>NC_091473.1:181606276-181906276 GCF_036971445.1 Narcine bancroftii
TGGAATTGTCCCTTCCCCTCCCCTGAAGATGGTCCTTCCTCTTGTGAAGTGGATGTTTAACCATTGCACCCAAGATCTGGGTAATGGGCAGGTCATGGGGAATGACATTCATCCCCAAACCATCAACACAATCTTCTGATGCAGTCACTTGTAACGACCTACTTCGGCAGGTCCACTTCATCCCTCCCTCCTTTCCACTCCTCCCTGCTCTCCACTCCTCCTTCCCTCCACTCCATCCCCTTCCTTACCTCTACTCCGTCCATCCCTCCCCTTCCTTACCCCAACTCTGCTCCTCCCTCCCTCCTCTCTGCCCCTTCCTTAACTCCATTCTGTCCCTTCCTCTTCACTGTCCCCTCGCTCCTCCCTCCCTCCACTGCATTCCCTTTCTTACCTCTACTCCTTCCCTCCACTCCTTCCCACCTCTCCTCCCTCCCTTACAACTCCATCCCTCCTTCCCTCCACTATGTCCCTCCCTCCTCCTCTCTGTTCTCCCTCCCTTCTGTGTCTCTCCCTCCCTTCTCTCCACCCCTACCTTACTCCACTCTGTCCCCTTCATTACCTCTACTCCATCCTTCCCTCCCTTTCCTTACCCCAACTCTGCTCCTCCCTCCCTCCTCTCTGCCCACTTCCTTAAATCCATTGTCCCTTCCTGTTCGCTGTCCACTCACTCCTCCCTCCCTCCATTGCATTCCCTTTCTTACCTCTACTCCTTCCCTCCTCTCCTCCCTCCCATCTCTCTGCCCCTACCTTACTCCACTGTCCCTTTCCTTACCTCCTCTCCATCCCTCCCTCTTCAAAATCCCTCCTTCCTCTACTCCGCCCCTCCCTCTTCTCTACACCTCACCCTCCTTTCTGCCCCTCCCAACCTCCTCTCTGCACCTCTCCTTCCACCCCTTCCCTATCCTCCTCTCCTCCCATCCCTCCATCCACGCCGGGAGAGAATCGAACCTTCATAAGGCAGATCTCCTGGAGACGGAGTTAAATTCAAACACCCCCCTCCACATCCCGGCTCGTTGTGGACCCGTAGTGGGAAACAGCAGAGGAAGAGATCGAGAACGGTTTCCAAAACAGTCCAAAGTCTGTCGGAAAATTACCCAAAGTGATACATTAACAGTATTTGTTCAGATAATGGTCATGACCCTCTCTGGTCCCCTTCACCCCTCCCCGTCTCTGTAACACCCTCCGGTCCCCTGCACCCCTCCCCATCTCTGTTACCACCTCCGGTCCCATGCACCCCTGCTGGTCTTTGGAACCCCCTCCGGTCCCTTGCACCCCTCCCCGTGTCTGGAACCCCCTCCGGTCCCGTGCACCCCTCACCACCTCTAGAACACCCTCCGGTCCCCTGCACCCCTCCCTGTCTCTGTGACCCCATCTGGTTCCCTCTACTTCTCCCTGTCTGTGACCCCTCTGGTCCCCAACACCCCTCCCTGCCTCTGTGACTTCCTCCGGTCCCCTACATCCTTCCCTGTCTCAGTGACTCCCTCCGGTCTCACCCCTCCCTGTCTCTGTGACCCCCCTCTGGTCCCATCCACCCCTCCCTGTCTTTGAGACCCCCTCCCAGTCCTTGAGACCCCCTCCCTGAGAGCCCTCCCTGAGAGCCCCTCCCTGAGAGCCCCTCCCTGAGAGCCCCTCCCTGAGAGCCCCTCCCTGAGAGCCCCTCCCTGAGAGCCCCTCCCTGAGAGCCCCTCCCTGAGAGCCCCTCCCTGAGAGCCCCTCCCTGAGAGCCCCTCCCTGAGAGCCCCTCCCTGAGAGCCCCTCCCTGAGAGCCCCTCCCTGAGAGCCCCTCCCTGAGAGCCCCTCCCTGAGAGCCCCTCCCTGAGAGCCCCTCCCTGAGAGCCCCTCCCTGAGAGCCCCTCCCTGAGAGCCCCTCCCTGAGAGCCCCTCCCTGAGAGCCCCTCCCTGAGAGCCCCTCCCTGAGAGCCCCTCCCTGAGAGCCCCTCCCTGAGAGCCCCTCCCTGAGAGCCCCTCCCTGAGAGCCCCTCCCTGAGAGCCCCTCCCTGAGAGCCCCTCCCTGAGAGCCCCTCCCTGAGAGCCCCTCCCTGAGAGCCCTCCCTGAGAGCCCCTCCCTGAGAGCCCCTCCCTGAGAGCCCCTCCCTGAGAGCCCCTCCCCCTGAGAGCCCCTCCTGAGAGCCCCTCCCTGAGAGCCCCTCCCTGAGAGCCCTCCCTGAGAGCCCCTCCCTGAGAGCCCTCCTGAGAGCCCCTCCCTGAGAGCCCCTCCCTGAGAGCCCCTCCCTGAGAGCCCCTCCCTGAGAGCCCCTCCCTGAGAGCCCCTCCCTGAGAGCCCTCCCTGAGAGCCCCTCCCTGAGAGCCCCTCCTGAGAGCCCCTCCTGAGAGCCCTCCCTGAGAGCCCTCCCTGAGAGCCCCTCCCTGAGAGCCCCTCCCTGAGAGCCGCCCTCCCTGTCCTTGAGAGCCCCTCCCTGTCCTTGAGACCCCCTCCCTGTCCTTGAGACCCCCTCCCTGTCCTTGAGACCCCCTCCCTGCCTTGAGACCCCCTCCCTGCCTTTGAGACCCCCTCCCTGCCTTTGAGACCCCCTCCCTGCCTTTGAGAACCCCTCCCTGTCTTTGAGAACCCCTCCCTGTCTTTGAGACCCCCTCCACCCCTCCCTGTCTTTGAGACCCCCTCCACCCCTCCCTGTCTTTGAGACCCCCTCCACCCCTCCCTGTCTTTGAGACCCCCTCCACCCCTCCCCCCCTCCCCCCCTCCCTGTCTTTGAGACACCCTCTGGCCCTCAACACCCCTCTGTGACTCCTTCCGGTCCCCCTCTGTGACTCCTTCCGGTCCCCCTCTGTGACCTCCTCCGTGGCCCCCTCCACCCCTCCGTGGCGCCCTCCGGCCCCCTCCACCCCTCCGTGGCGCCCTCCGGCCCCCTCCACCCCTCCGTGGCGCCCTCCGGCCCCTCCACCCCTCCGTGGCGCCCTCCACCCCCCTCTGTGACCCCCTCCGGCCCCCACCACCACCCCTCCCAGTTTCCGTGACCCTCTTTGCTCCCTGCACCTCTGTGACCCCCCTCCAACCCTCCCTGTCTCTGAAACCCCTTTGGTCTCCTCCTCCCATTCTCTCTCTACCAATCCCCGCCATTTGAACAGCGCGCGCAGCTTTGTGGGCGGGAGCGCGCGCTCGTCGATGGATATGATAATAAGCGGCCTGCGTGCGTGTGGCGCCATTGTGTCCGGAGCCGAGGAAGAGACGCGGGAAAAAGGGACGGAGGGAAAGTGAGGAGGGGCGGAAATAGGGTGTGAGAGAGAGAGAGAGAGAGAGAGAGAGAGAGATAGGGATGGAGTGAGTGAGGTGGGGAGAGGGAAATAGATGAGAGTTCGGGAGATAGAGTGAGGGAGGGAAATGGACATGGAGGGGGAGAGGTGGGGAGTGAGGAGAATTAAGGCAAAATAGGGAGGTTACGGAGAGTGTGAGGGAGGGGGAGAGTCATCTGAGTAAAGCAGAGAGAGGGAGAGTGAGTGATGTATGAGAGGGGGTGGGAAGGGAAGGGAAGAGAAGGGAAGGGAAGGGAGAGGCACCATTGCCATCGTGACCCCTCTGGTCGTGTTTTCCAGGAATGGAGGAGCAAGTGGCGGAGCTCCGGAGCTGGGCGCGGAAGATGGGGCTGTCTAATCAGGAGCTTCCCCCGGATGCTGCCCTGCGCAAGTATGGCACTCCTTCCCCCCCCACTACTCCTTCCTCCCCCCTCCCGCTCCTTTCCCCCCTCCCGCTCCTTTCCCCCCCTCCCGCTCCTTTCCCCCCCTCCCGCTCCTTTCCCCCCTCCCGCTCCTTTCCCCCCTCCCGCTCCTTTCCCCCCTCCCGCTCCTTTCCCCCCCCCGCTCCTTTCCCCCCTCCCGCTCCTTTCCCCCCTCCCGCTCCTTTCCCCCCTCCCCGCTCCTTTCCCCCCTCCCGCTCCTTTCCCCCTCCCGCTCCTTTCCCCCCTCCCGCTCCTTTCCCCCCCTCCCGCTCCTTTCCCCCCTCCCGCTCCTTCCCCCCCCCTCCCGCTCCTTCCCCCCCCCTCCCGCTCCTTTCCCCCCTCCCGCTCCTTTCCCCCCTCCCGCTCCTTTCCCCCCTCCCGCTCCTTTCCCCCCCTCCCGCTCCTTTCCCCCCCCTCCCGCTCCTTTCCCCCCCTCCCGCTCCTTTCCCCCCCTCCCGCTCCTTTCCCCCCCTCCCGCTCCTTTCCCCCCCTCCCGCTCCTTTCCCCCCCGCTCCTTCCCCCCCCCCCGCTCCTTTCCCCCCCCCGCTCCTTTCCCCCCCCCGCTCCTTCCCCCCCCCGCTCCTTCCCCCCCCCCCGCTCCTTTCCCCCCCCGCTCCTTTCCCCCCCCGCTCCTTTCCCCCCCCGCTCCTTTCCCCCCCGCTCCTTTCCCCCCCGCTCCTTTCCCCCCCCCGCTCCTTTCCCCCCCCGCTCCTTTCCCCCCCCGCTCCTTTCCCCCCGCTCCTTCCCCCCCCGCTCCTTCCCCCCCCGCTCCTTCCCCCCCCGCTCCTTCCCCCCCGCTCCTTCCCCCCCCCGCTCCTTCCCCCCCCCGCTCCTTCCCCCCCCCGCTCCTTCCCCCCCCCGCTCCTTCCCCCCCCGCTCCTTCCCCCCCCCCCCCGCTCCTTCCCCCCCCTCCCGCTCCTTCCCCCCCCTCCCCGCTCCTTCCCCCCCCTCCCGCTCCTTCCCCCCCCTCCCGCTCCTTCCCCCCCCTCCCGCTCCTTTCCCCCCCCTCCCGCTCCTTTCCCCCCCCTCCCGCTCCTTTCCCCCCCCTCCCGCTCCTTTCCCCCCCTCCCGCTCCTTTCCCCCCCCTCCCGCTCCTTTCCCCCCCCCTCCCGCTCCTTTCCCCCCCCTCCGCTCCTTTCCCCCCCCTCCCGCTCCTTTCCCCCCCCTCCCGCTCCTTTCCCCCCCCTCCCGCTCCTTTCCCCCCCCCTCCCGCTCCTTTCCCCCCCCTCCCGCTCCTTTCCCCCCCCTCCCGCTCCTTTCCCCCCCCTCCCGCTCCTTTCCCCCCCCTCCCGCTCCTTTCCCCCCCTCCCGCTCCTTTCCCCCCCCTCCCGCTCCTTTCCCCCCCCTCCCGCTCCTTTCCCCCCCCTCCCGCTCCTTTCCCCCCCTCCCGCTCCTTTCCCCCCCCTCCCGCTCCTTTCCCCCCCCTCCCGCTCCTTTCCCCCCCCTCCCGCTCCTTTCCCCCCCCCTCCCGCTCCTTTCCCCCCCCTCCCGCTCCTTCCCCCCCCTCCCGCTCCTTCCCCCCCCTCCCGCTCCTTTCCCCCCCCTCCCGCTCCTTTCCCCCCCTCCCGCTCCTTTCCCCCCCGCTCCTTCCCCCCCCCGCTCCTTTCCCCCCCCGCTCCTTTCCCCCCCCCGCTCCTTCCCCCCCCCCGCTCCTTCCCCCCCCGCTCCTTTCCCCCCCCGCTCCTTTCCCCCCCCGCTCCTTTCCCCCCCCGCTCCTTTCCCCCCCCGCTCCTTTCCCCCCCCGCTCCTTTCCCCCCCGCTCCTTTCCCCCCCCCGCTCCTTTCCCCCCCCGCTCCTTTCCCCCCCCGCTCCTTTCCCCCCCGCTCCTTTCCCCCCCCGCTCCTTTCCCCCCCCGCTCCTTTCCCCCCCCGCTCCTTTCCCCCCCCGCTCCTTTCCCCCCCCGCTCCTTTCCCCCCCGCTCCTTCCCCCCCCGCTCCTTCCCCCCCCGCTCCTTCCCCCCCCGCTCCTTCCCCCCCGCTCCTTCCCCCCCCGCTCCTTCCCCCCCCGCTCCTTCCCCCCCCCGCTCCTTCCCCCCCCCCGCTCCTTCCCCCCCCCGCTCCTTCCCCCCCCCGCTCCTTCCCCCCCCGCTCCTTCCCCCCCCCCCCGCTCCTTCCCCCCCCCTCCCGCTCCTTCCCCCCCCTCCCGCTCCTTCCCCCCCCTCCCGCTCCTTCCCCCCCCTCCCGCTCCTTCCCCCCCCTCCCGCTCCTTCCCCCCCCTCCCGCTCCTTTCCCCCCCCTCCCGCTCCTTTCCCCCCCTCCCGCTCCTTTCCCCCCCCTCCCGCTCCTTTCCCCCCCCTCCCGCTCCTTTCCCCCCCCTCCCGCTCCTTTCCCCCCCCTCCCGCTCCTTTCCCCCCCTCCCGCTCCTTTCCCCCCCTCCCGCTCCTTTCCCCCCCCTCCCGCTCCTTTCCCCCCCCTCCCGCTCCTTTCCCCCCCCTCCCGCTCCTTTCCCCCCCCTCCCGCTCCTTTCCCCCCCCTCCCGCTCCTTTCCCCCCCCTCCCGCTCCTTTCCCCCCCCCTCCCGCTCCTTTCCCCCCCCCTCCCGCTCCTTTCCCCCCCCCTCCCGCTCCTTTCCCCCCCCCTCCCGCTCCTTTCCCCCCCCTCCCGCTCCTTTCCCCCCCCCTCCCGCTCCTTTCCCCCCCCTCCCGCTCCTTTCCCCCCCCTCCCGCTCCTTTCCCCCCCCCTCCCGCTCCTTTCCCCCCCCTCCCGCTCCTTTCCCCCCCCTCCCGCTCCTTTCCCCCCCCTCCCGCTCCTTTCCCCCCCCTCCCGCTCCTTTCCCCCCCTCCCGCTCCTTTCCCCCCCCTCCCGCTCCTTTCCCCCCCCTCCCGCTCCTTTCCCCCCCCTCCCGCTCCTTTCCCCCCCCTCCCGCTCCTTTCCCCCCCCTCCCGCTCCTTTCCCCCCCCTCCCGCTCCTTTCCCCCCCCCTCCCGCTCCTTTCCCCCCCCTCCCGCTCCTTTCCCCCCCCTCCCGCTCCTTTCCCCCCCCTCCCGCTCCTTTCCCCCCCCTCCCGCTCCTTTCCCCCCCCTCCCGCTCCTTTCCCCCCCCTCCCGCTCCTTTCCCCCCCCTCCCGCTCCTTTCCCCCCCCTCCCGCTCCTTTCCCCCCCCCTCCCGCTCCTTTCCCCCCTCCCGCTCCTTTCCCCCCCTCCCGCTCCTTTCCCCCCTCCCGCTCCTTTCCCCCCTCCCGCTCCTTTCCCCCCTCCCGCTCCTTTCCCCCCTCCCGCTCCTTCCCCCCCCCTCCCGCTCCTTCCCCCCCCTCCCGCTCCTTCCCCCCCTCCCGCTCCTTCCCCCCCTCCCGCTCCTTCCCCCCCTCCCGCTCCTTCCCCCCCTCCCGCTCCTTCCCCCCTCCCGCTCCTTCCCCCCTCCCGCTCCTTCCCCCCCTCCCGCTCCTTCCCCCCCTCCCGCTCCTTCCCCCCCTCCCGCTCCTTCCCCCCCTCCCGCTCCTTCCCCCCCTCCCGCTCCTCCTCCCGCTCCTCCTCCCGCTCCTCCCCCCCTCCCGCTCCTTTCCCCCCTCCCGCTCCTTCCCCCCCCTCCCGCTCCTTCCCCCCCCCTCCCGCTCCTTCCCCCCCCCTCCCGCTCCTTCCCCCCCTCCCGCCTCCTCCCCCCCCCTCCGCTCCTTCCCCCCCCTCCCGCTCCTTCCCCCCCCTCCCGCTCCTTCCCCCCCCTCCCGCTCCTTCCCCCCCCTCCCGCTCCTTCCCCCCCTCCCGCTCCTTCCCCCCCCCTCCCGCTCCTTTCCCCCCCTCCCGCTCCTTTCCCCCCCCTCCTGCTCCTTTCCCCCCTCCCGCTCCTTTCCCCCCTCCCGCTCCTTTCCCCCCTCCCGCTCCTTTCCCCCCCCTCCCGCTCCTTTCCCCCCCCTCCCGCTCCTTTCCCCCCCTCCCGCTCCTTTCCCCCCCTCCCGCTCCTTTCCCCCCCTCCCGCTCCTTTCCCCCCCGCTCCTTCCCCCCCCCCCGCTCCTTTCCCCCCCCCGCTCCTTCCCCCCCCGCTCCTTCCCCCCCCCTCCGCTCCTTCCCCCCCCCCCCGCTCCTTTCCCCCCCCGCTCCTTCCCCCCCCCGCTCCTTTCCCCCCCCGCTCCTTTCCCCGCCCTCCCGCTCCTTTCCCCCCCCGCTCCTTTCCCCCCCCGCTCCTTTCCCCCCCGCTCCTTTCCCCCCCGCTCCTTTCCCCCCCCGCTCCTTTCCCCCCCGCTCCTTTCCCCCCCGCTCCTTTCCCCCCCCCGCTCCTTTCCCCCCCCGCTCCTTTCCCCCCCCCGCTCCTTTCCCCCCCCGCTCCTTTCCCCCCCCGCTCCTTTCCCCCCCCGCTCCTTTCCCCCCCCGCTCCTTCCCCCCCCCGCTCCTTCCCCCCCCGCTCCTTCCCCCCCGCTCCTTCCCCCCCCGCTCCTTCCCCCCCCGCTCCTTCCCCCCCCCGCTCCTTCCCCCCCCCGCTCCTTCCCCCCCCCGCTCCTTCCCCCCCCCGCTCCTTCCCCCCCCCGCTCCTTCCCCCCCCGCTCCTTCCCCCCCCCGCTCCTTCCCCCCCCCCGCTCCTTCCCCCCCTCCCGCTCCTTCCCCCCCCTCCCGCTCCTTCCCCCCCCTCCCGCTCCTTCCCCCCCCTCCGCTCCTTCCCCCCCCTCCCGCTCCTTTCCCCCCCCTCCCGCTCCTTTCCCCCCCCTCCCGCTCCTTTCCCCCCCTCCCGCTCCTTTCCCCCCCTCCCGCTCCTTCCCCCCCTCCCGCTCCTTTCCCCCCCCTCCCGCTCCTTTCCCCCCCCTCCCGCTCCTTTCCCCCCCCTCCCGCTCCTTTCCCCCCCCTCCCGCTCCTTTCCCCCCCCCTCCCGCTCCTTTCCCCCCCCTCCCGCTCCTTTCCCCCCCCTCCCGCTCCTTTCCCCCCCCCTCCCGCTCCTTTCCCCCCCCTCCCGCTCCTTTCCCCCCCTCCCGCTCCTTTCCCCCCCCTCCCGCTCCTTTCCCCCCCCTCCGCTCCTTTCCCCCCCCTCCCGCTCCTTTCCCCCCCCTCCCGCTCCTTTCCCCCCCCTCCCGCTCCTTTCCCCCCCCTCCCGCTCCTTTCCCCCCCCTCCCCGCTCCTTTCCCCCCCTCCCGCTCCTTTCCCCCCCCTCCCGCTCCTTTCCCCCCCCTCCCGCTCCTTTCCCCCCCCTCCCGCTCCTTTCCCCCCCCTCCCGCTCCTTTCCCCCCCCCTCCCGCTCCTTTCCCCCCCCTCCCGCTCCTTTCCCCCCCCTCCCGCTCCTTTCCCCCCCCTCCCGCTCCTTTCCCCCCCCTCCCGCTCCTTTCCCCCCCCTCCCGCTCCTTTCCCCCCCCTCCCGCTCCTTTCCCCCCCCTCCCGCTCCTTTCCCCCCCCTCCCGCTCCTTTCCCCCCCCTCCCGCTCCTTTCCCCCCCCCCGCTCCTTCCCCCCCCTCCCGCTCCTTTCCCCCCCTCCCGCTCCTTTCCCCCCCCTCCCGCTCCTTTCCCCCCCTCCCGCTCCTTTCCCCCCCCTCCCGCTCCTTTCCCCCCCCTCCGCTCCTTTCCCCCCCCCTCCCGCTCCTTTCCCCCCCCTCCCGCTCCTTCCCCCCCTCCGCTCCTTCCCCCCCCTCCCGCTCCTTCCCCCCCTCCCGCTCCTTCCCCCCCTCCCGCTCCTTCCCCCCCCTCCCGCTCCTTCCCCCCCCTCCCGCTCCTTCCCCCCCCCTCCCGCTCCTTCCCCCCCCTCCCGCTCCTTCCCCCCCCCCCTCCCGCTCCTTCCCCCCCCCTCCCGCTCCTTCCCCCCCCCTCCCGCTCCTTCCCCCCCCTCCCGCTCCTTCCCCCCCCCTCCCGCTCCTTCCCCCCCCTCCCGCTCCTTCCCCCCCCCTCCCGCTCCTTCCCCCCCCTCCGCTCCTTCCCCCCCCCTCCCGCTCCTTCCCCCCCCTCCCGCTCCTTCCCCCCCCTCCCGCTCCTTCCCCCCCCTCCCGCTCCTTTCCCCCCCCTCCCGCTCCTTTCCCCCCCCCCCCCTGCTCCTTTCCCCCCCTGCAGTAACGGGATGGTGGGGTTTACCCCAATGCAAATGGGGAGAGGAGGTTTCCTGCCCCATGGTGTTCAAGGGGAACAATACTTGGGGTGACGGCCTATGTTTTCTCTCCTGTAGTCTCTGCAGTGGACAAGGACGGAGTATCTGGAGATACATCCTGAAGCACGTCCATTCCAGCGAGTGAGTGTCACCTCTGGGTTGAGGAGGAAGGGCATCCTAGAGGGCCGGCATTCTTTTTGAGGGCCTTCCCGCAATGGTCTATCATCACCGTCCCATTCACAAGGCACTGTTTGGTGCCCCCTTCTTCCTTGCCGCCCCTCCTCACCTATCCCTCCCTCCTCGCCTCCCTTCCTCCTCGCTGACACCTCCCTCCTCACTGCCCCTCCCTCCTTGTTCTCACCTCTTCACTCTCCCTTCCCGTCCCCTCCCTCCTCCTCCTCGCCTCTCTTCACCTCCCCCTCCCTCCTTGCCACCCCCTCCTCACTGCCCTGCTCCCTCTTCGTCTCCAGAATTGACCTGGGGAACCTCCACTGCACACCTCCAAAGCCAGTAGATCCTCCCTGGAGTCAGGGGCACTCCCCATGTGGCCTCATCAGTCCCCTGTTCAGCTGTAGCAGGACCTTACTGCCCTGAAATTTATTTGCCTGCCTCAGAGTCTCTTAAATGCTCCTATTGTTCCAGCCTTCACCACTTCCCCCAGGCCCCCACAATACTCGGAGTTTTAAAAAAAAACCTACACCTGACGTCTCCCTTAAACTTTGCTCCCCTCAATTTGTACATGTCCTCTGGTTTCCTGCTCTGAGAAAAAGGTGTTGGCTGTCCACCCTGTCGACGCCTTTTGTAATCTTGTTGACCTCTGTTAGTCTCCTCTTATCCTTCTTTGTTCCAAAGAGAAAAGTCCCAGCTCTGCGAACCTTGCCTCACGAGACACGTTCTCCAATCCAGGCAACGTCTGGTCATTCTCCTCTGCCCCCCTCCTCACAACTTCCATACTTCAACTTCTGCCAGCCGTAAGGCAGACAATGAGTTGCCGTGATCGTTGCCTGGCGTCCCTAACAATAGGGGAAAGAAATGCAAGAGTCCCTTCAAAGCCACCGAGTGTCCATGGATTCACCTCCAGCTCTCCCGTGGCAGCACAGATTTCCTATTCGATCCATTGGCGACCCCAACCTCCGACAGAATCAGGAAGCCCTTTCGTGACCAAGGCCCTTACGGGAGCCCCTTCTTGACCTCAGAGCCCTCTTGGATCCTGGCTCCGATCCCTGGTTCCCGTGATCCGGTCTCCAGCAGTCGTGTGGGTCCTTCACCCTCAAGTCGCCTGCAGGAGTTTCTCCAGCACTTTTTACCACGCCATTTGCCCACAGAGACCCCATCGTTCTGCTGTTTGCCTTATGGCTGCCACTGGTGCAGCGCTGCTCTCCAGGGTCCAACTGCCCCGACCGACCCCGTAAAGGCCTGTTCAAGGAGCCAACGATGTTTCATTTAAAATCCTGTCACCATGTGGTCTGGCTCCAAGGGAGCGGAGCTTGTATTCCTTGGGCGGGGGGGTTGCAGGCTCCGGGGCAGTAGCGGACTGGCACATGGCACCAGGAAATGGGGAGAACACCCCACCCCCACTGTGAGAAGGAAAAGCAGAGGAGACGGCCCTAAAGATGGTAATCAGGCTGCGGACCAGTGAGTGAACGACCCACCCAGGAAACCGGCTGTTGGTGACGAGGTCAGAGGTCACACTCCAAGGCGCAGGCTGCAGGACATCAGCATGTGGGGACCAGTGTTCAAGAGGGCAAGAAGGGCGGAGGTTTGGATCTGGAGCTTGGGCGGCTGATGGATTGAAGTGGAGTCCGTACGAGTGAATCCATGGACTCTCAATATCTTTGATGGGCCTTTCTTTCGTTTCCCTTTCTCTGACGGTAAAGGGGTTCCAGGCAAATGCTCACTGTGGATCTTTGTCTGCCTTGGTTCGGTCGAAAGGCAGTTTTATATAATATGACATTTCTGTTTCAGATAGTAAATAGTATCTTTAGGCTTCCCTGCCCTATTGACCAGAGGATTTGGTCGAGGACTTCCAGAAGGCATTTTTGAACCTGTTGGGAGAGAGATTGCCCGCTCTTTACAACTTAGTAAAGCTTACTGATTTTTTTTTTCGCCCTGAGCAGGAAGGTGAAGAATTTGAAAGGGAATCTTGATTGGTATCCTTTGCATCTGGGACCTTGAAGATCAATGGATGATTCTGGGAACGAAAGGGTTATCGCATGAAGAATGTTTGACTGTTGGAATTTAGGAGAATGGTGGGGGGGGAATCATCTCATTGAAACATTTCAAATGTCGAACGGTGCAGACAGAGTCGATGTAGAAAGGTTGTTACTCTGTGGTGGGAAAGTCCCGGACAAGAGGGCACAACTTCAGGATTGAAAGGGTGTCCACTTAGAACAGAGATGCAGAAGAATTTCTTCAGCCGGAGGGCGGTGAATCTGTGGAATGTGTTGCCATGGGCGCTTGTGGAGGCCGAGTAATTGGGAGTATTTGAGGGAGAGATTGATTAGCCAGGGCATCAAAGGTTATGGGGAGAAGGCCGGGTAGTGGGACTGAGTGTGAGAATGGATCAGGTTGTGACTGAATGGTGGGGCAGACTCGATGGGCTGAATGGCCCCTTTCTGCTCCTGGGTCTTATGGTCAGAAATCTTTTGGTTCTGCGCTCTAGCGCTGTGTACAAGAATTCACGTGCAGTTCATGAGCCAGATGTTAAAATTGTCTGCACGTGCCCTCGTGCACTGCTAGGAAGAGGCCACCTTTAAATTGGAGAAACAATCTTCTTTATCCGGGCAGGCATCAATATCGACCTTCAATTTCCAGTCACCCCCTTCTCCCACTTCCACTGTACTTCTCCAGCTTCCCTGCTGGGGGGAGGGGGTTATAGAGACAAGGAGGGGACTGGAGGGGTTTACAGAGACAGGAAGGGGACCGGAGGGTTTACGGAGACAGAAAGGGGACCAGAGGGGGTTACTGAGACATGGAGGGGTGTAGGGGACCAGAGAGGGTTACAGAGACATGGAGGATGTAAGGGACAGGAGGGGGTTACAGAGACAGGGAGGGGTGTAGGGGACTGGAGGGGTTTACAGAGACAGGAAGGGGACTGGAGGGGTTTACAGAGACAGGAAGGGGACTGGAGGGGTTTACAGAGACAGGAAGGGGACTGGAGGGGTTTACAGAGACAGGAAGGGACCGGAGGGGTTTACAGAGACAGGAAGGGGACCGGAGGGGTTTACAGAGACAGGAAGGGGACCGGAGGGGTTTACAGAGACAGGAAGGGGACCGGAGGGGTTTACAGAGACAGGAAGGGGACCGGAGGGGTTTACAGAGACAGGAAGGGGACCGGAGGGGTTTACAGAGACAGGAAGGGGACCGGAGGGGTTTACAGAGACAGGAAGGGGACCGGAGGGGTTTACAGAGACAGGAAGGGGACCGGAGGGGTTTACAGAGACAGGAAGGGGACCGGAGGGGTTTACAGAGACAGGAAGGGGACCGGAGGGGTTTACAGAGACAGGAAGGGGACCGGAGGGGTTTACAGAGACAGGAAGGGGACCGGAGGGGTTTACAGAGACAGGAAGGGGACCGGAGGGGTTTACAGAGACAGGAAGGGGACCGGAGGGGTTTACAGAGACAGGAAGGGGACCGGAGGGGTTTACAGAGACAGGAAGGGGACCGGAGGGGTTTACAGAGACAGGAAGGGGACCGGAGGGGTTTACAGAGACAGGAAGGGGACCGGAGGGGTTTACAGAGACAGGAAGGGGACCGGAGGGGGTTACAGAGACAGGAAGGGGACCGGAGGGGGTTACAGAGACAGGAAGGGGACCGGAGGGGGTTACAGAGACAGGAAGGGGACCGGAGGGGGTTACAGAGACAGGAAGGGGACCGGAGGGGGTTACAGAGACAGGAAGGGGACCGGAGGGGGTTACAGAGACAGGAAGGGGACCGGAGGGGGTTACAGAGACAGGAAGGGGACCGGAGGGGGTTACAGAGACATGGAGGGGTGTAGGGGAATGGAGGGGGTTACAGAGACAGGAAGGGGACCGGAGGGGTTTACAGAGACAGGAAGGGGACCAGAGGGGGTTACGGAGACATGGAGGGGTGTAGGGGACCTGAGAAGGTTACGGAGACATGGAGGGGTGTAGGGGACCTGAGAAGGTTACGGAGACATGGAGGGGTGTAGGGGACCGGAGGGGGTTACAGAGATAGGGAGGGGTGTTGGGGACCGGACGGGTTTACAGAGACAGAAAGGGGACTGGAGGGGTTTACAGAGACAGGAAGGGGACCAGAAGGGGTTACTGAGACATGAAGGGGTGCAGGGAATCGGAGAGGGTTACAGAGACATGGAGGGGTATAGGGGACCGGAGGGGGGTTACAGAACAGGGAGGGGTGTCGGGGACCGGAGGGGTTTATAGAGGAAGAATTTCTCTGATGTGCTTCCGAATTCCTTGACCAGTTGAACTGAACATGTACCGCTTAATGGAGCCAATAGTGGTGAGTGGAACAACCAAAGCAGCTACTCCCAGGGCAAGGGCAGCCCCAGTTAGTCCCACATTCCTAGGGTCTGACCCAGAGTAACACCCTCCGCAACGTCCTGTCACACACTTCCAGGATTACACACAGAATGAAGCTCCCTCCACACCATCCCATCACACACTCCTGGGGTCAGACACAGTGAAGGTCCTCTGCACCATCCCATCACACGCTCTCGAGGTCAGGCACAGAGTGAAGTTCCCTCCACACCGTCCCATCACACACTCGCGAGATCAGACACAGAGTGAAGCTCCCTCTGCACCGTCCTGTCAGTCACTCCCGGGGTCAGACACAGAGTGAAGAACCCTCCGTGCATTCATATTAGTGACTTCTAAATTGATCAATGATTTACTTCCAAGATAATTTGACCTCCTGAGCTTATTTGCCTTTGCACCTGTGATCCAGAGTAACTTTTCATTCTTGTTACCCTCAGGATACTTCTGCTGAAGAGGAGGAGAAGAGGAGGTTGATGGACCTGGTGATCTCTCTGAGGGCGGACATCCAAGAACTTGAAAATGATCGTGACTCAGAGCAGCTGGTGATTGATGGTGAGTACCCCACCCCCTGGGACATGGAGGACAAGAAATTGACAGGCACTGAACTGGGTTCAGCAATTCCCAAACTCCCTTCTTGGGACCAGATGTCATATTGTGAGCATTATCTTAGACCAGGGATGTTGGAAGTACCTTCCACTTTATCGCATCACCCACTCCTGGGGTCAGGCACAGAGTGAAACTCCCTCCACACCATCCCATCACACACTTCTGGGGTCAGGCACAGAGTGAAGCTCCCTCCGCACCATCCCATCACACACTCCCAGGGTAAGACCCAGAGTGAAGCTCCCTCCACACTGTCCCATCACACACTCCCGGGGTCAGACACCGAATGAAGCTCCCTCCACACTGTCCCATCACACACTCTTGGAGTTAGACACAGTGTGAAGCTCCCTCCACGCTGTCCCATCACACCCTCCCAGGGTCAGATACAGAGTGAAGCTCCCTCTGCACTGCCCCATCACATACTCCCTGAGGAAATGGGAAAGATGGGGACGGTTATGATGAATGAAACACATTTGGATGGGTCCAGGGATAGATCTCAGGACCAAGGTGGGGAAAGGGACCTGAGGTGGACCACTAGGAGAACATTAATAAGATGGGCTGAAGGGCCTCCCGTGTATGTTATCTGCAGGGAGGTGTCACTGGCACGCTCCTGGCTGGCTTTGTGTGGTGGATCTATCATAATATGTGTTCCACAGAGCAAGCACTGACGGAGACCCGGGAGAGGCTAAAGGACCTGAAGATGCGGGACTCCATGCTGCAGGCATTCCGTCTGCAAGCTGCCAAACAGAGGGAAAGGCTGCAGGAGCACAGCAGGAGGCTTGGAGATCGGCTGCAGGGACTGGCGCTGATCCATCGGTGAGGCGGGGGGCCGGGAAAGGGTAGAGGGGCAGCACGAGGGGGTCTGGGTCACAGCTAGCTCTCTCTCTCTTTCTCTCTTCACCCCCCCCTCTCCTCTCTCCCTCTCAGTTATAGAACTGCTCCTCTCTTCATCCCGCTCATGTGGCGATTTAACATCCTTCGTGGCACTGGCGGCCCTGCTCCCTGTCCTCCGAAGTCCCTGTGCTGTGCTGGGTCAGAGCACCTGTTCACTGGCCGCAGTCCCAAATGCCGTATGCTCCTGACCTGCCAGTGCAGAGATAAGGCTGGTGGTCTCTCTTTCAGCACAGTTCGCCCAACAGTGTTACAGCGCCAACGATCGGGACCAGGCTTCAAATCCAGCGCTGTCCATAAGGAGTTGGTACATTCTCCCCTTCCCCCTGCCCCTTCCTCCCTCCTGCACAGAACCAAAGACCAGCAGAAGGGGTGCAAGCCTCCAGGCTTGCATGCGAGTCTTTTCAAAGTTCAGAGCATGTACGTGACATAGAACCTTCCAGCACAGTGCAGGCCCTTAGGTCCGCGATGTTATGCTGACCCTTTTAAACTCACTGAGCTTTAGGGTGGCATGGCTAGAGCAATGCTGTTACAGCACCAGAGATCAGGCTGGGAATTGAATCCCGCGCTGTCTGGAAGGAATTGGTAGCTTATCCCTGTGTCTCTGGGTTTACCCTTGGGGCTCTGGTTTCCTCCCACTGTTCAAAGCGTACTGAGGGTTGTACGCTAGTTGGGCAGCACAGGCTCATGGGTAGAAAGGGCCTGTAACTGGGCTGCATCACTAAAAATTTTTAATTTCCTCGAGGCAGAAAGGCTTGCCAGGAGGTCAGCTTCCTCCAGACAGAAGATGGGCTGAGATACAGGCTTTGGCAAGCGTCGGGGCCGGAACCACAAGTCTTGGTAAGTCAGTGCGGCTGCCAGGAGACCGGACTCAACCCCATCTACTCAGTGGACAACCCAGCTTGTCCTGTGCGCAATACGCTGGGGGCGGCGGGGTGAGGTCTGGGGTGAGGAGAGGAGGGAGGGAGGAAGGGGCGGGGAAGGGGAGAATGTACCAACTCCTTATGGACAGCGCTGGATTTGAAGCCTGGTCCCGATTGTTGGCGCTGTAACACTGTTGGGCTAACTGCTGAAAGAGAGACCACCAGCCTTATCTCTGCACTGGCAGGTCAGGAGCACACGGGGTGTTTGGGACTGCGGCCAGTGAACAGGCGCTCTGACCCAGCACAGCACAGGGACTAAGGAGGACAGGGAGCAGCAAAGGCTGTGTTGCTTCACTTGGGAGAGGCTAGTTTAGGAGCCTGTTCACAGAAACTGTCCCTGCTCAGGGGATGGGCATCATTCTGACGATTAGGGATGGGGGTGGGCATGGCTTTTGTACTCTGTTGGCAGGGTGTAATGTTGCATTGATACAGCACAGTGTAATGTGACATAGACAAAGGCAGGGTGTAATGTAACATCAACACAGTACAGGGCGCGGTGTTGCGGTCACAGGGCGCGGGGCGCGGTGTTGCGGTCACAGAGCGCGGGGCGCGGTGTTAGTGTGCCCACCAAGACAGTGATATCGCTCAGTCTCTCAGCATCGTTGAAAGTTACCCACCCTCTCACCCCTCCCGTTTCTCACCCCTCTCTCTCTTCCCACTCTCACCCTCTGCTACCCTCTTGCTCCCTCCCCCAAACCCCCTCCCTTTCTCCTCATATATCACTTTCTCCATCCTACCCTTCCCAACAAACCCTCCACTCGAACAACTCTCACCCACACCCTCAGCAAGGTTTACGGATGGCGTGTGACAGTCGAAGTTCCTACCTTAAGTTGTTGTATGATGACCAGAGCAGTTCCAAAGGCACAGGCAGGTGAGAGACTCCTGGTAACTGTGGGTACTGGGGGCAGTGGTGGGGTGGGGGGGAGAAGTGGGATTTGGAAATTTGGGAGCCTTGGAGTAAATGGCACAGGAGTGGGAATGGTGTAGGGACCAGAGGGGGTGACATAGACAGGAGTGGTGTAGGGGATTGGAGGGGGTTACAGGGACAGGGAGGGGTGTAGGGACCAAAGAGGGTTACAGAGACAGGGAGGAGTGTAGGGGACAGGAGAGGGTTACAGAGACAGGGAGGAGTGTAGGGGACAGGAGAAGGTTACAGAGACAGGGAGGGGTGTCGGGGACTGGAGGGGGTTACAGAGACAGGAAGGGGTGTCGGAGACCTAACGGGGTTACAGAGACGGGGAGGGGTTTAGGGATCAGGGTGTTACAGAGACAGGGAGGGGGTTTCAGAGATGGGGAGCGTTGTAGGGGACTGGAAGGGGTTACAGAGACAGGAAGGGGTGTAGGGGATTGGAGGGGGTTACAAAGACAGGGAAGGGTGTAGGGGACTGGAGGGGGTTATTGAGACAGAGGGGTGGAGGGGACTGGAGGGGGGTTACATCAGGGATGAGTGTAGGGGACTGGTAGGGGTTATGGAGATGTAGGGCTGTAGGGGAATGAAGGGGGTTACAGTGATGGTGCTTGCCCTGTTGCTTGAACCACTTTGCTTTGTAACCAGTGCCCGATGTTCCGAAAGGAGAGATGCCTTCAATCAACAGTGGTTGAACCAAGTGGGGGTGAGTTCTCCCCCCTTCTCTATGGTTCCAAATGTGGGG
The DNA here is from genome assembly GCF_036971445.1 of Narcine bancroftii. Taxonomy (NCBI): domain Eukaryota; kingdom Metazoa; phylum Chordata; class Chondrichthyes; order Torpediniformes; family Narcinidae; genus Narcine; species Narcine bancroftii. Next base: position 181,624,525 of record NC_091473.1, read on the forward strand.
TCTCACTGGCACTCTGGCACAATACTGGTGTGGAGCAGAGAGGATCAGACTGATTTAGTGGTGTTCTACAGTTCTTTTGCCACACTTACATCACCTCCCACCCATGAAGCCAACTGGGTCTGGGTACCAACACCCTCAGTTTTGACTTCTCGTCCTGTCCTCACCATCCTGCGCCATGCACACGTACCTCTCAAGGGAGGCATTTCCTCCTGACCCACTCCGTTCTGGGGGAATCTGTTGTGGGCTCTGCTGCGTCAGTGAAACCTGCAGCCTGTTTGGGGCAACCCTTCACTCCTTCACCCCGCCTACCGTGCGAGTTTGAACCGACACGTTCTGTAGCCGACTATTTTCACTGCCTCCCCAACCATTCTTGTGTAGACATGTCTGTCATTGGCCTCTGGGGGAGGCCAAATGTAAACTGGAGGACCAGCAGATCGTATTCCATCTGGGAACAAGGAGAGTGACATATCCCACCATTCCCTACCCCATACCCCAAGGTCCGTCGATACTCCCCACCGTTCACATCACAATGTGTGTCCCACCTTCGTACCCCAAATTCCCTCTGACCCAACACACTCCCCACCATTCATTCTTGTACCCCGAGGTCCCTCAATCCTTGGACACTGGCACCATAGGTAGTGTGTCCCACTCTTGTGCCCTGAGGTCTCTCTGTTCCCCCCCCCCCACACTCCCCACGTTCATTTTGCCTGCCCCACGTCGATCATAGTTGCTGGATTGAGCTCCATCAGTCGATGTTGGGCCAGGTTTTCAGATGCTGTATGGGACAAACATTGATCTCAGGTCTTGGCATCCCCACAACTGCTGTGTTTTACCTTCTGTGCCAGGCTGTTGTTACCTGTCACCCTCCGAAACACATCCTTGCAGCTCTGGAGAACTTGGCCACTGAAAACAAAGAGGTGCTTCTTGCTCTCTCGTCCCAGGTTAACGTGGTGAAAGACATGGAGGAACTCCGGTAGGTCAAAACTATGTTGCACCCCCTGCCCCGGGAGTGTGTGACGGGAGGGTGCGGAGGGAGCTTCACTGTGTCTGACCCCGGGAGTGTGAGACGAGATGGTGCGGAGGGGGCTTCACTCTAGGTCTGACCCCGGGAGTGTGTGATGGGAGGGTGCGGAGGGAGCTTCACTGTGCCTGACCCCGGGAGTGTGAGACGAGATGGTGCGGAGGGGGCTTCACTCTAGGTCTGACCCCGGGAGTGTGTGATGGGAGGGTGCGGAGGGAGCTTAACTGTGTCTGACCCCGGGAGTGTGAGACGAGATGGTGCGGAGGGGGCTTCACTCTAGGTCTGACCCCGGGAGTGTGTGACGGGAGGGTGCGGAGGGAGCTTCACTGTGTCTGACCCCGGGAGTGTGAGACGAGATGGTGCGGAGGGGGCTTCACTCTAGGTCTGACCCCGGGAGTGTGTGACGGGAGGGTGCGGAGGGAGCTTCACTGTGTCTGACCCCGGGAGTGTGAGACGAGATGGTGCGGAGGGGGCTTCACTCTAGGTCTGACCCCGGGAGTGTGTGACGGGAGGGTGCGGAGGGAGCTTCACTGTGTCTGACCCCGGGAGTGTGAGACGAGATGGTGCGGAGGGGGCTTCACTCTAGGTCTGACCCCGGGAGTGTGTGACGGGAGGGTGCGGAGGGAGCTTCACTGTGTCTGACCCCGGGAGTGTGAGACGAGATGGTGCGGAGGGGGCTTCACTCTAGGTCTGACCCCGGGAGTGTGTGACGGGAGGGTGCGGAGGGAGCTTCACTGTGTCTGACCCCGGGAGTGTGAGACGAGACGGTGCGGAGGGGGCTTCACTCTAGGTCTGACCCCGGGAGTGTGTGACGGGAGGGTGCGGAGGGAGCTTCACTGTGTCTGACCCCGGGAGTGTGAGACGAGATGGTGCGGAGGGGGCTTCACTCTAGGTCTGACCCCGGGAGTGTGTGATGGGAGGGTGCGGAGGGAGCTTCACTCTAGGTCTGACCCCGGGAGTGTGTGATGGGAGGGTGCGGAGGGAGCTTCACTCTAGATCTGACCCTGGGAGTGTGTGATGGGAGGGTGCGGAGGGAGCTTCACTCTAGGTCTGACCCTGGGAGTGTGTGATGGGAGGGTGCGGAGGGAGCTTCACTCTAGGTCTGACCCTGGGAGTGTGTGATGGGAGGGTGCGGAGGGAGCTTCACTCTAGGTCTGACCCCGGGAGTGTGTGATGGGTGGGTGCGGAGGGAGCTTCACTCTAGGTCTGACCCCGGGAGTGTGTGATGGGAGGGTGCGGAGGGAGCTTCACTCTAGGTCTGACCCCGGGAGTGTGTGATGGGAGGGTGCGGAGGGGGCTTCACTCTAGGTCTGACCCCGGGAGTGTGTGATGGGAGGGTGCGGAGGGAGCTTCACTGTGTCTGACCCCGGGAGTGTGAGACGAGATGGTGCGGAGGGGGCTTCACTCTAGGTCTGACCCCAGGAGTGTGAGACGAGATGGTGCGGAGGGGGCTTCACTCTAGGTCTGACCCCGTGAGTGTGTGATGGGAGGGTGCGGAGGGAGCTTCACTGTGTCTGACCCCGGGAGTGTGAGACGAGATGGTGCGGAGGGGGCTTCACTCTAGGTCTGACCCCGGGAGTGTGTGACGGGAGGGTGCGGAGGGAGCTTCACTGTGTCTGACCCCTGGAGTGTGAGACGAGATGGTGCGGAGGGGGCTTCACTCTAGGTCTGACCCCGGGAGTGTGTGACGGGAGGGTGCGGAGGGAGCTTCACTGTGTCTGACCCCGGGAGTGTGAGACGAGATGGTGCGGAGGGGGCTTCACTCTAGGTCTGGCCCCGGGAGTGTGTGATGGGAGGGTGCGGAGGGAGCTTCACTGTGTCTGACCCCGGGAGTGTGAGACGAGATGGTGCGGAGGGGGCTTCACTCTAGGTCTGACCCCGGGAGTGTGTGATGGGAGGGTGCAGAGGGAGCTTCACTCTAGGTCTGACCCCGGGAGTGTGTCATGGGAGGGTGCGGAGGAGTTAGGACCTCTGCTGTAACCCATAAACTTTCTTCTCCCTGCAGGTTCTCCTACACCAGTTCTCACCTGCAGGATGTTTCGGAAACTCTGCCCGTTCTGCGTTCCATCAAGTCGCTGTTGGAGGTAGATCTGCTCTCTGTCCTTTAGGTGTTTGGGTAGGTGTGCCACAGGCCCTTCATCCCATCGTCTCTGTGTTAGTCCGCTCGCTGACTGTTCCCCCAACTCATGGTCTCTGACTTTTGAAAGTTGGACTTTTGAAAGTTGGTTTCTACCTCTGCCACCATTCTGTGCCATAAACCATGACCCTCTGGGAAGGCTGCCCTTCAGGTTTCTGATACCCCTGCCCTGGGGGGGGGGGAAGAGGAGAGATTAATTACCCTCTTTGCTCACCTCTCAATATCCCACCTGGTCAGGGCACTAAATTCAGCAACTGGGATGTTCCGTTACAATTATCCAGGAGCCTGCACTTGGAATATCCGCGCAGTTTCTGGTCCGCCGGCTGTCGGAAGGTCATCACTGAGCTGGAAATGGGGGCCAGAAAAATTCACTGGGACATTGTCGGGTCTGGAGTGGGGCTCGAATTATTAGGAGAGTCTGGGCCTTTTCTCCCTGGAGCTCTGAGGGAGGTTTATCAAACAGTGAGGGGTATGGAGAAGGTGGATGGTCACAGTACTTTTCTTTCCCCCCCCCAGGGTTGGGGAATCTGAAACTGGAGGGTTTAAGGGGGGGAGACTTAAAGTGGGAAACCTCCACACAGAGGTCTGTGGGACAAGGAGTTGGGAGAGGGGTGAACAGTTACACCGTTTGCACGGGCCTATGGATAGGGAACCACAGAACATTACAGCGCAGAAACAGGCCCTTCGAGTCTGGCCCAAACAATTCGTCTGCCTTCCCACTGACCTGTAACCAGTCCGTATCCCTCCATACCCCTCCTATCCATGTACCTGTCCAAATTCTTCTTAAATGTTAAAATCGAGCCCGCATTCACCACCTCAGCTTGTTGCACACTCCCAACACTCTCTGTGAAAACTTTTCCCCTTTCACCCCTAATCAACGTCCTCTGGTTTGTATCCCCTCCCCTCAGTGGGAAAAGCTGACCTACATTTACTCTGTCTCTCCCCCTCGTCATTTTAAATATCCAATCTCCCCTCATTCTTCTATGCTCCAGGGAATAAAGTCCGAACCTGTTTAACCTTTCCATGTAACTCCGTTCCTGAAGTCTGGGCAACATCCTTATAAATTTTCTCTGCCCTCTCTCTATGTTATTGAGATCTTTCCTGTAGTTCGGTGACTAAAATTGCATACAGTTCTCCAAATTTGGCCTCACAAATATCTTATACAACTGTATATCTGAACTCCTGGATTCAATACTCTGATATTTGAAGGCCAATGTGCCAAAAGCTCTGATTACAACCCTGTCCACCTGTGATGCCAATTTCAGGGAATTTTGTATCTGTGTTCGCAGATCCCTCTGTCCTACCACACTCCTCAGTGCCCGACCGTTTACCGTGTATGTCGTTCCTACATCTCGATGACTGGAACTGCCCAGAGTCAACGAACAGCAGTTGGGAGCTTTGAACCCTTCAGCAGGCCCTTTGACCCATTTAGTCTGTGGTGAACTATTACTATGGCTGGTCCCACTGACCTGCACCTGGTCCAGAGTCTTCCACACCCCTCCTATGAATGGACCTATCCAATTTTTACTGGATTCACCCCTTCAGCTCGTTTCACACCCCCACTGCTCTCTGTGGGAAGAAATTCCCCTAAACCTTTCCCCTTTCACCCTTAACCCATGTCCTCTGGTTTATATCTCACCAACCCCCTGGGAAAGAGCCAACCTACATTTACTCTGTATCTCCCCCTCATCATTTTAATTACCTCGATCAAATCTCCCTTCATTCTTCTACGCTCCAGGAAGTGGTCCTAACCTGTACTGCCTTTCCCTATAACATAGAACATTCCAGCACAGTACAGGCCCTGCAGCCCACAATATTGTGCTGACCCAGTATAATGCAAATTCACAACAATCTTAATTTTTGCCCACCTCACACCCAAAACCCTCTTGTTTCAAAGGTTGACAAATGGGATGGGTTCGGGCAGGCAACTTGTTCAACTTCCATGATAAACTCTGGGGTAATGAAAGGAAAGATGGAAGTTGCGGAGGTGGATCGGTTCAGGAACAGAAATGGACTGTTTATGCCATTGGGCCAGAGCCTGCACATTAGTGCTGCTGGAACGGGGAGGGAGGTGGGGAGTTTCTCTGACACTGAGCTGTTTCTGCAGGAGGGCTGGCGTGATGGCGAGCTGCGGGCTGTGCACAAGGTCAAGGCGATGAGGCGCCAGAGGGTGCTGGTTTATCGCCTCGAGGTGATGGGCAGGGAATTGGACCTGCTGCTGGTGGAGAACTATGGACACAACCCTGAGCTTCTGAATGCTGCCAGGTCAGAACAGAGGAGTGTTGGGGACCGAGAAGGTTGGAGATGGGGAAGGGTATTGGGAACCGGAGGGGGTTAGAGTTGCGGAGGGTTGTAGGGAACCAGAGGGGGATACTAAGAAAGGGAGGAGTGTCGGGGACCAGAGGGTTACAGAGACAGGGAGGGGCATAGAGGACCGGAGGCGGTGTTACAGAGGCGGAGGGGCGTAGAGGACTGGAGGGGGTTACAGAGACAGGAGTGTCAGGGACAGGAGGGTGCTACAGGAATAGGGAAAGGTGCAGGGAGCTGGAGGGGGTTACAGATTCAGGGGGGTGGGTATTGAGGACCAGAGGGGGTTTACAGAGACAGGGAGGAGTGTTGGGGACCAGAGGGGGGGGGGGCTTACAGAAGAAGGGAGAGGGTTTACTCATAACAAAGATGTCGACTGCCCAGTGCTGACTAGGCATGATCCTGTCGAACAGTGGGGTAGGTTTGTGGAGCTGAGCATGAGGGTGGGGTGGGATGTGGGTGGTGTATGCAGGAGGACCCGCTTGGCGGTCCACCTCTCCCTTTCCCCTCTCTTCTGGCACAGGGAGCTGTGTGAACTGCGACTGGCTGTGGGAGAGAGTGCAGGGCGTCATAAGGAGCTGCTCAATCAGTCTGAGGCCATGGACGTCTGTATTGAAGCCCGGAACCAGGAGATCAAAGACCTGCAGCAGAAGCACAGTCGAATCCTTGAATTCCAGGGATTGGTGGTAAGTAGAACCAGCAGATGCTCTGAGTTCCAACTTCCCTTCATGTCCCAGTTACTCAACATGTTTGGCACAGAGAACCATGTTCCTTCCCCACCACACGGGGACTCGCGGTTCTACCGCTAATGGAGGATTGTTGAGTGGTGAATTCAGGTTTGTATTTCACCTAACCTCAGTGAAAAAAGCCCATCTACATTAATTCTGTCTCTCCCCCTCATAATTTTAAATATCTCCATCGAATCCCCTCTCATTCTTCTACTCTCCAGGGAATAAAGTCTGAACCTGTTTCACCTTTCCCTGTCACTCAGTTCCAGAAGTCCAGGCAACATCCGAGTAAATCTTCTCTGCCCTCTTTCTATTTTATTGAGATCTTTCCTGTAGTTCAGTGACCAGAACTGCACACAAATTTGGCTTCACCAATGTCTCATACCATAACATCCCAACTCCAACACTCAAGATTTATGAAAGCCAATGTGCCAAAACCTCTCTTTACAACCCTGTCCACATGTGTTGCCCCTTTCAGAGAATTCTGTATCTGTCCCTATGTTCTCCCGTACTCCTCAGTGCTCGACCATTCACCGTGTTCGTCCTACCTTGGTTTGTCCTTCAAAATCCAACACCTCACTATTGTTTGGGTTTACAGAAGAAGGGAGGGGATTCCCAAAGGAAGCTGGTTTGGACCCTGAATTTTAAGAGGTATACAGGTACGGGGTGAGAGTCTCTCTGGATCGGTTTAGCATCGACTTGTTGGCTCGAGTGGCCACTTCTCATTCTCTGCTCTGACTGTTCTATTCTCAGTGTGTTAAACAGGACCTTATCCAAGCACTGGTGAAAGGAAATTCGTCAGCCAAGAGTCACTTAATAGCAACAAGAGCAGAGGTGGGTTTCATTCCATCCCAACACGCTCCCAGGGTCAGACCCAGAGTGAAGCTCCCTCCGCACCGTCCCATCACACACTCCCAGGGTCAGACACAGAGTGAAGCTCCCTCCTCACCATCACACCACACACTCCCGACGTCAAATCATCTACCAGAATCTTATTATCTGATGCCATTACTGTCAGCTCCCAGACACATCACTGCTTCCGATTATAACACCTTCCCTGAAAGCCCTTCGGCTCCAATGTTGTCATTGCCTGGGTGTGGATGAATCGGAGTCGCCTTGGCTCACTCCATCTCCCTGTTCCTGCTGTAGATGGTTAGGTTCATGGAGAATGACCTTCAGCAACACAAGACCCGGGTGCGTCCGCTGGTGGAACAGCTGCACAATTCCATCAGCAAGGAGGCCAAGCTGTTTGCCTCAGTCTCCCTGCCTTGTCTGGATCGCAGGGTGCTCCGCCAGTAAGTGCCTTCTCCTCCTGCTTTGCCCGATGCTCTCGGGCTGTGTCTCAGACATGCACAGGGGCTGGGAAGTCTCATCGTTGGGGCAGTACCTACCATCTGTGTGTGTGTGTGTGTGTATGTGTCCCCTTCCTTCTCTTCCCCTGTCCCCTTTACTCTCTCTCCCTCCACCCTTCTCTCATTTTCTCCCGTCCCACTGAAGGGCCTCACTTCCACCCCCTCCAACCCTGGGTGCGACCGCCACCTCCCCTCCCTCTTTTAACTGACACTCTGTTGCTCTGTCTAACGCCACTGTACCTTCCCCCTCTCCTCAGGTCCCAGAGTGTCCCCGTGCACACTCTGTCAATCCACAGGATGGACAGCTCGATGAACGACCCGCAATTCTTCCGACATCTCCGGCGGCTGCTTTTACTCCCCCTGTACAAGGTACACGCCTCACCCGACCACTGCACAGAATTTGTCAGGGTGGGAAGCTGATGTCTCTCCTCTCTGACTGGAAGACAGGAAACGGCAGCAAGAGGGCAGGAGGTTACTGGGCCTGGAACATCTGGAGCACTGCGTGCATTTCTGGTCTTGTTACTGGGGAAGGATGCACCGGCTTTGGAAGCAGTGCGGAGGAGGTTCACTAGGTCAATTCCAGAGATGAGGGGGTCGGCCTATGGGGGTAGATTGAGTCGTTTGGAACTTGACTGGCTGGAATTTAGAAAAATGGGAGGGGATCTTAATACAAACATAAAATTATGAAAGGCGTAGATAAGATAGAGGTCGGTAAGTTGTTCCCATGGGTGGGGGGGAGACCAGAACCAGGGGGCATAACCTCAAGATCCAGGGGAGTAGATTGAGGATGGAAATGAGGAGGAATTGCTTTCCCAAGAGGGTGGGGAATTTGCTGCCCATTGAAGCAGTGGAGGCGACCTCAGTAAATAGATTTAAGACCAGGTTGGGTAGATTTTTACATCATTGGGGAATGAAGGGATGTGGGGAAAAAGCAGGTGGGTGGAGATGAGCCCATCATCAGATCTCATTGAATGGGGAGCAGGGCTGAATGGCCGACTCCTGTACTTATGTCCTTATGAGTTGCAGGGAAAGGTTAGACATGTTCGCACTTTATTGGGGTGATTTGATGGCAGTGTTTAAAATGATGAGGGGGGTGGACAGAGTGAGTCTAAGTGAGCTCTTCATACTGCAGCGTCTCGGGCAGCTGTAGTCACCGAACTAGATGGCTGCAGGAATTTGGCAGGTCGAGCAGCATCTGTGGGGAGAAAAGGAAGTTGCTTGGAGAAGGAACTCTTGCCAGAGACTCTTTTTCAACATCTTCATCGCCTCCTCGTGACACCCAATCCGAGGAATTGCCTTGATTTCTCACTCCACACACTCTGCCCGACCGACAAAGTGAACCAGCGAACTCTACAACACAGTAAAGGGCCCTGCTAGTATCGTTCTGCTTCGTTCCACTGACCTGCACCCCGACCATCTCCCTCCGTGCCCCTCCCACCCACCGCTCTCTGATCTGCTGGGACCCGAGTCATTCTGTGAACCAGACGGGTTTGATTCTCTCTCCTCTTCCCCCCCACCCCAGGCTCCCGAGCAGCTGATCGATCAGGCAACAGAGAGGAAGTTGGAGAAGGAAAGGCTTCAAGTGTTGCTGGGCCGAGAGAGAGAGGCTCTAGAGAGTCTGCACCAACGGCAGCATGGCCTGCTGGCCACTAAGACTGAGGGTAAACAAGGCGAACCCCATCCTCGCGCTTTTGAACCTCGCAGACAACCCCTGCAGTCAGGGACATTGTCTGTGAGGGACACTCACTACAACTCCCTCCCACCTCCACACCGCCCCCTCCGCACTGCTCCATTCCCTCCATACCATCCCCATCTCACTGCTCCACCCCCTCCGCCCTGCCCCACCACCCCTCCCCTCCGCACCGCTCCTCACAGCTTCGCCCCCTCCTCACCACCCCCTCCCTCCCCCTTCACCACCTGTTCCTCTTGATCCTCTTCCTCAGTCTGACGGACTCCTTGTTGTCCCACCCCCCCTTGTCTCCCCGCAGCCCTCGTGTCACGCCTGCGTGCCCTGGACGAGAGCCTGGTGCGGGACTCGGTGCCCTCCCTGCGCCACTACCTGCGACTCTGTGACCAGGCCATCGGCCGTACCCACCGGTTCCAGCAGGAGGTCCAGGACTGGTGAGTGACTGCAGTCCTTCAGCCCCTCCCTCTGTACTATCACATGGGACCCTTCAGCCCCCCTCCCTGAACTATTGTGTGTGAGGGCATTCAGCCCCTCTCTGACCTGTCCCACTTGAGGCTGTTGCGCCCATTTCCTTGGCCTCTTACATGGTGACAGGAGGACGTTCTGCCCACCTCCTTCAGCCTGTCCCACAGCAGCAGGAGGGCATTCTGTCCATCTCTGTGGCCTGTCCCACTGTGACAGGAAGACATCCTTTTCAGCCTGTCGCAGTGGGAATGAGGTCATTCTGCCTGTCCCAGTGTAAGAGGCCGTTCTACCCATCTCCCCGACCTGTCCAACGGTGACAGAAGGAGGCCAGTTCCTTGCTCTGAGACTGTAAACCCCATCGTGATGCGATGAAATCTGGGACAGTTGGGGGTGGAAGGGGAGATCCCGATTGGTGGGTTGGGCTCGAAGAGGGGAAAAGGTTTTTGCTGGGGTTTGCACTGACTCTTGGGCTCCCTTCCACTCGCAGGTGGGAACAGCCGGCTCAGTATCTGGTCCCGTGGGTGACGAGGAACAGGATGAACGTCCGCTCCTGGGTCCAGCGATGGAACTGCTTGGTGCAGAGGAGCCAGGAACTGGGACGGAAGGAGGCGGCTCGCAGAGACCCCAGGAAAGGGTTCCCTCTGACCTGAGGCCACAGCGTTGGGGTCCTGACTGCCACCTCCCTCAATCACCTACCTATGTCTCTCCAACCTGCACCCGACCCTCCTCCTCCCTCCCTGCTACCACCCACCTGTCCCTCCCACCTGCTCCTGACCCTCCTCCCTCACCTCACCTCCTCCCTCTCCCCTCCTCCCTCTTCCACCACTCCTTTTGCTTTCCACCTCTCCCATATCTCCCCTTTCCTCATTTGCCTGTCCCCTTTCTAGCCCACTTACTCTCTCCCCCTCTACTATTTCCTCCCCCCCCCCCCCCCATACCCTTCCTCTCCCCACCCTGTGTCATTGACAGACTGGCATTACCACAGGGTGAAGGGATTTCTGGGAATAAAGGCACTTTATTACTGAGAGTTGGATGAACTGAATGAATTGGTGAGAGGGGCCTTCGGCCTCAGGACAGTGCATAGGAGGGAGGGGAGAAGGAGGGAGCGCTGCAGGAGGGCCGATGAGGAGGGGTGGTGAGGAGCAAGGGGTGAATTGTCACCCTTACCCTCCTTCCGTACAGGACTTGGTGGTCTCGTCAACTTCAAATGTGAAAGAGCCCACCTAGTGGCCGGCAGAAGTATACCATCAGCAGGGAAGGAGAAAAGATCGCCCTCGGCCAGGAGTTGGGAAGTGATGGAGAGACAGAGGAGGGGGTTCGGATCTGGGGCAGATACAGCTGTCTGACAGAGCAAATGGGCTTAGATTTGGAAGCAGGAACAGGAGTGGAGATGGGAGAACATAAGCTGTGACACCACAATGCACAAAACACAAAACCCTCCCTACCCCGTAGCGCTCTATTTTTCTTCCACCTGTGTGTAGGTCTTAGAGTCTCTTCAATGCCCCCAGTGTTTTAGCCTCCACCACCATCCCTGGCAAGACATTCTAACCCTCCTCACCACACCTTCTGGTCCTGTGGGTTGACCACCAATCCATTTCCCTGCAACCCACACTGATGCAGCCAGCCAAGATGCTCTCAGTACAGCTCCTGTAGAAGGTTGACTTGACGGGGGCCGGTGGCTTCGCCCACTTCACATTCTCAGGAAGTGCAGCCGCTATTTCACCTTCCAGACAAGCGAGAAGAGGTTGAGTGTCCACGATAGTCACTAGTTCACTCTGTGTCTGTTCCTGGTGTCACTAGTTGTGAACTCCATGGAACGTTATTGTCTCTATTACTGATTGACATGCAGTGCTGTTGACTTGGCCTGCGACATCAGGTTCCATTGAGGATATTTGCACAAGACGGCGTTGGAAGAAAGCAGCCTCTCTCCTCAAGGACTCCTATCACCCAGGCTATGACCCTTCACTCCGCTCCCATCGTGAAGGGGGTCCAGGAGACTGAAGATGGGCACAAGGACGGCTTTTCACACCCCCATCATCAGATTCCTGAACCCCAGACATGGACTCACTCTGATTTTTCATGGTCTATTTATTTATTGTTGGAAGGTGGTTTATATGAATGTTTGCACTTGACAATGCTGCAAAACAATGAATTTATCAATTTGTTAATGACAATAAATTCTGACGACTATGCGCTTCTGAATCTGAGAGGCAGTAGGCGGCGAGTTCCTCCCAGCCACCAGGAGGCGTGAAGGAATGATCCTCCACTGCAAAGGCTGGGGAGAAAGCAAAACCGTGATGTTCCACCTCCCGGTTACGCGGGAAAAGTGCGGCGCTGTGACGCACCAACCCCCGCCCCCTGCAGAAAGACGGGCAGAGACCCCAGGAAAGGGGTCTCTGCAGGGTTCCCCTGCAGGGAAGAAAGGGGCGCTGACGAGGCTGCAGGGTGAACTCCGGGACTGGGGGTGGCGCTGCACAAGAAAGTCGGGGGCGGGGCACGTGGTCAGAGACCATTTTGTGGAGGCGCGAGCTCCGCAGAGGAGTCAATAATTTCGACGGGCGGCGAAAGGCAGCATGAGGCCGGGTGAGGGGGTGGGGGTCCAGGCTGAGGCCTAGGGCCCGGGAGTGTGTGATGGGACAGTGCGAACGGAGGTTCACTCTGTCCGACCCCTTGAGTGTGTGACGATACGGTGCGGAGGGAGCTTCACTCTGTGTCTGTCCCCGGGAGTGAGTGATGGGATGGTGCGGAGGGAGCTTCACTCTGGGTCTGACCCTGGGAGTGTGTGATGGGACGTGTGGAGGGAGCTTCACTCTGTGTTTAACTCCGGGAGTGTGTGATGGGATGGTGCTGAGGGGGTTTCAATCTGTGTCTGATACCGGGAGTGTGTGAAGAGATGTTGCAGAGAGAACTTCGCTCTGTGTCTAACCCCAGGAGTTTACGATGGGACGGAGCTTCCCTTTGTATCTGACCCCCAGGAGTATGTTATGGGATGGTGCGGTGGGAGCTTGTCCCTGTGTCTGACCCCGGGACTCTGTGATGGGACGGTGTGGAGGTAGCTTCGCTCTGTGTCTGACCCCAGGTGTGTGTGATGGGAAGTTGCGGAGGGAGTTTTACTCTGGGTCTGGCCCCGGGAGAGTGTGATAGCATGGTGTGGAGGGAACTTCACTCTTTGGCTGAACCCTTGATGCAGAGGGAACTTCACTCTGTGTCTGATCCTGGGAGTGTGTGATGGGACGATGTGGGGGGAGCTTCATTCTGTGTCTGTCCCAGTGAGTGTGTGGTGGGACGGTGCAGAGGGAGCCTCACTCTGTTTCTGACCCCGGGAGTGAGTGATGGTGCGGAGGGAGCTTCACTCTTTGTCCGTCCCCGGGAATGTGTGAAGGGATGGTGCAGAGGGAGCTTCACACTGTATTTAACCCCAGGAGTTTGCGATGTGACGGAGCTTCCTTCTGTATCTGACCCCGGGACTGTGTGATGGGACATTGTGGAGGGAGCTTCATTCTGTGTGACCCTGGGAGTGTGTGATGGGACCGTGCAGAAAGAGCTAATCTGGGTCTGACCGTGTTTGTGTGTGACAGGATGGTGTGGTGGGAGCTTGTCCCTGTGTCTGACCCCGAGACTGCGTGATGGGATGTTGTGGAGGGAGTTTCACTCTCTGTCTGTCCCCGGGAGTGTGTGATGGGACGGTGTGGAGGGAGCTTCACTCTGTGTCCGACCCCAGGAGAGTGTGATGGGATGGTGTGGAGGGTGCTTTGCTCTGTGTCTGATCCCTGGAATGTGTGATGGGACGGTGTGGTGCGGAGGCAGCTTCACTCTGTGTCTGATCCCAGGAGTGTGTGACAGGTTGGTGTGAAGGGAGCTTCATTCTAGGTCTGAACCTGGGATTGTGTGACGGGACGGTGCGGACGGAGGTTCACTCTGTGTCTGACCCCGTGAGTGTGTGACAAAACGGTGTGGAGGGAGCTTCACTCTGTGTGACTCCAGGGAGTGTGTGATGTGGAGGTGCGGAGGGAACTTCCCTCTGTGTCCAATCCCGGGAGTGTGTGACGGGACGTTGTGGAGGGAGCTTCACTTTGTGTCTGACCTTGGGAGTGTGTGATGGGACAGTGTGGAGGGAGCTTCACTCTGTATCTGACCCTGGGACTGTGTGATGCCACGTTGTGGAGGGAGCTTCACTCTCTGTCTAACCCTGGGAGTGTGTGACGGGAACGTGCGAAGGGAGCTTCTCTCTGTGTCTGACCTCGGGAGTGTGTGATGGGACGGCGTGGAGCGAGCTTCACTCTGTCACTGACCCCGGGAGAGTGTGATGGTAAATTGCGGAGGGAGTTTTACTCTGGGTCTGGCCCCGGGAGTGTGTGATGGGACGTTGTGGAGGGAGCTTCACTCTTTGTCTGACCGCTGGATGCAGAGGGAACTTCACTCTGTGGCTGATCCCGGGAGTGCGTGATGGGACGATGCGGAGGGAGCTTCACTCTGTGTCTAACCCCAGGAGTGTGTGACGGGAGGCTGCGGAGGGAGCTTCACTCTGTAACTTACTGCGGGAGTGTGTGGCGGTAGCGTGCGGAGGGAGCTTCACTCTGTGTCTGGCCCCAGGAGAGTGTGACGGGAGGTTGCGGAGGGAGCTTCACTCTGTATCTTACTGCGGCAGTGTGTGGCGGTAGGGTGCGGAGGGAGCTTCACTCTGAGTCTGACCTCGGGAGTGTGTGATGGGATGGTGTGGAAGGAGTTTCACTCTGTATCTGACCCTGGGACTGTGTGATGCCACGTTGTGGAGGGAGCTTCACTCTCTGTCTAACCCTGGGAGTGTGTGACGGGAACGTGCGAAGGGAGCTTCTCTCTGTGTCTGACCTCGGGAGTGTGTGATGGGACGGCGTGGAGCGAGCTTCACTCTGTCACTGACCCCGGGAGAGTGTGATGGTAAATTGCGGAGGGAGTTTTACTCTGGGTCTGGCCCCGGGAGTGTGTGATGGGACGTTGTGGAGGGAGCTTCACTCTTTGTCTGACCGCTGGATGCAGAGGGAACTTCACTCTGTGGCTGATCCCGGGAGTGCATGATGGGACGATGCGGAGGGAGCTTCACTCTGTGTCTAACCCCAGGAGTGTGTGACGGGAGGCTGCGGAGGGAGCTTCACTCTGTATCTTACTGCGGGAGTGTGTGGCGGTAGGGTGCGGAGGGAGCTTCACTCTGTGTCTGGCCCCAGGAGAGTGTGACGGGAGGTTGTGGAGGGAGCTTCACTCTGTATCTTACTGCGGCAGTGTGTGGCGGTAGGGTGCGGAGGGAGCTTCACTCTGAGTCTGACCTCAGGTGTGTGATGTGATGATGTGGAGGGGCCTTCACTCTGTGTCTGACCCCGGGAGAGTGTGAAGGGATGTTGCAGAGGGAAGTTCACTCTGTGTTTGACTCCGGGAGTGTGTGATGGGGAGGTGCGGAAGGAACTTCCCTCTGTCTTTGACCCTGCGAGTGTGTGATGGGATGGTGTGGAGGGAGCTTCACTCTGTGTCTGACCCTAGGGATGTGGAGGGCAGGAGTGTGTGATGGGAGGGTGTGGAGGGAGCTTCACTCTGGGTCTGATCCCGGGAGTGTGTGATGGGACGTTGTGGAGGGAGCTTCACTCTGTGTCTTACCGCGTGAGTTTGCAGAGGGAGCTTCCCTCTAGGTCTGACCCCGGGAGCTTGTGAAGGGTCGGTGTGGAGGGAGCTTCACTCTTTATCTTACCGCGTGAATTTGCAGAGGGAGCTTCCCTCTAAGTCTGACCCCGGGAGTTTGTGAAGGGACGGTGTGGAGGGAGCTTCACTCTGTCTCTGACCCCAGGAGTGTATGACTGGAACGTGCGGAGGGAGCTTCTCTCTGTGTCTGTTCCCAGGGTGTGTGACGGGACGTTGTGGAGGGAGCTTCACTCTTTGACCCCTGGATGCAGATGGAACTTAACTCTGTGGCTAATCCTGGGTATGTGTGATGGGATGGTGCGGAGGGAGCTCACTCTGTGTCTCACTCCGGGAATGTGTTAATGAAAGGTGAGAAATTGGAATTTATTGTCATGAACATGTTTCCAAACTGTTGTTTTGTGATTGGTGCACATATGGCAAAAAATTACATTTATAATTATCAAATCAGTGGAACAGTGTTAGAGAAAGTGAGTTGTCTGTGGGTCCTTGTTCGTTGCTATTAGTGTATGGCTGTTACCTTGCCAGTGTTGCAGTTTGCGCCCTGCACTGTCATTATGGAGTTTGTTTGTTTTCCGTGTCTGTGTGGGCTTCTTCCGAGAGCATGTTTCCTCCCACTCTCGAAAATGCTGGTTGGACGTCAGTTGGGTTTAATTGGGCAGCGTGGGACAGAAGGGCCTGTTCGCCTGCTGTATGTCTGCATTTCAAAAAGTTTCACACCTGATGGTGCAGGAGAAGTTTGTTCTGTCCCGTTGGGTGCTCATCTTCAGACTTTACCTCCTTTCTGATGGTAGCAGTGTGAATATGGCACGGTTTGGGCGGTTGGGGGTCCTTGAGGGGAGAGGCTGCTTTCTTGTGACACCCCCTCTTGTCAATGTCCTCACTGGTGCCTGTGATGGTGCTGGCTGGGTTCACAACCCTCTGTAGCCTGTTCCCGTCTGGTCCATTGGCACCTCCGTCCCAGACAGTGATGCAACCAGTCAGAGTGTTCTCCACGGTGCGCCTGCAGAACCTTGCAAGAGTCGCGATGTATCACATCACCTCAAACTCCTCACGATGCATAGCCACTGGCGGGTATTCTTCGTGACTGCTCTTGGGAAGAAGCTGTTCCTCAGACTGGTGGTGCTGGCTCTGATCCTCCTGGATCTCTTCCCCTGACGGGAACAGCTGGAAGATGCCGTGTGTGGGGTGGCAGGGGTTCTTGATGGTTTTGCGTGCACTTTTAAGACAATGATCCTGGTCGATCACGTTGATAGGAGGAAGGGGCGCTCCAGTGATCCTCTCTTCCTCTTTTATGGTCCTGTGGACTGACCTCTGATCCACTTCTCTGCAGCACCTGATCCACACGGTGATGCTGCTGGCCAGGATGTTGTCGATAGAGCTCCTGTGGAAGGATGCTGTAATGGTGGCTGGTAGCTTTGCCCGCTTCAGTCTGGGATGAGTTAGTGTGAGCCATTCCTTTTGTTGTTCAGTGTTCTCACTGCCTGTGGGAAGAAGCTGTTCCTCAGCTTGTTGGTGCTGGCTCTGATCCTCCTGGATTGTAGCTGGAAGACATAGGTGGATTTTTTGCACAGTGGGTGGGGGGGATGAATTTCAAGGTGATAGGGAATCAGAGCTGAGTCCACAGGTACCAGATCAGCAGTGAGCTTATTGAATGGGGGGGAATCAAATTTGAATGGCTTTACTGCCTCCCCTCCCACTTCTTGTTTTACGAATGGGGACATTTTTAACCCAATGGTTCTTGCCCGCAGGATTCTCTCCGAGAGGCGACCGAGGAGGGAGAGGGGGCTTCGGCGACCGAGGAGGGAGAGGTGGCTTCAGGAGCCGAGGAGGAAGAGGGGGTTTCGGTGACCGAGGAGGGAGAGGCGGCTTTGGGGGCCGCGGAGGAAGAGGGGGCTTTGGTGATCGAGGAGGAAGAGGTGGATTCCGAGGTACGTGTGGCTGGTCGGAGGGCCTCTCTGGAACTGCTCGCTGTGTGGGGAAATTAATTGGGCTGCTCTGCCCATCCATCCCATGCTAGTTTTGTCATTTGAATGCTTTACCCTCCTTTCTCCTGTTGCACTCCTGTCTGAACTGTTTATCTCCCCACCCCACACTTTGTCTCCTCATTCATTGATAGTCTCTCCTCTCCGCAAACACCGTGCCTCTTGTTCTCAGTTTCCACTCCCACCTTGGGTGGGGGGGGGGGGGGGTTTGGAAAGTGTTTAAGGGAAAGTAAGGGTCAGACCACGATAGATGGGGATCAAACCCAGGTCCCAGAGCTCTTGATGCAGTAGGGTCCCTGCTCCCCCAGCCCCTTGTACACCATGCCTTTCTGATTAAGCTGTGCCTAGATGTCTCACCTGGGATGTGTGGTCTCCTGTCCTCAGTTCAAGTCTTCTGTGTATGTCCAAAAACCAGCCCATCACACTCACCATGTCGTTTAAAATCCTGAGTAATGTAATGTAATACAGATACCCCTCAGTCCCTAACCCCCCCCCCCCCTTTCCGGTCCCCAACACACACTGGCCCCTGGTCCCCAACACCCCTCCCTGTCTCTATAACCTCCTCCACCCCTCCCTGTCTGTATCCCCTTCCTGTCCATCCCCTTCCTGTCCATCCCCATCCCTTCCCACCCTATCCTCACTCTACCAGCTCCCTCCCTCCTCCGCACTGAGCCTGGATGAAGGGTTCCCGACCTGTCAGAATAGCCGTTCTGTTTCTTCCCTCGGATGCTGCTCAACCCGCTGTTTATTTCCCTCTTTTCTCATGGCTCTGGCCTGGTTGATTGGTCCTGCTTGAAAAGTCCAACCGATTATTTGCCCCAGAGTTGGGGGGATTGTGGGTTTGCTTCTTGCCTCTGCTCTGGCGGGCAGTAGGGTTTCTGGGGGATGTGAGGGGGGGTGGCGGAATTGGATATGTAGAATGCCCCTCATGAAACCTGATGCAATCTATGTGCGTTCTTCCTCCTTGGCAGGTGGACCTCGTGGGGGCCGGGGCGGAGGTAGAGGGGGTCGAGGTGGAGGCAGAGGCGGATTCCGTGGAGGGTCAAAGGTGACGGTAGAGCCGCACAGGCACGAAGGTGGGTGACGCTGGAGGGCCACGGACCCCTAGTGTGGTGGTCACTGGTGAGGATCGCGGGAAAAAAAACGGGAGCAGGGTGGGAAGGAAAATGGCGCAGCGTTGGATTCAAGAACAGTCTCTCTCCCACTGTCATCGGGCTCGTGAATGAAGTAATGTTGCCCTTGCTCAGGCCTGGCTGGTCCCAGCCGCACTCTTCTTCAGAAGCTCGGGAAGATTGAGTCATCCACCATTCTGGAGTGCTTCGTCTAGAGCGTGTCCCGTCTGGGGGAGGGGGGGGAATCACTACTTGACTAGAGAGTGCAGACTCTGGGGACCAGCGCACGCCCCAGAAAACGGGGAGAAGAACCCATCGTGGAGAAGTTGAAGAGAGGGTGACCACAGCAGTGGACTAACGAGGGGGTCAGCAGCTGATGGATTCACGCAGGTGGCGGGCTGTTGGTGACTCGAAGCGAGGAACCCACGCAGGCTGTGGGCGGCTGGAGACTGTGGTCTGCAGACTGGCTGTAGGGGCACCAGGTATCGGAACTGGGATGCGAGGAGGTGCTGAGGGCGCTGAAGGAGGTTCAGATCTAGAGCTCGGGTAACCGATGGTTTGGACTGGTCTCCGTTGGCTGCAGAAGGGCTGGTGGCAAATCTACGGACAGTCGGTGACTCCAGGGGAACGCTCTCGCTTCTCTTTCTCTGTAAGAGGCACTTCAGGTAATGTCTGGTGATGGCGAATCTGCCTGACAGCAGGTAAAAGCAGATTCTGTGGAATGTTGCACTGTCTTTTTACATGACAATAGGTCGAATCTTGAAGAGACTGCAGAGTTGCAACAGGGCTCGGACCCTAACCCCTCCCCGCACCTTGTGGATGAGTAAATGATCCCTTCCTTTTACCTTGGAGAACGTAGAACACTACAGCACAGTAGTGTTCTCAATGTTGTGTTGACCCATATATTCGTTAAATAAATTAATAAACCCTGCCTACCCCGTAACCCTCTATTTTTCTTCCATTCGTGGGCCTGTCTAAGAGTCGCTTAAATGCCCCCAATGTTCCAGCCTCCACCACCATCCCTGGCAGGGCATTCCAGGCCCCGACAACTCTTGTGTTTAAAAAATAAATAAATAGATTGCCCCTGAGTCTCCCCTAAACTTCCCTCCCCTCACTTTGTACAGACATCCTCTGGTGTTTGCTGATCCTGCCCTGGGAAACAGGCACTGACCGTCCACCCTGTTTCTGCCTCTCAGAATCTTGTCGACCTCTATTCACTCTTCTCTCATTCTTCTTCACTCCAAAGAGAAAAGCCCCCAGCTCTGCGAACCTTACCTCATGAGATCCAGGCGACATCCTGTTAAATCCCCTCTGCCCCCTCTCCACAGCTTCCATATCCTTCCTGTCATGAGATGAGCAGAAGTGAACAAGTGTGGTCTCAGCAGAGATATGTAGAGTTGCAGCATGAACATGTTTCCCCGACTAATGAAGCCCAGCATCCCATAGGCCTTCTTAACTCTCCCATCGTCCTGAGCGGCGACCTTAAGGTATTTATGGATTTGGACACCAACATCCCTCTGTTCCCTCACACTAACATCAGCATTTGTAGGAGAGGCTGTAACCTTTCTCCCTGGGGAGCAGGGGCCTGACTTGGGGGAACCTTATTGAGGTGTATAAAATCACATGGGCAAATGGGGGACAGCAAGGGCAATTTGGGTCAAAGGGCCTGTTTCTCTAACTGGCTCTCTGCTTTCCCAGGGGTATTCATCTGCCGGGGGAAGGAAGATGCCCTGGTAACGAGGAACATGGTCCCAGGAGAGTCGGTGTACGGCGAGAAGCGTATTGGCGTGGAGGTGAGGTGGGGGCTGCTGGGGTGAAGGGGTGTGGAATCAGGAAGCGGGGCCTGGGGGGTGGAGGGGGAATCGGGCTGTGTGGTTAATGCAACACCATTCCAGCATCAGTGACTCAGGTCCAAATCCGGAGGTGTCTGGAAGGAGAGGGTGGTGGGGGGGTGTGAGAGAGGGGATTCAGGGTGGGGGTTGTGGGAAGAGATTTAGGGGAGGTGTTGGAAGGGATTCGGGGTGGGGGTTGTGGGGAGGGATTCGGGGTGGGGGTTGTGGGGAGGGATTCGGGTGGGGGTTGTGGGGAGGGATTCGGGGTGGGGGTTGTGGGGAGGGATTCGGGGTGGGGGTTGTGGGGAGGGATTCGGGGTGGGGGTTGTGGGGAGGGATTCGGGGTGGGGGTTGTGGGGAGGGATTCGGGGTGGGGGTTGTGGGGAGGGATTCGGGGTGGGGGTTGTGGGGAGGGATTCGGGGTGGGGGTTGTGGGGAGGGATTCGGGTGGGGGTTGTGGGGAGGGATTCGGGGTGGGGGTTGTGGGGAGGGATTCGGGGTGGGGGTTGTGGGGAGGGATTCGGGGTGGGGGTTGTGGGGAGGGATTCGGGGTGGGGGTTGTGGGGAGGGATTCGGGGTGGGGGTTGTGGGGAGGGATTCGGGGTGGGGGTTGTGGGGAGGGATTCGGGGTGGGGGTTGTGGGGAGGGATTCGGGGTGGGGGGACTCAGAGTGGGTGGGGGAAGATTCACGCTTTGGGGATTCAGAGTGAGGGTGATAAGATTCAGGATGTGTTGGAAGGGATTCAGGGTGGGGGTTGTGGGAGGAGATTCACGCTTTGGGGGGATTCAGAGTGAGAGGGTGATAAGAGATTCAGAGGGTGTTGGAAAGGATTTGGGATGGGGGTTGTGGAGAGGGATTCGGGATGGGGGTTGTGGGAGAGGATTCGGGGTGGGGGGTGTTGGAAGGGATTCAGGGTGGGAGGGTGATGGGAGAAAGTGTCCAGGGGAGAAGGTTCAGGAGCCTGATGCCTGTGGGGGCAGTGGGAGATGAGAGTGTGTCTGGCAGGGGTGGGGATGGGTCCCTTGGTGTGTTGGCCGTCTACTGGGCTGTGGGAGGTGGGGGTGGGTTCAGTGGGGTAAGATTTCCAACGGGGTGGGGATGCTAAGTATTCCCGCACAACACTATGGTCCCACCTTCAGTGCAGTGCACTCCTTACTAACATCTCCTGCGATGTTGACAATTCTCGACCTGGCGTTAGAGCAGTGTTTGTAGTCAGGCCAAGGAGTAGAGACTGGTCCCCTGCACCCCTGGTGGACTTTATAGTATGATAGCTGGAGGGTCCAGCCCAGGTCATCAACAGATTTTTAAAGGGGCAGTGGTCAGGCGGAGTCCAACCTTGATTGGCAGATGATGCGACATCTGACAAGGTTCCAGATGATGAATTTGTGTCCCTCTGCGATCCACATTCCCACCAGGTTGGAGACGGAGAGGTCACATGACCCTCCACAATCCACATTACGGTGTGATGTTCTGAGTTTGGGGAGATGGGCACAGGTCTCTGTGTGTTGGCTGTCCCCTGGGCTATGGGAGGTGTGGGTGGGGTCAGTAGGGGGGATTATGTGGTGGGGATGGTCTCTCAGTGTGTCAGCTGCCTATTATCCTGGGCTGCAGGTTGTGCAGACGGTCCCACACTCTGCTCAGTCAGTGAGAACGACTGTGTTTGAACCGTTGGAGTTTTTGTGTTTGAACCCCCCCCCCACAGGAGGCAGAGCAGAAGATTGAGTATCGAGCGTGGAACCCCTTCCGGTCAAAGCTAGCAGCCGCCATTCTGGGAGGCATCGACCAGATCCACATCAAACCAAAGGCCAAGGTGCTGTACCTGGGCGCAGCCTCTGGCACCACCGTCTCCCATGTGTCGGATATTGTCGGGCCGGTGAGTTTCGGCAGCATAACCTTGTTGGGGAGGTCTGCACGTCGGGAGCGGCTGCTGGAGGATAGGGTCTGATCCCGACTGTTTTGTGTGCAGAGTTTTCCCTTTTCCCCGACTGGGTTCACTGCTTGGTCTCGTCCCGGGGAGAGATTGGGATGGTTGGTGGGCCTGTCACCCAATAGAGTGCAGGAATGTGAGGAGTATAAGATGGGACGGGTGTGGACAGGCCGATTCAGCGTGCCAAGGAGGGTGAGCCTATGAGGTTCTGTTAGGATGGGACCAGGATTTGGACCAATTCTGGAAAAATGAAGGCTGACAGTCGGGGAGTTTCAGGAACAGTGAACCGTGCTTGTCAGAATATCCTTATTTTAGAACCTGCTGAGTGGGCATGACCATCTAGAACCAGCGGAGTTCCAAAAGGACCCTGTTCTTGAACCCACTTAGTGGGTTGTACCCTGGAACTGCCTTGTTCAAGACCCCAGGCTCCAAAACCACTCTGTTCTAGAACCCACGTGGTTGGCTGGGCTCTGGGACTGCCTTGTTCTAGACCCCCAGGCCCTAAATCACCCCTGTTCCTGAGCCAGCTGAGCAGGCAATGCTCCAGAATGACCCCATTCTAGAACCTGCAGAGCAAGCTGTGCTCCAGAATGGACAATGTCATTCTGGACAGGGAGGGCAGTAGGGTCTGTTCCCAGGCTATGTGACCATTTCATCCACCACCTTACTGAATAGTGAGACACGGCCCAGGCGGGGAGGTTGGCTACTGATGTTCCCTCTCGTCCCTTCGCAGGACGGTCTAGTGTACGCGGTTGAATTCTCTCACCGCTCGGGCCGGGACCTCATCAACGTGGCAAAGAAGAGGACAAACATCATCCCCATCATCGAGGATGCCAGGCACCCCCACAAGTACCGCATGCTGCTGGGTAAGTGGTTTGGCCCATCGTCGTGGCTGGGGGGCAGAGTGGGGTGGAACTGAGAGCCCATCCCTGACCCTCACTGATTGTATTGTGGCCAGGGAGTGCAGAGACGATGAGACAGTCCAAAATTAGAATTTATGTCAGGAAATTCGTTGTTTTGCAGCAATTTCACAGGAGAAAATGTTGCAATAAATTACATTTTAAAAATAAATAAATTCGTCCAAAAAGAGGAGAAAATGGGGTGTCTGTGGTTCATTGTCCATTTAGGAATCTGCTGCCAGAGGGGAAGAAAAGGTTTCTGTACCTTTGGGTGAACCTGAATTCCCTGCCGCTGTGAGAGTAGAAGGCTGAAGAGGAGAAATAGGCCCTTCAGCCCATTGAGTCTGCCCTGTCATTCAATCATCTGATCCATTCTCCCACTCTGCTCGGCCTTCTCCCCATAACTCTTGATGCTCTAAACCTGTCAATCACTGCCTTAAATATGCCTGATGCTCTGGTCTCCAAAACCACCCGTGGCAACAAATTCCACAGATTCACTGCCCTCTGGCTGAAGAAATTCCTCCATATCTCTGATCTAAGCGGACGCCCTTCAATCCTGAAGTGGTGCCCTCTTGTCCTGGACCCTCCCACTGTGGGGAACCTTTCTACATCGACTCTTCCACGCCTTTCAGCGTTTGAAATGTTTCAATGAGGAAACCCCTCTGCCCCCCCCCCCATTCTCTTAAATTCCAATGAGTACAGGCCATATGCTGTTATTCTTTCATTCCCAGAATCATCCTTGTGAAACTCCTGAATTCTCTCCAACTTCAGCACATCCTTTCTTAAACGAGGAGCCCAAAATGGCTCACTTCAAGTGAGATCTCACAAGTTTAAGCAAGATGTGGGAGTAGAGGTCGGCCCATTCTATTATTAGCACCACTAACTCAGCCTTCTCCCTGTGACCCTCGATACCCTGACTAATCAAATACCTGTCAATCTCTGCCTTAAATGCACCCAACGACCTCTCTTCCACAGTCGCCTGCGGGAACAAGTTCCACAGATCCACAACCCTCTGACTAAAGAAATTTTTTCACATCACTGTTTTAAACTGAAGCCTTTTTACCCTGAAGTTGTATCCCTGACCGTGGGGAACTCAAATCTACTCTGTCCAGGCCTTTCAGCATTTGAAAAGACTCCATGAGGTTCTCCCCCTCATCCTTCTGTCATTCCATCGAGTACAGACCAGAGCCAACCAATGCTAACCCTTTCATTCCTGGCATCTTTCCAGTAAATCTCACCAGTGCCTTGTGAAGCCTCAACATCACACCCCTGCCCCTGTCTTTTATTCCTCCTGAAAAGAATTGCATTTGCCCTGACTCCATCTGCAAGCTCAGGATATCCTTCAGGACAACTCCTAGGTCCATTTGCATCTGAATTTTCAATTTTCTCCCCATTCAGAAAATAGTTCTGCTCCTTATTTTACAGCGTCTATGACTAGGGGCATTTTGCTAGCACTCGAAAGAATCCTCCCGTCTGCTGGTGATAAATCCCTCTTTCTTCCCCCCCCTGTGTTGGCGGGATTGGCTTGGCTTCTCTCCCAGCCAAATCCCCCTCAACGTAACCCAGATAAATCACGACCCACTGGCCTTCATGTCTTTCCTCCACTGAGGAGGGGGATGGTCTACCTCCTCGGGATCCGTGCGCTCCATTCTGGGCCGTGGTCGGCCTGCCAGTTGTGCCAGATATTAAGTCGATGTCTCCCCCTCCATCCTCAGGAATGGTGGATGTCATATTTGCAGATGTCGCTCAGCCAGACCAGTCCAGGATTGTGGCAATCAATGCGCACCATTTCCTCAAGGTCGGCGGCCATTTTGTCATCTCCATAAAGGTGAGGTGGGTGGTGGGCTGTCGGGGGGGGGATTTAGTGGATGGGGGAGTCGATTAAGGGGGGGAGCGAGGGTGATGGTGGGGGGAGTGCAGGCGAGAGTGTGTATGGGCTCTGGGTGTGGAGAGTAGATGAAGAGAGTGATGCTGTGTGTGGGCTATGGGAGGGGAGAGTTGGTGATGGGATCGTTGGAGGGGGTTCAGTAGATGGGTATGTTGACGTGTGGAGTCCACTCTTGCTAGGTTGGGTCTTCATCTCTGTACCTTGGAGTAAAACACAAAAGTGCAGACATCGTGGTTGAAGTAAAATCACAACACTGGAGAAACTCAGCAGGTTAAACAGTTTATTGATGCATCACTGAAGTTTCAGGCCCAAATCAAATGGTTTCTACTGGACCACTCCCCTCTCCCTCTCTTCCCCCATCTCTCTGTCTCCTTTTCTACCACTCTCCACCCCTTTCCATCTCCATTCACAGCCATCCAACCTCCCCCTGCTTGTTGGTGTGCCCTCCCTCACATACCTCCTGCCTATGGGTCTGGGCTCTCACCATTGTATTCAGACACCTCGGCTCTGTCCACCACAATAGCGTGGATCCCCCAGTGCCCACTCATTTCAATTCCCCATCCTATTCCCAGGCCAACATGTCTGTCTCATGCACTGCCAGACAGACCACCCACAAATTGTACGAACAACACCTCACATTGGGCACCCTCTAACCGGATGGCATTAACATAGACTTTCTGTTAAAACCCCCTCCCCACCGTCTCCTTTCCCTTGCTCTGTCCCTCTTTCCTTTTCCCTGTCTCCTTTTACAGAGCCAAAATCAATTCTCACCTTTCCTCATCACATCCAATGAACACCTTTTGTTGGTCTGAAGTCCTTCCCCCTACCATTCTCTCCCCATCTTGTAATTCAGATGCCTGTCTGCTTTTTACTCACACCTTGAAGAGGGGCTTGGGCCCGAAATGTGGGTGATGCAAGGCTGGCTTAAGCTTCGGGTGAACACCCTGACGGTAGCCCTGATGCTCCCCCTCCTCTTCCCCCAGGCGAACTGCATCGACTCCACGGCGTCCCCTGAAGCCGTGTTTGCGGCCGAGGTGAAGAAGATGCAGCAGGAAAACATGAAGCCACAGGAGCAGCTCACACTGGAACCCTATGAGAGGGACCATGCCGTGGTGGTCGGAGTCTACAGGTGAGAGAGTGAGGGGGCCCGTCCCGTCACCTCAGCAAGCGAGGGAGCTTTCTGAACTTGCTCCCTCGGTGGTCCATCATAAACTGCCCGAGTTCCAGAACACTCTCCCTATCTCGAACACTCGGTACATCTTGAGCTGCTCTTACCCCTTTTGCGAGATGCTGTTCAAAGTTCAGACGTTTTGTCAGAGTTCATACTTGACAGGCATAACAGCCTATAATGTGTGCTGACCTATATATACCTGCCATTAAGTCTATTTCTATTTCATCCATGTGCCTGTCTAAAAGATTCTTAAATGCCCCTAATGTGTCAGCCTCCATCACCACCCCTGGCAGTGGATTCAGACACCCACAACCCTGTGTTTTTTTTTAAAATCTTCTTACCCCTGATGTCTCCCTCAAACTTCCCTCCACTCACCTTGTACCGATGTCCTCTGGTGTTTGCTACTCTCGCCCTGGAAAATAGGTGCTAGCCACCCACCCTAATAACCTTGTAATAACAGCCCTCAGAATCATGTAGACCTCTACTAAGTCACCTCTCATCCTTCTTTGCCCCAAAGAGAAAAGCCCCAGTTTACCTCATGAGACGTATTTTCCAATCCAGGCAATATCCGGGTAAATCTCCTCTGCCCCCTCTCTGTAAATTCCACCTCCTTCAGAAAACAAGGGTGATCAGAAATGAACACAGTACTCCAAGGGTGGTCTCACCATGGATTTATAGAGCTGCACAACCCCTGAACTCAATCTCCTGACCAATGAAGCCCAGCATCCCATCGGCCTTCTTAACTGTCCTATTCTTCTGCATGCCTGTTGGGCGATTCCAGGATGAGAGGGCACAGTCTTAGAATGAAAAAGTACCAATTTACATCAGAGATGAGGAGAAATTGGATTTGTGGAATTCGTGGCCACGTCCAGCTGTGGAGCCCAGATCATTGGAATTAAAAGGGGAAATTGATAGGTATCTAATTAGTCAGGGTATCATAGGATATGGGGACAAGGCCAGAACTTGGAACTAGATGCAAGAACAGTTTAGCTCAGGGAGGTTTCATGGTGCGGACTTGATGGGCCAAGTGGCCTGCTTCCACTCCTTGTGATGCCGAAGTTATGAGATGTATGCATTTGGACCCTGAGGTCCCTTTGCTCATTCACACTGTTAATTATCTGACCATTAACCATCTTCTCTGCCTTCAAGTTTGACCTTCCCAATAAGTCATCTCACACTTATCCAATTCAACTCCATCTGACACTTCTCAGGCCAACTCTGCATCCTGTCTATATTCTGTTGTAACCTGCAACAATCTTCAGATCACTGACCCATCCCTCTACTACATCGGAGTCATTTATAAAAATCACCAAGAACAGGGGTCCCAGAACAGATCCCTGAAAAATCTGCTTTTTCCAGGCAAGCCAATTTTGAATCCACACAGCCACGGATCTCATGCTTTTCTGAATGAGTCTCCCATGGGGGATCTCGTAAAGTGCCACCTTTAACTCCGTATTCAGCCTATCTGACTTTCATCAATTTATTTTGTGGCTAACCTCAGGAGAAAAAATAATTAAACTCGTGAGCCACAACCTTCCCTTCACAAAGCCAAATGACATCATGTATAACCCCAAGATACTTTTTTCCTGCAGTCTGTTGGAGGAGACTGGGAGAGTGACCGTGGTAGGATCTGTGGATTGCGGCGGAGGA
The DNA here is from genome assembly GCF_036971445.1 of Narcine bancroftii. Lineage (NCBI taxonomy): Eukaryota > Metazoa > Chordata > Chondrichthyes > Torpediniformes > Narcinidae > Narcine > Narcine bancroftii. The sequence goes on from NC_091473.1 coordinate 181,652,351, forward strand.
GAGAGCGTTTGGAATTCTGCCTTCAACTCAAACGTTCCTGTTCGCGTGGCCTTGTATAATATTTTGGGGGCCGAATCACTCCTTGGGTGGGGAGAGGAGGGGGTGGCGTTTCAAGATTCTATTATTGTCACACGAAATTTCCTTTAGTCTGCCCCAAGGCAAATATTTACCATGAGGGAAGCCCGCTGCCCCTTACAATTAAGGAAAACAAAAGGAGTCCGTGGATTCGCCTGTTCGATCCAACAGCCACCCGACCTCCTTCAGTGCCCAAGACCCCTTCAGGAGCCCTTCTTGCCCTCAAATCGAATCCTGGCTCCAACACCTGGTTCCTGTGAGCCATTCTCCAGCAACCCTCCATGTCGGCCACAGCCTATGTGGGTCCCTCGTAAAGCCCCTTGCTGGTCCGCCACCATGGTCAGTGACCTGTATGGTCGTTTTCACTGCTCCTCAATGAAGTTTCTGCTGCTCCCTGAGTCAGCAACCCATTGTGGTCCGCTGCCCAACATAGACCCCTGTGATTACAGGATTTTAGGCCATTTAAAGCCCGTATGGAGCTGTTGGCATTAGGAGCAGATGTTTGGACCAAAGTGTCTACTCTCTCTCATGCTCCCTAGTGCCACCATGTTGAGCTTCCCCTTACACTGCTAAAGCCTCATGTGGGAAAGGTACTCTCAGGAAGGGGGTTCTGGGATTTAGACCCCTTGTGGCAAGGAGGTTACGCTGCAACTGTACATGGTACTGATGAGGCCGCATCCAGAGGACTGTCTACAGTTCTGGTCTCCTTACTTGATGAAGGATGGACTGGCTTTGGAAACGGAGCAGAGGAGGTTCACCAGGTTGATTTCAGAGACGAAGGGGTCGGCCTATGAAGAGAGATTGAGTCGTCTGGGACTGTCCTCACTGGAATTTAGAAAAATGAGAGGGGATCTTAGACAAACATAAAATTATGAAAGGCATAAATAAGGCAGAGGTAGGTAAGTTGTTCCCATTGATGGGAGGAGATCAGACTAGAGGACATAACCTCAAGATTCAGGGGAGTACATTTAGGATGGAGATGAGGAGGAACTGCTTTTCCCAGAGCGTGGCAAATCTGGAATTTTCTGCCTATTGGAGCAGTGGAGGTGGCCTCAGCAATTATATTTACGACAAGGTTGAGTAGATTTTTACATTGTCGGGAAATGAAGGGATATGGGGAAAAGGCAAGTGTGTGGAGACGAGCCCATCGTCAGATCAGCCATGATCTCATTGAGTGGCGGAGCAGGCTTGATGGGCCGAGTGGCCAACTCCTGTTCCTACTTGTGCTTGAGTCCGCCACTGCCTGTAGTTTGTACGTTCTCTCCGTGTCTGTGTGGATTTCTTCTGGGGCCTCTGCTCCCACCATTCAAAACGTACTGGGGGTTGTAGGTCAATTGGGCGGTATGGGCTGGAAGGGGCCATAACCGTGCTGTACGTCTAAATTTCAAATTGCTTCTTTTTGCAGGTCATCCTTGAAGAAGAAAGCTTAGCAAAAATCTAACTCTGGCTGCCAAACTATGAAACCATCTGCAGTTGTTTTTCGGCCCGAAACATTCCGCATCAGAGATTTGAGTGCAACCAATCACCTGCCTTATCTTTTGTAAATGGACCCCCGTTTAGATTCCAAATAGTGGCGTTCGGTTCAAGGGCCCTGGGGGTATCATGGATCCTGGATTTTGGAATTTGGTGGGGGGGGGAGGAGAGTTTTTTTTGGGGGGGGGGGATGGTTCTGGTAGGACAGTGGTTTGCAAGATTCCCAACTTGTTAAGCCCTTTTCCTGCTGGATTTGAGCGACGGAGGTGTCCTTGGTCCTCTGGAGAGAGATTCCCAATCCTCCCTTCAGTTGAAAGATGGGCGAGCCCTTATCCTGACGATGAGGTTTATCACATTGCCCCCTCCTTAATTAAACCAGCCCCATTTGAGAATTTTATGTACTTCAAAAGTGGATTCTCTTCCCAAAGTCTGGGGAGAACACAATGCCTTCTGCAGTGACCCATTCCCTTGCTAAGGGAAATTGTCCTGTTACTAGAAGGGAGTTAACGATGGGGAGCCTGTGGACTCTTTTTCGGGCAGCAGATGTTTACAGGAAATAGCTTTGTAGTGTGGACAGATTTGGAGGATGCTTTTATATTAAAACTGGGAAAATAAGAGTTGACCAAGTCTGTTGTTAGTAGTTAAACAAGAAAGTCCGTAAATTGGAGGAAGAGCACCTTGGCACTTACCAACCAGACAGCATTAACATCAACTTCCCCAGTTCTCACTAAACCCTCCCCGAGTTTCTTCCACCAACTCCCCAATCCCCTTCCCTCTCCATTCAGGGAGCTGCCCCATCACTTCTCAGCCACTTTCTCTTCCACCCTCCCACATTAACCTGCGCTCCTATTTCCTCCCCCCCCCCACCTTATTCAGCTGCCTGTCTGTTCTTGCTTAAACCTGACAAGGGTCTCAGGCCCAAAATGTTGGTTACCCTTTGCTCCCTATGGATGCTCCAACACACTGAGTTTCTCCAGCACATTTGGGTGTAGCAGTTGACCAAGACTGCCTTAGAATTTATAGATGGAACATTTCTGCATAGTATAGGCCCTTTGATGTTGTGCCGACCCTTATGTACCTACCACAAAAAAATAAACTCTCTTGATCTCATAACCCTCCATTTTGCTTTCGTCCATGTGCCTGTCAGGGTCTCTTAAATACCCCTATTTTCCAGACTCCACCACCACCCCAGGCAATGCATTCCAGTCACCCACCACTTTAAACTTTCCTCCCCTCACTTTGTTCTGATGTCCTCTGGTGTTGCTTCTCCTGCCTTCGGGAAATAGGTGCTTACTGACTACCTTATCTACGCATCTCATAATCTTGTAGACCTCTAACAGTTTACACCTCATCCTTCTTTGCTCCAAAGAGAAAAGTCCCAGTTCTGCTAACCTTGCCTGATATTTTCCAATCCAAGCAACATCCTGGTAAATCTCTGCACTCTCTCCATAGCTTCCACATCCTTCCTGTAACAAGGTGACCTAAACTGAACACAATATTCTAAATGTGGTCTCAGCAGAGCTTTACAGAGTTGTGACATTACCTGATGACACCTGAATTCCAGGCACCTACCATTCCCTGTATTTAGCAAAACCTGATATCTGCCCTGAATCTTCCTCCCTCACTTTGTACAATCCCCCAACTAATGAAGCCCAGCAACCCATAGGTCTTCTTAACTATCCCATGAACTGTGTGGTGACCTTGAGAGATGTATGGATTTGGGCCCCAACGTCCCACTTCTTCCACACTTCCATTAACCATGTACTCTGCCTCAAGTTTGTCCTTCCACCTTGCGCTTAACTGCACAGACCAATTTGATATGTCGGCAACCCGAGCTCAGATCCAAACCTCTAACATGATCATGAAGCCTTCAGCCCTCGGTGCCCTCTGGTTCTGATAAATGCCACCCCTTCAGCCTGTTTCAAGCCAGTCACCTGCAGCCTGTGTGGGTTCGAGTCACCAGCAGCCCCACAGCCTGTGTATCCTTTAGCTGCAAAGCACCTCACCTCACAGGTCTGCCACTGTGGTCACCGACCTGTGGGTTATCTTCTCAAACAGGGAGGGGGATGGTTACCCTGTTTTTTGATGCCAGTCGATTTCCTCTCTGGAGCCTACAACCTCTCAGATCTTGTCGGTCTCATTACAATCTTGGAGGTACTGGGGACAGTGAGGAAGGCTTTAAAAGTTTACAGAGGGACCTGAACTAGCTGCAAAATGGCAGATGGAATTTACTGCAGGCGAGTGTGAGGTGTTGCACTTTGGAAGGTAGGACAGACAGAAATTGGTAGGGGACTGACGAGTGGCATAGAATTGTATTCTGGGAATACAATTTCCTGGCAGTGTCACAGGTAAAAAGAGCTTTTGACATATTGGTCTTCATAAATCAAGTATTAAGTGCAGGAGTTGGGATGTTGTGATGAGGTTGTACAAGAGGCCAAATGTGGAGTATTGTGTGCAGTTTTGTTCACCGAATTACAGGAAGGATATCAATAAGATTGAAAAGGGCAGAGAAGATTTACTAGGATGTTGCCCGGACTTCAGGAACTGAGTTACAGGGAAAGGTTAAACAGGTTCAGACTTTATTCCCTGAAGTGTAGAAAAATGAGGGGAGATTTGGTAGAGGTATTTAAAATGATGAGGGGTATGGACACAGCAAATACAAGAAGGCTTTTTCCACTGAGGGTCAGTGAGATACAAACCAGAGGAAGTGAATTAAGGGTGAAAGGAGAAAAGTTTATGGGGATTATTAGAGGGAACTTCATAGAGAAGACAAAGTGGGGAAAGGGGGAAAATGAGGGGGAACCTCTTCATGCAGAAAGTGTTAGGAGTGTGGAACGAGCTGTCAGTTGAAGTGGTGAACATGTGCTCAATTTTAACATTTAAGAAAAATTTGGACAGATAAATGGATGGGAGGAGTGGAGAGGGACATGGACTAGAAGCAGGTCAGAGGGACCAGGCAGAATAATAGTTTGGCATGGACTAGATGGCCAAAGGGCATGTCTGTGCAGTGAGGTATGGAGTCAGAATATGGGAGATGGGGATAAGTGGCTTGGTGCTGGGAGCATCAACCAATGTCAGCAAAACTAAAGAGCTGGTCACAGACTTCTGGAAGAAAGGGCAGAGCTCACTCCTCGATGGTGCTGAGGTGGAGAAAGTACACAGCTCTAGCTCTTGCGATGTATTGTCATGTCTTGGTCCACCACCATCAACACAAGGCAGTACAGAGCTCTGGTCCCTCTGCTTCCCCAGAAGCCTGCAGAAATTCAGAGGGTCACCTGCATCCTTCAACAACGTCTCCAGGTGAAAGTATCCTATCAGGGTGAATCACTATGTGGTGCAAGAACTCCAGCTGAGAGGGCACCTCAGACCATCATATTCTGTCAACTCTCGATACTTCCTGCTGCCCCAATACACTTCAACGTGTCTGCCGTAAGGCCATGAGCATCACCTGGCACCCCTAACGATAGAAGAGAAGCAAAAGAGTCCCTTCAGAGACATAATGTCCGTGGATTTGCCTCCAGTGCTCCCAAAGCCTTTACAGCTGCGTAGATTCTGTTGGCAGCCTGAGCTCCAGACCCAAACTTTCGACACGATCGGGAAGCCTTCAGCATCCGAGACCTTTTGGAAGCCGTTCTTGCCCTCAGCACTTGCTTGAATCCCATTTCCAATACCTGGTTCCCATGAGCTTGTCTCCGGTGTGGGTCCGGTGACCGCAGCATGTGTGGAACCTATGACCGCTGCCATGTTCACTTTCATGTAGGGTTGTCTACTCTGCTTTCCCTCTCAACAGGGGGTGTTCTCCCTATCTCTGGTGCCCTGCACTGGTCAGCTGTTCCCCTAGCGTCTGCAACACCTAGTGGTGTACTGCCAAGCACAGGCTTTGCCATCTTAAGCACAGACCACTGTGGTTTAAAAAAATAGTTACCTCCTTTAAAAAGCCGTTTAATGTCTATGCTGAGACTGGGCAGTTGGACTGTGCGGAGCAATGCTGTGTCTTTGCTCCCAGCTCTCCTGGGTCTGCACCAGCTGTAATGGTGTCGTTACAGCACTGCCACGTCCCCGTGGGGGAAGAAGATTCACAACTATGCATACCACTAGATTCAAGGACAGTTTTTTCCTGCTGTCATCAGGCTCCTGAACAAACCTCTCACTGGAAAAAGGATTGATTTCTCTGCGCTTTGTTCAGCACAATGGGTTGAGGAGCTCAACTCCACCCAAAATATTCTCACTGTACATCAATACAAGAAAATCAGACATCTCAAATGGAAAGGGTTCCAACCTCCCACAAAAGTTAGATGGATCTAAATGTCTTGACAAAGGGACTTAATTCAAAATGTTGATGTGCCAGTTCCCTCCATATACTGCCTGACCAACTGAGTCCTACTGACTTGTTTTAAATACAATGGATGCAAGTTTTAAAGGCTGCTGTTTTAAAGAAACTCTCATCATTTGGTCCAGTGAGTGTAGATTATCTTTTATTTTGTTAGAACTTGGGGTGAAAATTTCCAGTATCAAAGTCAGATACTATTGCCATGTAATAAAGCGGAACTTGCACAAAATTATTGTTAGCTTGCCATAAGACAAAGACTCACCGTTAGCATTGCCTGATGCCCATTACAGTCAGAGAAAAAGAAGCGAAGGAGGATCCTCCAAAAGCTAGAGTGGATTGACCTCCAGTGCTCCCGCAGCCTCCGCTGCCAGATAAGACTCCGGTTCAATTCAAACCATCGGCAACCTGAGGCTAGATACAAATTCTGACATGATGAGGAAACCTTCAGCATCCAGGACATTCTCAAAATTGGTTCTGATGCCTGGTTCTCTGGCAGTGCATAGCCTGGGAGTGAATTTTTTGACCTCAAGTCACCTGCAGTCAGTGTGGGTTCCTCGCCCACAGGGAAGCCTTCAGCACCCGAGGTAGGTCCTTTGAGTGACCTCAACACCCTCGAATCTCGGCTCCGATACCTGGTTCTCGTGATGCAGCCCCTGGAGGTCCCCCAATTGCAAATCGCCCGCAGCCTGTGGGTTCTTCAGCCGCTGAGCCCCTCGCTGGTCTGTCATCACCTTCCTGTCAGGTCGACTGCTTCTCAACAGAGGGAGTGATTCTTCTGGTTTCTGGTGGCCCGCGCTGGTCTGCTGCTCCACTGGAGTCTGCAACCCCTTGTGGTCCAGTGCCCAGCACAGGCACCGCCATCTTGGGCACATACTGCCTTGGTTTCAGGATTTTCAATAACACCATCAGCTCAACAGGCTGTTTCAGTCAGCATGAGAAGCGGGCGACTGGACCTCGTGAGGTAGTGCTCTCCCTGGATCCACAGCAGTGACAGGACTGCAAAGTGGATTTATGGATAACGATTGATAGAGAATGTAATTCTGCAGAACTCGGCCTTTTCTACCCACCTTTATTTGTCCATATCCTTGCTTTCTCCCTGAAAGGGGGGGGGGGGGGGATCTATGGGGCAACGTTTTATCCACACTGAGGGTGGTTAGTGTGTGCAACAAGCTATCAGAGGAAGTGGTGGAGGTGGGCATCATTGAAATCACTTGGTTCAAGGTTTATTTTATAGTCACATAATGTACATTAAAAATGTCATGTACGTGATTAACTTTTATCAAAATGCATTATTGAGCATCAAAAACAACTTTGTACACATTATACAGATGTACATTGTGCTCCTGTTCTCTTGACAAAAAAACCAACACACATTTACACAAATGTTCACACATAAACCCTCAGATACATGCCTGAACAACCCACCCCCAACCACCTTTGCTGACAGTATATTAATAATTGTGCTGGTACAACTGTCTTAGTCTTTCACTTCGAAAGCACTCATAATTCAGAGAATTAATACATAAATGGTCTCCATTTATGCACAAATTTTACAGTAGACTCTTTTGATGTGCATTTGATTCTCTACAGTTTAATAATGATATCCTTAATCCATGGTATAATAGAAAGACCCCCTATCAGACTTGCAATGTAACTCGACTAGACACTTGGCTAACAGGGATGAAAATGCTATTGAGTCTGTCTGTAGGGAGTTGTCAGAGATTTCAAATATTCCAGTCAATGGGCAGAGTTGCAAATTGACTTTTAATATTTTGGATACACTTCAACTTTTGCCTGCTGTAAGGCAAATAGTTGCCATGAGTAATACCCATTGCCCCCAGTAAAAGGAGAAAGAAGCAAAAGAGTCTGTTGTCATTGAGGGTCTGTGGATTTGCCTCCTGCACTCCCGTGGCCTCTTCAGCCGCAGACTCCTGTTCTATCCCTCGGCAATCTCCAGATTCAAACCTTCAGTGCCCAAGGCCCTTCGGGAGCTCTTCTTTCCCTGTGCACCCACTCATCCCATTTCTGATACCTCAAGTTCAGATTATTGTCATCTGATTGACAAAACAGCGTTCTCCATTCCTCTGTGCAAAACACAACACGCAACTGGACATAACACACATGCAAACACTATATATGCAGGACAAGTATTCATATATACAAATAAATACATTTGTTTTGTAAATATGAGAGTCTCAAAGTTTATGTGAGCAGTTCCTTTGGTCGTGTAGCTGTTCTTCAACCTGGTGGTGCTGGCTCTGATGGTCCTCGCTCCCCTGACAGGAGCTGGTGGTGCGCAGGGAGGAAGGGATCCTCAATGATTTTGTGTGCCCTCTTCAGATAAAGATCCAGATAGATCATGTTGATGTGGGTGAGACCGGTGATCCTCTCCGCCACACATGGTCCTGTGGATTAACCTCCAATCCAGTTCTCTACAGCTATCATGCCCACACTGAGGCAGCTGGCCAAGACGCTCTCAACAGATCATCTGGAGAGAGTCAACAGGATGGTGGCCAATAGCCTTGCCCACTTCTCAGGAAGTTAAAGGACCTCTAAGGAATTTGGTGCTCTCCTCTCCATGATTGTTGTTAATGTGTAGTGGTAGGTGGTCATCCCTGGTCCTCCTGAAGTCCACGATCATCTCCTTTGTCTTGTCCACGTTAAGACTCAAATAGCACCGTAACGAGATTTTCCACCTCTTCTGCACTGAGCAGAGATGGGGTGGGGAAGAGAGAGTGGGGGTGAGGTATTGGATCTACAACAAATTCCTCAGATTTACCACCCTCTTGCTGAAGATATTCCTCTGCCTCTCTGTTCTGAATGGACACACTTCAATCCTGAAGTTTGAAGTGTCTTGTCCCAGACTCTCCCACCATTGGGAACAATCTTTCTACATTGACTCCATCCACACCATTCAACATTTGAAATGTTTCAACGTGACACATCCCCCCCACCCCCATTCTCCTAAATTCCAATGCATGCAGGCCAAGAGTGGTCAAACGGTCATCGCGATGACCCTTTCCTTCCTGGAATCATCCTGGTGAACCTCCGCTGAACCCTCTCCAATGTTAACGCGTCCTTTCTCAAAGGAGGAGCCCAAAACTGCTCACAAAACTCCAAGGTCTCTCCAGTGCTTCAGCTTGCCCATGTCCCTATTCAGAGGGAGGGAAAGAATTGTTACATTAATTTTAAACCCATTGGGCTACAATTTTGTGTGGCAGGTGTGGGGAAACCCTCCCCCCCAAACAAAATCACCCATTAAAACACTTGCAAATCATAAACAAACTCAAAAATAAAACTACCCATCCTTGATCACCAACTGCCATGAAATCCATGGTAAAGGCAGAGATTTATGGCCACCTAACTAATACACTATCAATAACTCCAACGACAAGAAGTTACCGGACTGATTGGCTTTTATGACCATAAACAGAAGGCTCGTCTCACGTTAGGTGTCGTTCCCCCCGTCTCCTCCTAGTTAACCCTCTTAACCCGAGCTCGTTCTGGAGCAGGGGTTGCTGCCTTTATTAGGGGAAAGGAGCCTTGGGTCTCAACCGGCCATGCCTAGAAGAAGAGTTGACCCTGGTTCCACCACACTTTTTGAGGAGATGGTGGCCATTTTGCGGCACGAGGAGGAACATCCACATTACCGTTAGAATTATTGAAACTATTTCCTTAAATTGCACAAGGTTGGGCAGGAAAGCACTGTGAATTGAACAGGGAAAGTAGGGTGGGGGGGAGGAGAAGATTCTGCCCCTGGGTGGGTGGTCGACATTTTGTGATGAGGAAACCCCCCACAAAAACGATTGCAAATAAACCCCCCCCCCCCGAATATCCAACCAGCACCGCGGCTGAACAGACTGGACGAACCCCGGGGCGGGAGGAGAGGTTGAGGACTGTCTTCTCTTCGACGCCGTCGGGGGGGGCGACCGCCATGATGGGTGGAAAAGTCCCCCCTCATCTTCTTCTTTGGCTTGGCTTCGCGGACGAAGATTTATGGAGGGGTATGTCCACGTCTGCTGCAGGCTCACTGGTGACTGACAAGTCCGATGCGGGACAAGAAGGCACGGTTGCAAGGGAAACTTGGTGGGTTGGGGTTGGGTGTTGGGTTTTTCCTCCTTTGTCTTTTAACAGTGAGGTGGGCTCTGCGGTCTTCTTCAAATGAGGTTGCAGCCTGCCGAACTGTGAGGCGCCAAGATGCACGGTTGGAGGCGATATCAGCCCACTGGCGGTGGTCAATGTAGCAGGCACCAAGAGATTTCTTTAAGCAGTCCTTGTACCTCTTCTTTGGTGCACCTCTGTCTCGGTGGCCAGTGGAGAGCTCGCCATATAACACGATCTTGGGAAGGCGATGGTCCTCCATTCTGGAGATGTGACCCACCCAGCGCAGCTGGGTCTTCAGCAGTGTGGATTCGATGCTTGCAGATTCTGCCAGCTCGAGTACTTCGATGTTGGTGATGAAGTCATACCAATGAGACAGCGCTGATGGAAGCATTCTAGGAGCCATAGGTGATGCCGGTAGAGGACCCATGATTCTGAGCTCTACAGGAGCGTGGGTATGACAATGGCTCTGTACACGCTGATCTTTGTGTGTTTCTTCAGGTGATTGTTTTTCCACTCTTTTGTGTAGTCTTCCAAAGGCGCTATTTGCTTTGGCGAGTCTGTTGTCTATCTCTTTGTCGATCCTTGCATCAGATGAAATGGTGCAGCCGAGGTAGGTAAACTGGTTGACAGTTTTGAGTTCTGTGTGCCCGATGGAGATGTGGGGGGGCTGGTAGTCATGGTGGGGAGCTGGCCGATCGAGGACCTCAGTTTTCTTCAGGCTGACTTCCAGGCCAAACATTTTGCCAGTTTCCACAAAACAAGACGTCATGCGCTGGAGAGCTGGCTCTGAATGGGCAACTAAAGTGGCATCATCTGCAAAGAGTAGTTTTTTTTTTAATTTTTTTATTTTTCACACTATAAACCATATTGGCCTAGATACATACATTTTTCTTCTTAAATATATAGTGTCGTTTTCTCCCCCTTTTTCCCCCTCCCTTCCCTTCCTCCCTCACTCCCTTCCCCATTTATTTAAAGTTCAATCTATAAGATACATTAAACCCGTCAAACAATGTTGTCTCAATAAAAATAAACAAGAAATTTTACTGAGTCAGTTCTTTTCATTATCTTCTCCTTCTGTCATTTTAGGTGCTGGATGTCCCTGGTAGGTTTTCTCTATTGTGTTTCATGTATGGCTCCCATATTTGTTCGAATATTGTAATGTTATTTCTTAAATTATATGTTATTTTTTCTAATGGAATACATTTATTCATTTCTATGTACCATTGTTGTATTCTCAAGTTGTCTTCTAATTTCCAGGTTGACATAGTACATTTTTTGCTACAGCTAGGGCTATCATAACAAATCTTTTTTGTGCTCCATCCAAATTCTTTGTTTCTTATATTACTTAGGAGGAAGATCTCTGGGTTTTTTGGTCTATTGCTTTTTGTGATTTTATTTAATATCTGGTTTAGATCTTCCCAAAATTTTTCCACTTTCTCACATGTCCAAATTGCATGAATTGTTGTTCCCATTTCCTTTTTACAGCAAAAACATCTGTCTGATACTGTTGGGTCCCATTTATTTAACTTTTGAGGTGTGATGTATAGCCTGTGTATCCAGTTATATTGTATCATGCGTAACCTCGTGTTTATTGTATTTCTCATAGTTCCGGAGCATAGCTTCCCCCATGTTTCATCCTTTATCTTAATGTTTAGATCTTGTTCCCATTTTTGTTTAGGTTTACCATTTGTTTCCTCGTTCTCCTTTTCTTGCAGTTTGATGTACATGTTTGTTACAATTTTTTTGATTATCATTGTGTCTGTAATCACATATTCAAAATTGCTTCCTTCTGGTAACCTCAGACTGTTTCCCAATTTGTCCTTCAAGTAGATTTTCAGTTGGTAGTATACAAACATTGTATCGTGAGTTATATTATATTTATCCTTAATTTGTTCAAAGGTTAATAATTTATTTCCCGAAAAACAATTTTCTATTCTTTTGATCCGTTTTCTCTCCCATTCTCTAAAGGAAAGGTTATCTATTGTAAAAGGGATTAGCTGATTTTGCATCAATATTAGTTTTGGTAGTTGGTAATTTGTTTTATTCCTTTCTACATGAATCTTCTTCCAAATGTTGAGCAGATGATGCAATACCGGTGAATTCCTACGTTGTACCAATTTTTCATCCCATTTATATAATATATGTTCAGGTATCTTCTCCCCAATTTTATCTAGTTCTAATCTGGTCCAATCTGGTTTTTCCCTTGTTTGATAAAAATCTGATAGGTATCTTAATTGTGCAGCTCTATAATAATTTTTAAAGTTTGGTAGTTGTAAGCCTCCTTGTTTGTACCATTCTGTTAACTTATCTAGTGCTATCCTCAGTTTCCCTCCTTTCCATAAAAATTTCCTTATTATTTTCTTTAACTCCTTGAAGAATTTCTCTGTTTAGGCGTATTGGTAATGACTGAAATAGGTATTGTATCCTTGGGAAAATGTTCATTTTAATACAGTTTATCCTTCCTATCAGTCTTAGTGGTAAGTCTTCCCAATGCTCTAAGTCGTCTTGTAACTTTTTCATTAACGGATGGTAATTGAGTTTATATAAATGGCCGAGGTTTTTATTTAGTTGTATACCTAGGTATCGCATTGCTTGCGTTTGCCATCTAAATGGCGATTCTTTCTTAAACTTTGAGAAATCCGCATTATTCATTGGCATTACTTCACTTTTATTTGCGTTGATCTTGTACCCCGACACCTCCATATTCCTTCAATTTCCTATGTAATTCTTTTATTGATATTTCTGGTTCTGTTAAGTATATTATAATGTAATCTGCAAATAGACTGATTTTATATTCCTTCTCTTTTATTTTTATCCCTTTTATTTTATTTTCTGTTCTTATCTGTTCTGCTAGTGGTTCTATAGCTAACGCGAACAGTGAGGGAGATAGTGGACATCCCTGCCTTGTTGATCTGCTTAAGTTAAATTGTTTTGATATTTATCGATTTACTGTCATTTTCGGCAATGGCCCCTTATATAATGCTTTAATCCAATTAATATATTTCTCTGGTAGGCTGTATTTTTGTAGTGCTTTGAATAAATAATTCCATTCTACTCTGTCAAAGGCCTTCTCTGCGTCTAAAGCAACTGCTACTGTTGGAGTTTTATTTCCTTCTACTGCATGAATTAAGTTAATAAATTTACAGATATTGTCTGTTGTTCGTCTTTTTTTAATAAATCCAGTTTGGTCTAGATTTACTATTTTTGGTACATAGTCGGCTAATCTGTTTGCTAATACTTTAACTATTATCTTAATCTGTGTTAAGTAAAGATATTGGTCTATATGACGCTGGTGCAAGTGGATCTTTCTCTGTCTTTGGTATTACTATAATTATTGCTGTTTTGCATGAATCTGGTATGCTTTGTGTTTCATCAATCTGGTTGATTACTTCCAGAAGGGGAGGAGTTAATAAGTCTTTGAATTTTTAATAGAATTCTATTGGGAATCCATCCTCTCCTGGTGTTTTATTGTTTGGTAGTTTTTTTATTATCTCCTGTAATTCTTCTATTTCAAATGGTTTTATTAATTTATTTTGCTCCTCTGTTTGTAATTTCGGTAGTTAAATTTTAGTTAGAAATTCATCTATTTTGACTTCTTTCCCTTTGTTTTCAGTTTGATATAGTTGCTCATAGAATTCCCTGAAGTTTTCATTGATCTCCGTTGGATTATATGTAATTTGCTTGTCCTTTTTCCTTAATGCCAATACCATTCTTTTCGTTTGTACTGTCTTAAGCTGCCACGCTAGAATTTTGTGCGTTTTTTCTCCTAGTTCATAATATTTCTGTTTTGTCTTCATTATGTTCTTCTCCACCTTATATGTTTGTAGTGTTTCATATTTTATTTTTTTATCTGCCAATTCTCTTCTTTTAGTTGTGTCTTCCTTCATTGCTAATTCTTTTTCTATATTTACTATTTCCCTTTCCAAATGTTCTGTTTCCTGATTGTAGTCCTTCTTCATCTTAGTTACATAACTTATTATTTGCCCTCTTATGAACGCTTTCATTGCGTCCCATCGTATAAACTTATCTTTCACTGATTCCGTATTTATTTCAATGTACATTTTAATTTGTCGTTCAATGAATTCTCTAAAATCCTGCCTTTTAAGTAGCATGGAGTTTAATCTCCATCTATACATTCTTGGTGGGATGTCCTCTAGCTCTATTGCCAATAACAGGGGTGAGTGGTCCGATAATAGTCTAGCTTTATATTCTGTTTTCCTAACTCTCCTTGAATGTGGGCTGATAACAGGAATAGGTCTATCCTTCAGTATGTTTTATGTCTACCCGAATAATATGAATATTCCTTTTCCTTTGGGTGTTGTTTCCACCATATATCCAAAAGTTGCATTTCTTGCATCGATTTAATTATAAATTTGGTTACTTTGTTTTTTCTGTTAGTTTTTTTTCCAGTTTTATCCATGTTTGAGTCCAAATTAAGGTTAAAATCCCCTCCTATTAGTATGTTCCCTTGCATGTCTGCTATCTTCAAAAAGATATCTTGCATAAATTTTTGATCTTCTTCATTAGGTGAATATATATTGAGTAAATTCCAAAATTCTGAATATATCTGACATTTTATCATTACATATCTCCCTGCTGGATCTATTATTTCCTCTTCTATTTTGATTGGTACATTTTTATTGATTAATATAGCTACTCCTCTAGCTTTTGAATTATATGATATTGCTGTTACATGTCCTATCCAATCTCTCTTTCATTTCTTGTGTTCCACTTCAGTTAGATGTGTTTCTTGTACGAAGGCTATATCAATTTTTTCTTTTTTTCAGTAAATTTAACAGTTTCTTCCTTTTGATTTGGATATGTATTCCATTAATATTTAAAGTCATATAGTTCAACATAGTCATTTCATACTTTGTTTATCTTTCCTTTCCGTTTCCTCTTCACCACCTTCCCTTCTTATCCATTTCTGCTTTCTTTTTTTGAACACATTATAAGACAACATTTCTAAAACATAAAAAGTTTCCACTATTCTCAAATCTAAAACTCATTTAACCCCAATAGTCCCTCCCCTTTCTGAGTTGCTCTTTGTCCCTTGTCAGGTAAGCACATCTCCGCTCTCCATTTGGATTTGCGAATTCACTCGCAAGCGTCAACTGATTTCGCAGTGACTGTAATACTTCCCCACCCAGCCCCCCCCCCCAGAAAAGATTTTAATCTTCATATATAACAAAGGTCACTCTTTTAATTCCCTCCTTACTTCCTTTCTTTCCCTTCTTAGTTCTTACCTATACTCTATTTTTTATATATATACATACACACATATACATATATATATATATACCTACATACACACATAAATATAGTTTGTTGTCATTTTTGTTCTTGTTACATCTCTTCATCTCTCTGTCTGTTTTGTAGTTGTTCTGCAAATTTTCGTGCTTCTTCTGGATCGAGAATAGTCTGTTTTGCTGCCCCGGAATAACTATTTTAAGTACTGCTGGGTATTTTAACATAAATTTATAACCTTTTTTCCATAAGGTCATTTTTGCTGCATTAAACTCCTTCCTCTTCTTCAGGAGTTCAAAACTTATATCTGGATAGAAAAAAAATTTTTGACCCCTGTATTCCAGTGGTTTTTTGTCTTCTCTTATTTTCTTCATTGCCTTCTCCAATATATTTTCTCTTGTTGTATATCTTAGGAATTTTACTAGAATGGATCTTAGTTTTTGTTGTGGTTGTGGTTTAGGGGCTAATGTTCTGTGTGTCCTTTCTATTTCCATTTCTTCCTGTAATTCTGGTCTTCCTAGGACCCTGGGGATCCAATCTTTTATAAATTCTCTCATATTTTTGCCTTCTTCATTATCCCACTATCTTTATATTGTTTCTTCTATTATAATTTTCCATTATATCTATCTTCTGAGCTAACAGCTCTTGTGTCTCTTTAACTTTTTATCAGATTCTTCTAATTTCTTTTTTAAGTCATCTACTTCCATTTCTATGGCTGTTTCTCGTTCTTCCAACTTATCTACTCTTTTTCCTTTATCTGTCATGATCATCTCTAATCTATTCACTTTTTCTTCTGTACCTTTTAATCTTCTTTTTATTTCACTAAATTCTTGTGACTGCCATTCTTTTACTGTTTCCATATATTCTTTAAAAAAAAATATCCATGTTCTTGCCCTTCCCTTCTTCTTCCATTTCTCTGTGTTCTTCCTCTTCTTCTACTGAGTCCACTCCAGGATCTGTGTCCTTTACCTCTGTCTCTTCTGGTTTTCTTGTTGGGTTGTTTGTTTTATTTTGTTGGGTATTTTTGGTCTTCTTATTTTTATTAGAAGTGTCTTGATGTTGGTCTTCCTCTGGGTTGGTCATCTGTTGTTTCTTTGATTTCTTATTTTTACTCTCTTCTTTCTTGCTCTCGTTATTTTCTATGTTTTCCTCTTGCTGTTCTGTTGTAGTTGTCTGTTTCAGCTGTGGAGATCGACTCCTCAGTTGGTCCCCCCTCCCGTCAGTGTTATTTTTGTCTTGCGCATCGAGCATGCACGAGGATTTACGCCCTTTTGTTTGGCTCCGTGAGCCATTTTTGTAGTCCCGAGTTCGGGGCTTCGACTGACCTCAGGGAGCGGGCTTCTCTCTCCACGGCGGGCCTCATTGTACAGGAAAGGCCTTCACCTTCTTCTTCCGACGTCTTTCCTTCTTATTTTCTTCCCGTTGTTTTTGGTTTTTCTTTCTTCGCTGCCATTTTCTCCTTACTTTCACTTTGTTTTGGTTTTTATGTTTGTGCCTTTGCTTTTTCTCTATCTTTTTTCTACTTTTCTGGAGAGGGCTGGAGTTCCCCTACCGGTCACGTGACTTCTCCCGTCTGCAAAGAATAGTTCACGGACAAGTTGCTCTTGTATCTTGGTGTGAGCTTGCAGGCTCCTCAGATTGAAGAGACTGCCATCGTGCGGTACTGGATGTAAACAGCGTCTTCATTGTTGGGGTCTTTCATGGCTTGTTTCAGCATTATGCTGAAGAAGATAGTAAAGAGGGTTGGTGCGAGCGAAGATTTTGCCTGCAATGGAGAGCAGCGTGATTCCCCTGTAGTTTGAGAGAGTCTGATTTCTCGCCTTTGTTTTTGTACAGGGTGATGATGGTGGCATCACGAAGGTCCTGAGGCAGCTTTCCTTGGTCCCAACAAAGCTTGAAAAACTCATGTAGTTTGGCATGCAGAGTTTTGCTGCCAGCCTTCCAGACCTCTGGGGGATTCCATCCATACCTGCTGCTTTGCCACTTTTCAGTTGTTCAATTGCCTTATATGTCTCTTCCCGGGTGAGAACCTCATCCAGCTCTAGCCTTAGGGGCTGTTGAGGGAGCTGGAGCAGGGTTCCATAATCAGACCCCTCATAATCACCCAGAAAAACACTAAATACACGCCCTAAATATCCCCTCCCCCCTAAAACATCCCTGGCCGCCCAGTCCATCCGGAGCCGAGGGCAAGGATCTGACCTTCCCCTCAGCGCTCGGCGTCGAGGAGGCGACTGCCATTTTGTCTCGAGGGCGGGAAGAATCAAATTAACGGTTTCCAACCGTCGTCAGGATTATGCTTCCTGTTTATTCCAATCGAAAGGGTTTTTAGATGGGCTGGAGGGAAGCGAAGCGTGAATTAAGGAGGAGGAAGGGGGCCGTTGGCGGCGGGGCGGGGCGGCCGCCATTTTGGGGGACGGCGCGCGGATGGCGGGAAGTTTGAACCGAACTCCGCCCCCTCCCCGGGAGAGAGAAGGAGGAGGGTCGGCGGCCGATGGAGGGCGGAGGGAGGCGGCGAGGCCGCTTGCTGCTGGAGCCCGGGCCCGGCGAGTGAGGAGGCCCCTCCCCCCGGGGAGGGGAGAAGGGGCGGCGGCCAACTACGCGGGCCACGAGGCTTCGGGCCTAGCGCTGAGGTGAGTGCCAGGTCCCCACCCCACCCCCACCCCGTATTGAGCTTTAACTCATTTACTAGTCACTAACTAACCAGCTACACGCCCCTCCTTAACTAGAAGGGGACGGGAGGGGGGGGGCCTTAACTCGAAGGGGACGGGGGGGGGCCTTAACTCGAAGGGAACTGGGGGGGGGGCCTTAACCAGAATGGGACGCGGGGGCCCTTAACCAGAAGGGGACAGGGGGGGCCCTTAACGAGAAGGGGACGGGGGGGCCCTTAACGAGAAGGGGACGGGGGGGCCCTTCACGAGAAGGGGACGGGGGGGCACTTCACCAGAAGGGGACGGGGGGGCCCTTAATTAGAAGGGGACGGGGGGGCCCTTAATTAGAAGGGGACGGGGGGGCCCTTAATTAGGAGGGGACGGGGGGGCCCTTAATTAGGAGGGGACGGGGGGGCCCTTAATTAGAAGGGGACGGGGGGGGCCCTTAATTAGAAGGGGACGGGGGGCCCTTAATTAGAAGGGGACGGGGGGCCCTAAATTAGAAGGGGACGGGGGGGGGCCCTAAATTAGAAGGGGACGGGGGGGGGCCCTTAATTAGAAGGGGACGGGGGGGCCCTTAATTAGAAGGGGACGGGGGGCCCTTCACGAGAAGGGGACGGGTGGGCCCTTCACGAGAAGGGGACGGGGGGCCCTTCACGAGAAGGGGACGGGGGGGCCCTTCACGAGAAGGGGACGGGGGGGCCCTTCACGAGAAGGGGACGGGGGGGCCCTTCACGAGAAGGGGACGGGGGGGCCCTTCACGAGAAGGGGACGGGGGGGCCCTTCACGAGAAGGGGACGGGGGGGCCCTTCACGAGAAGGGGACGGGGGGGCCCTTCACGAGAAGGGGACGGGGGGGCCCTTCACGAGAAGGGGACGGGGGGGCCCTTCACGAGAAGGGGACGGGGGGGGCCCTTCACGAGAAGGGGACGGGGGGGCCCTTCACGAGAAGGGGACGGGGGGGCCCTTCACGAGAAGGGGACGGGGGGGCCCTTCACGAGAAGGGGACGGGGGGGCCCTTCACGAGAAGGGGACGGGGGGGCCCTTCACGAGAAGGGGACGGGGGGGCCCTTCACGAGAAGGGGACGGGGGGGCCCTTCACGAGAAGGGGACGGGGGGGCCCTTCACGAGAAGGGGACGGGGGGGCCCTTCACGAGAAGGGGACGGGGGGGCCCTTCACGAGAAGGGGACGGGGGGCCCTTCACGAGAAGGGGACGGGGGGGCCCTTCACGAGAAGGGGACGGGGGGGCCCTTCACGAGAAGGGGACGGGGGGCCCTTCACGAGAAGGGGACGGGGGGCCCTTCACGAGAAGGGGACGGGGGGGCCCTTCACGAGAAGGGGACGGGGGGGCCCTTCACGAGAAGGGGACGGGGGGGCCCTTCACGAGAAGGGGACGGGGGGGCCCTTCACGAGAAGGGGACGGGGGGGCCCTTCACGAGAAGGGGACGGGGGGGCCCTTCACGAGAAGGGGACGGGGGGGCCCTTCACGAGAAGGGGACGGGGGGGCCCTTCACGAGAAGGGGACGGGGGGGGCCTTCACGAGAAGGGGACGGGGGGGCCCTTCACGAGAAGGGGACGGGGGGGCCCTTCACGAGAAGGGGACGGGGGGGGCCCTTCACGAGAAGGGGACGGGGGGGGCCCTTCACGAGAAGGGGACGGGGGGGCCCTTCACGAGAAGGGGACGGGGGGGCCCTTCACGAGAAGGGGACGTGGGGGCCCTTCACGAGAAGGGGACGGGTGGGCCCTTCACGAGAAGGGGACGGGGGGCCCTTCACGAGAAGGGGACGGGGGGGCCCTTCACGAGAAGGGGACGGGGGGGCCCTTCACGAGAAGGGGACGGGGGGGCCCTTCACGAGAAGGGGACGGGGGGGCCCTTCACGAGAAGGGGACGGGGGGGCCCTTCACGAGAAGGGGACGGGGGGGCCCTTCACGAGAAGGGGACGGGGGGGCCCTTCACGAGAAGGGGACGGGGGGGCCCTTCACGAGAAGGGGACGGGGGGGCCCTTCACGAGAAGGGGACGGGGGGGCCCTTCACGAGAAGGGGACGGGGGGGCCCTTCACGAGAAGGGGACGGGGGGGCCCTTCACGAGAAGGGGACGGGGGGGCCCTTCACGAGAAGGGGACGGGGGGGCCCTTCACGAGAAGGGGACGGGGGGGCCCTTCACGAGAAGGGGACGGGGGGGCCCT
The DNA here is from genome assembly GCF_036971445.1 of Narcine bancroftii. NCBI lineage: Eukaryota > Metazoa > Chordata > Chondrichthyes > Torpediniformes > Narcinidae > Narcine > Narcine bancroftii. The sequence continues at coordinate 181,672,415 of NC_091473.1, forward strand.
TCACGAGAAGGGGACGGGGGGGCCCTTCACGAGAAGGGGACGGGGGGGCCCTTCACGAGAAGGGGACGGGGGGGCCCTTCACGAGAAGGGGACGGGGGGGCCCTTCACGAGAAGGGGACGGGGGGGCCCTTCACGAGAAGGGGACGGGGGGCCCTTCACGAGAAGGGGACGGGGGGCCCTTCACGAGAAGGGGACGGGGGGGCCCTTCACGAGAAGGGGACGGGGGGCCCTTCACGAGAAGGGGACGGGGGGCCCTTCACGAGAAGGGGACGGGGGGGCCCTTCACGAGAAGGGGACGGGGGGGCCCTTCACGAGAAGGGGACGGGGGGGCCCTTCACGAGAAGGGGACGGGGGGGCCCTTCACGAGAAGGGGACGGGGGGGCCCTTCACGAGAAGGGGACGGGGGGGCCCTTCACGAGAAGGGGACGGGGGGGCCCTTCACGAGAAGGGGACGGGGGGGCCCTTCACGAGAAGGGGACGGGGGGGCCCTTCACGAGAAGGGGACGGGGGGGCCCTTCACGAGAAGGGGACGGGGGGGCCCTTCACGAGAAGGGGACGGGGGGGCCCTTCACGAGAAGGGGACGGGGGGGCCCTTCACGAGAAGGGGACGGGGGGGCCCTTCACGAGAAGGGGACGGGGGGGCCCTTCACGAGAAGGGGACGTGGGGGCCCTTCACCAGAAGGGGACGGGGGGGCCCTTCACGAGAAGGGGACGGGGGGGCCCTTCACCAGAAGGGGACGGGGGGGCCCTTCACCAGAAGGGGACGGGGGGGCCCTTCACCAGAAGGGGACGGGGGGGCCCTTCACCAGAAGGGGACGGGGGGGCCCTTCACCAGAAGGGGACGGGGGGGCCCTTCACCAGAAGGGGACGGGGGGGCCCTTCACCAGAAGGGGACGGGGGGGCCCTTCACCAGAAGGGGACGGGGGGGCCCTTCACCAGAAGGGGACGGGGGGGCCCTTCACCAGAAGGGGACGGGGGGGCCCTTCACCAGAAGGGGACGGGGGGGCCCTTCACCAGAAGGGGACGGGGGGGCCCTTCACCAGAAGGGGACGGGGGGCCCTTCACCAGAAGGGGACGGGGGGCCCTTCACCAGAAGGGGACGGGGGGCCCTTCACCAGAAGGGGACGGGGGGCCCTTCACCAGAAGGGGACGGGGGGGGCCTTCACCAGAAGGGGACGGGGGGGGGCTTCACCAGAAGGGGACGGGGGGGCCCTTAACCAGAAGGGGACGGGGGGGCCCTTAACCAGAAGGGGACGGGGGGGCCCTTAACCAGAAGGGGACGGGGGGGCCCTTAACCAGAAGGGGACGGGGGGGCCCTTAACCAGAAGGGGACGGGGGGGCCCTTAACCAGAAGGGGACGGGGGGGCCCTTAACCAGAAGGGGACGGGGGGCCCTTAACCAGAAGGGGACGGGGGGGCCCTTAACCAGAAGGGGACGGGGGGGCCCTTAAGTAGAAGGGGACGGGGGGGCCCTTAAGTAGAAGGGGACGGGGGGCCCTTAATTAGAAGGGGACGGGGGGGCCCTTAATTAGAAGGGGACGGGGGGGCCCTTAATTAGAAGGGGACGGGGGGGCCCTTAATTAGAAGGGGACGGGGGGGCCCTTAATTAGAAGGGGACGGGGGGGCCCTTAATTAGAAGGGGACGGGGGGGCCCTTAATTAGAAGGGGACGGGGGGGCCCTTAATTAGAAGGGGACGGGGGGCCCTTAATTAGAAGGGGACGGGGGGCCCTTAATTAGAAGGGGACGGGGGGGCCCTTAATTAGAAGGGGACGGGGGGCCCTTAATTAGAAGGGGACGGGGGGCCCCTTAATTAGAAGGGGACGGGGGGCCCCTTAAAGAGAAGGGGACGGGGGGCCCCTTAAAGAGAAGGGGACGGGGGGCCCCTTAACGAGAAGGGGAAGGGGGGGCCCCTTAACGAGAAGGGGACGGGGGGGCCCTTAACGAGAAGGGGACGGGGGGGCCCTTAACGAGAAGGGGACGGGGGGGCCCTTAACGAGAAGGGGACGGGGGGGCCCTTAACGAGAAGGGGACGGGGTGGCCCTTAACGAGAAGGGGACGGGGGGCCCTTAACTAGAAGGGGACGGGGGGGCCCTTAACTAGAAGGGGACGGGGGGGCCCTTAACTAGAAGGGGAGGGGGGACCCTTAACCGGAAGGGGCCGGGAGGGGGGACCCTTAACCGGAAGGGGCCGGGAGGGGGGACCCTTAACCGGAAGGGGCCGGGAGGGGGGACCCTTAACCGGAAGGGGCCGGGAGGGGGGACCCTTAACCGGAAGGGGCCGGGAGGGGGGACCCTTAACCGGAAGGGGCCGGGAGGGGGGACCCTTAACCGGAAGGGGTCACCCTTAACCGGAAGGGGTCGGGAGGGGGCACCCTTAACCGGAAGGGGTCGGGAGGGGGCACCCTTAACTGGGTCGGGAGGGGGCACCCTTAACTGGAAGGGGTCGGGAGGGGGCACCCTTAACTGGAAGGGGTCGGGAGGGGGCACCCTTAACTGGAAGGGGTCGGGAGGGGGCACCCTTAACTGGAAGGGGCCGGGAGGGGGCACCCTTAACCGGAAGGGGCCGGGAGGGGGGACCCTTAACCGGAAGGGGCCGGGAGGGGGGACCCTTAACCGGAAGGGGCCGGGAGGGGGGACCCTTAACCGGAAGGGGCCTGGAGGGGGGACCCTTAACCGGAAGGGGCCGGGAGGGGGGACCCTTAACCGGAAGGGGCCGGGAGGGGGGACCCTTAACCGGAAGGGGCCGGGAGGGGGGACCCTTAACCGGAAGGGGCCGGGAGGGGGCACCCTTAACCGGAAGGGGCCGGGAAGGGGCACCCTTAACTGGAAGGGGTCACCCTTAACTGGAAGGGGTCGGGAGGGGGCACCCTTAACTGGGTCGGGAGGGGGCACCCTTAACTGGAAGGGGTCGGGAGGGGGCACCCTTAACTGGAAGGGGTCGGGAGGGGGCACCCTTAACTGGAAGGGGCCGGGAGGGGGCACCCTTAACTGGAAGGGGCCGGGAGGGGGCACCCTTAACTGGAAGGGGCCGGGAGGGGGCACCCTTAACTGGAAGGGGCCGGGAGGGGACCCTTAACTGGAAGGGGTCAGGGGGGGATCCTTAACTGGAAGGGGCTGGCAGGCCATCCCTTGGTAGGAGGTAATGTCGTGCCGTCCCAAGGTAGAGTGGAGCGGTGTGCTGTCACAGTTAGAAGGGAGCAGATGGTAGTAGTGCCATCACTTATTGGGTATAAGGGAGTTGCATGCAGTCACTAGTAGAAAGTATCTGGATCTGATTGATCACTGTGTGGTTAATATATTGTCATGAACAAGTGTCATGAATGAAATGAATCCTCCAAAAGTTAAATAAATGGGACCCAATTGTTTTCGCTGTAAGAAGGAAACGGGAACAACAGTACATGTAATTTGGGCATGTGAGAAAGTGTAAAAGTTTTAGGAAAATCTAAATCAGGTATTAAATAAAATCACAAAAAGCAATATACCAAAAAATCCAGAGATCTTTCTTCTAAGTAATATAAAGAACTTACCTCGATTTGGATGAAGCTCAAAAAAGATTTATTATGATAGTCTTAGCTATAGCAAAAAAATGTATAATGTCAACCTGGAAATCAGAAGAGAACCTGAGAGTACAGCAATGGTACATAGAAATGAAAAAAATGTATTCCATTGGAAAAAATAACATATAATTTAAAAAATAATGTCACATTATTTGAACAAATTTGGGAACTGTACATGGAACACTACAGAGAAGTCCTACCATGGACCTCCACCCCCTAAAATGATAGAATGAGAAGAAGATGAAATGGACTGACCCAGTGTGTAAAAGTATTTTACTCCACAATTTTCTTGTTTATTTTCATTGTGTGATGATATTGTTTAATGGGTTTAATGTATTGTATACGTTGATACAATACATTGTAGGGAGGGGGAAGAAAATGACTGTGTATATTCAAGAGGGAAATGTTTGTGTGTATTTTAGTTAATCTGGTTCATAGTGTGAAAAATAAAAAAAAAAGAATGAAATGAATCTGACATTACATGTCTGTCTTTCAGATGTGGTCAGTAACACAATCGAAAAGACTTATCTAAAGTTAACTGACTTAATTGGATCTGTGTTGTTGTTAACTGGATCTAATTGATCACCATTTAAGGTCTGTGTCATTTAAACCATGTTGAGAATTATACAGTTTTAATTTGTCTGTGTTGTTCCTAATTGGATCTGAGCAATTCATTAGCTCTGCTCAGTCACCTAAGGGAGCCTAATTGGTCACTGTTCAGATCTTTCACAAGGTGACCTTCACTTACCAAACCTCACATAATGAAAGAGTTGAATCCACTTAAATGTTTAATCGCTGACTGTTCAACTAAATATTGCTTTGATCAATAAATTGGCTTGGTTTTTCTAATGGGCCTAATACCTAATCAATGTTGTGAGCTGATTAATATGTAAGATCACTAACAGAATCTGATTTTTAAAGTCAAGCCGAGAATGATAGATTTACAGTTACAATAGCAACCCATGCTATAGGAGATAAATTGGTTTGTTTTCATCCCATACAACTTTCAAATGCATCCGTTCAAAAATTGTGATGTAAATAACTTTTAAAATATTTATACATTTCTCACAAACACATGCCCTCCACCCCAATGTAGTCTCAATCTATAATGTTCGTCTCCTTGCCTTCTTTTCCATATTAAAGGATCATCTCATACTGGCCACACACTCTCTCTTTACCTTCCATCCGTCAGGAAGAAGATTCATGAGCGTGATAGATTCAAGGACCATTTCTTTGCTGCCATTACCATCGACCCATGGAACACTACAGCAGAGAATCAGGCCTTTCAGCCCATCTAGTCTGCCAAACTTGTCTGCACCCAAGCCATACCCCTCCCATCCATATACCTCTCCAAATTTTTCTTCAGCGTCAAAATGAAGCCCGCTTTCACCATTTCAGCTGGTAGTTCGTTCTCTGCAGGGGAAAAATTCCCCCCAAATGTTCCATTGAAACATTTTACCTTTCACCCTAAACCCATGTTCTCTGGATCAAACCTCAGTGGTAAAAGCCTGCTTGCATTTAATCTATCCATACACCTCATAATCAACATCAGACTCCTGTATGGACCTTAAAATAGTTTAGATATGCTGCTTTGTACCAAGTGGTCTCACTCTGTTGACTTTGAACTTTTGTACAACTGGTCTGTCCATGTCACTGCATCTTGGTGCGTAATGTTAAACTTCAACACAATTAAATAGACTGCAATGGCGGCATGGTTAGCGTAGCAGTTAGTACAGTGCTGTGTAGCACCAGTGACCAGAATTCGAATCTGGCGCTGTCTGGAAAGAGTTTGTGTGGGTTTCCTCCTTCAAAAACATATGGGGTTGTAGGTTAAATTTTTTAAAATGAATTTGTAGACATACTTTTATTATATTTGTATACGGTGCAGGCCATTTCGGCCCATGTTTTCTTTCCGTCCAATTTACACTCAATTAACCTACAACCCTGGTACTTTTTGAAGGGTGGGAGGAAATCGGAGCCCCCCTGGGGAAAGCCCATGCAGTCCCAGGGAGAACATGTAAACTCCATACAGACAGCACAGGATTCAAACCCTGCTCACAATCACTGGCACTGTAAAGGCATTGTGCCCACTGTGCTGCCCACTGGATATAATTGGGCAGCAGAGACTGTTCCCGAGCTGTATGTCTAAATTTAAATGGTACTGAGTTGAGCTGCTGCCTCGCAGATCCTGACCAGCAGCGCCGCCCGGTGTTCAGTTTGCTTTTTTACCCCGTGCTCCAGTTTCCTTCTGCATCCCAATGGCATTCATTAATTGCCTCAAGTCTGTGTGTGAGGGGTAGAATCTGGGGGGAGTAGATGGGAGCGTGAGGAGAATAGAATAGGGTGTGCAAAGATCGCTGAAGGGCCTCTCTATGTTTTAGGACTCCAAGGGCAGGTGTCCATTTTGAAGTGGAATGCATTGAAATATCTAACCAATAATTGAGGCTGTGGTCAATAAGGACATGAAATCGATAATGTGAATTTCTCTGTTTATAATAAAATAAAAACAAACATTGACTTGTATTCTTGAAACATTTTGTCCTGGTTTTATGAGTGCCTGTGCTGCAGTTAAACATTGTTTGACAAGGAGGTGCTGCAGTGTTACATGCTTACAAAAGTGATTCCCCTTGTAAGGCTGGAGCAAGGAATTAGCCAAAGGAAACTTGACAGCTCTTGAATGCAGGCACCCTGTATGTGCCAGAGATTGCCCTCTGGCATACGCCCTTGCTGAGCATCGCCCTCTGGCATACTTTCTTACTGAGGATCATCTTGTAGTAAAAGGAAATGTAGGAATTTCCAAAACAAGTGTGGGGAAATTTGAACCAAATGATAAACTTTATTTTAGAACTGTAGAACAGCACAAGCAGTTCTTCGGCTCATCCAGTCTGTGCCAAACCATTATTCTGCATCATTCCAAAGACCTGCACATGGGTCATATCCCTCCATACCCTTCCCATCAATGTACCTATCCAAATGTTTCCTCAATCAAAATTGAGCCCGCATTCACCACTTCAGCTGGCATCTCATTCCATGCTCTTTCAAAGTTCCTTTTATTGTCATTTAGTAATAGATTAAAATTGTAACCTACCTGATAGACTTTAAATTCTGCCTGCTTTAAGACAGGCAGTCACCATCCGTATTACCCAACGCCACTTACAGTACAGGTACACAATCCTTTATCAGAAACCCTTGGGGGACAGTGAGTTCCGAATTTTGGAAAGCCAGATTTAAGCCCACCCAAATTGTGCTGCCTTATTCACCCCCACCCACTTCCAGACGCGCTGCTGGTCTCCGCCCCTTCACCCGCCCAACTCGCGCTGCCATCTCTCTCCCCTCTTGCCGGATTTTAGATATCCAGATAAAGAATTGTGTACCTGTACAAGAGAAAAAGAAGCAAAAAGAGAGTCCCTTCATAGGCACTGAATGTCTGTGGATTCACCTCCAGCGCTCCGGCAGCCACATAGACTCCTGTTCAAACTATTGGCGATCCAAACCTGACACGATCAGGAATCCTCAGTACTCGAGGCCCCTCCGGAGCCCCTCAGCACCGTCTAGAATCCTGGCTTCTATACCTGGTTCTCTCTGCATGAAGAAGTTCCCCCTTAAACTTTTTACCATTCTAGTTTTTTTTAATATTTTATTTGTTTTCCATACATGTATTCATGTCAAAATATAATAATGGTATAGTCATATCAATTCCATTATACATGATGGTTTTATAAAGTCCCCTAAAAAAAATAAAATAAATGCCCCACCAACCCTCTTCCCCCCCCAAAAAAAAAACAACCCAATTAGGATAGAAAAGGAAGAAAGAAAGAAGATATTAAAGAAAGAAAAGAGAGGCAGACCTAGTTGTCAAGGGATCACTGCCTTTCACTCAATTCTAACCTTTTTCGGTTTTATTTCTTTATTCCAAGGAGTTAATGAGGTTTCACAAGGTTTAGGAAAAGCCATTTATAAATTTATAAACCATCATGGATTAAAATAGAGATGAAAAAGATAGGAGAGAAGATGACAGAAGATTTTATATGTAAATAGGAACTGAGATTAATAGGGAAACCCAACTGTTGAAGCATTTGATTAATACATCTAATAAAGTAAACATTGAAATGGAAAAGAGGAAATCTCAAGTGACTTTGAATCAAAATAGACATTCCATTTACAACTTTTGAATATTTTGTTTTCTAAGGGAATTGGAAACTTAGAAGATTGTTATGAAGGAGAATATTTAATGTCATTTGAACAATTAAAAAATATAGGATACAAAATAATACAATATCTTGCTATTATCAAATAAAAGCATATTTACGAGATAAACTGGGTCTAACAATGTTATTACCTAAAAGTAATAGATTTGTAATAGATCTATTAAGAAATTTATTTTGGCCATATATATATTATTGCAAAAGGGAACTCAAAAGCAGAGAATTCATAGATCTAGACAGAGTTGGGAAATAGATTTTAAAATTATTATTGGGGAGAAAAATTAGTTGGAACTATGACAAGATAGTATGACAAATACAATAAATGTTAGATATAGATTGTCTATCTCATTGTCGATCCTTGCATCTGATGAAATGGTGCAGCCGAGATAGGTAAACTAGTTGACCGTTTTGAGTTTTGTGTGCCCGATGGAGATGTGGGGGGGCTGGTAGTCATGGTGGGGAGCTGGCTGATGGAGGACCTCAGTTTTCTTCAGGCTGACTTCCAGGCCAAACATTTTGGCAGTTTCCGCAAAGCAGGACGTCAAGCGCTGAAGAGCTGGCTCTGAATGGGCAACTAAAGCGGCATCATCTGCAAAGAGTAGTTCACGGACAAGTTTCTCTTGTGTCTTGGTGTGAGCTTGCAGGCGCCTCAGGTTGAAGAGACTGCCATCCGTGCGGTACCGGATGTAAACAGCGTCTTCATTGTTGGGGTCTTTCATGGCTTGGTTCAGCATCATGCTGAAGAAGATTGAAAAGAGGGTTGGTGCGAGAACACAGCCTTGCTTCACGCCATTGTTAATGGAGAAGGGTTCAGAGAGCTCATTGCTGTATCTGACCCGACCTTGTTGGTTTTCGTGCAGTTGGATAATCATGTTGAGGAACTTTGGGGGACATCCGATGCGCTCTAGTATTTGCCAAAGCCCTTTCCTGCTCACGGTGTCGAAGGCTTTGGTGAGGTCAACAAAGGTGATGTAGAGTCCTTTGTTTTGTTCTCTGCACTTTTCTTGGAGCTGTCTGAGGGCAAAGACCATGTCAGTGGTTCCTCTGTTAGCGCGACAATGAGATAGACAACAGACTCGCCAAGGCAAATAGCGCCTTTGGAAGACTACACAAAAGAGTCTGGAAAAACAACCAACTGAAAAACCTCACAAAGATAAGCGTATACAGAGCCGTTGTCATACCCACACTCCTGTTCGGCTCCGAATCATGGGTCCTCTACCGGCACCACCTACGGCTCCTAGAACGCTTCCACCAGCGTTGTCTCCGCTCCATCCTCAACATCCATTGGAGCGCTCACACCCCTAACGTCGAGGTACTCGAGATGGCAGAGGTCGACAGCATCGAGTCCACACTGCTGAAGATCCAGCTGCGCTGGATGGGTCACGTCTCCAGAATGGAGGACCATCGCCTTCCCAAGATCGTATTATATGGCGAGCTCTCCACTGGCCACCGTGACAGAGGTGCACCAAAGAAAAGGTACAAGGACTGCCTAAAGAAATCTCTTGGTGCCTGCCACATTGACCACCGCCAGTGGGCTGATAACGCCTCAAACCGTGCATCTTGGCGCCTCACAGTTTGGCGGGCAGCAGCCTCCTTTGAAGAAGACCGCAGAGCCCACCTCACTGACAAAAGGCAAAGGAGGAAAAACCCAACCCCAACCAACCAATTTTCCCTTGCAACCGCTGCAATCGTGTCTGCCTGTCCCGCATCGGACTGGTCAGCCACAAACGAGCCTGCAGCTGACGTGGACTTTTTATACCCTCCATAAATCTTCGTCCGCGAAGCCAAGCCAAAGAAAGAAGAAAGAGATATAGATTGGTTTAGTATAATTTTTTACATCAACTATATGTTACCTCACCAAAATTAAATAGATTGAAGTCAGATCTTTCAGATCAATGTTTTAGATGTAGCCAAGGAACCAGTACTTTTTTTACATTCTACATGGTCATGTCCAAAATTGAGACCATTTTGGATAGAGTTAGGAACTTTTATGGACAAGTCATGGGAGTTAAATTTCCACAGGATCAAATGTTTTTACTGGGTAATATTTCAGGGATTATATCATAATTGAAACTGAATTTATATGGAAAAGAATGTGTAAAAATTGTATTAGCAGTTCCAAGAAAATGTATAGCAGTGACATGGAAATCGGATTCTCATTTAGGTTTGGAAAGATGGCATGTGGAAATTTATTGCTGTATATCTCTTGAGAAGCTTACATATAACTTGAAAATTAAATATGATACCTTTTGAGAATTTGGTGTCCAATTTGCATATTTTAGGTATATATTTATAAATTACTTTTTTATTTTTTAACACACAGGAGGCTATTTGACCCATCAAAGTGACAGATCTCTGAGCATTCCCCCACTCATTTTCCCTATGACCTATTCTCTTTTGTGTTGAGCAGATTTGTCTTGTACTTGTTCTAGGGGACAATTTGACAGCTGGTGACAAAATTTGATTTTTATCAATATATTTGATTTAAATAGTCATCGCTTATTTATAGAAATGGTGCAATTCTTTTACACCCCAATGCATGAACTTGTAAGACAATCTAAACTCATATGTGCTTTAAATGTGGAGTGATTTCTATGAGGAAGGAGATGTATGTGCCACAAGACTTGTACCACCATCTTTTCAAAATGTTACTATCCCTCCACCATCAGACTCATAAACAACAAATTCAGAGACTCATTTAAGGACTCTGACTTAGCACATTGTTTATGACTGAATATTTATTTTTTCTGTATTTGAGTTGTCAGCTTGTATACAGTTACCCATAAGTAGAAATTCTGCCAGCCGGCAGGGAAAAGAATCTCAGGATTGCATGTGATGTCATGTATGTACTCTGATGACAATAAATTTGAACATTGAATGAATTGCTTTTACATGCATAATCCCTTAACTCCAGGCTTACCATGTGGTAAGCAATCCAGATTCTACAGAAAGTTGACATAGATATCTGAGGGTTTGAATTTATAATAACGCTCTAGCCTCTGACCAGGGAAGTGCATGGTTAATGATTTGGCCTGTGGCCAGGGATCACTGATTTTATACAAGGAGCATGTGGCCAGTTGCTGGTCTGTTGTTTGTTACAGAGTTCTGTGTTGTGTGGTTTTGTGTTGGAAAGTGACAGTTTGCCTTAGAGAGCCAAGGCGAAGGTGGACTGCTGAGAGAGTGGGAGGCAGACTGAGCATGTGCAGAAAATTATCTAAAAATTTCTGGACTTGGACGATAAACCACCACTGGGTGGTGCTGTGGAGTGGAAGGAGGCCCAGAGCATGAGTCATGGTCTGGAGGACAGTTTAGAATGTTGGGCATTACAAAGGCAGCCAGAAGGATCCGGACCAAGCCAGTGGTTCCTCTCTCTGCAGCCACACAAGACAACTTCGAGTTTTGTTCTCTCTCTCCCTCCCCATCCCCCTCTCTCCCTCACAAAGATCTTTTGGCTTCAGTTTACCAAACAAACTGAATTTTGTTTATGACCTTTGCTTTGGTTGAGATCAAAGTTTTTTTGAATCTTGTGTGTTTTGTGTTGGTTTTGTATCTAAGTTTTTCTGTGGGCTGGTTGGAAATATAACTTAGACTTTAATTCCATACATTATATTTAGGCTGGTGATTTATTCGTTTTACACTGTTATAGAGATTTGCATAGTAACCAGTGGGCAGAGGGCATTGTTATAAAGAGGGGGGGGGGGATTTTGAATTAAAGTTTGAAGGTGAATTTTTGTTAATAAAGTAATTATTGTTCTTTACCCCTGTGTGATTTGCCTTCTTTGTGGTTGCTGGTTTGATCTTGTAACATAATTTGGGGGAACCATCTGGGATCAAATCAATTTGGAAGCTTTAGGGCCGATTGACTTGGGCTTAGTTATCAGTCATCTGAGTTTGACTCAACCTCCAGGTTGAAATTAAAAATAAACGGTGAGTGTATAAATCACCAGCAGAAAAACCAGCATGAATATTGACCAGTTCATAGAAAACCCTTCAGTGGTTAATTTAAAAATGACTAAAAAGTTATAGTTGGCATGTTAAAACTTCTTACAGTAAGAACTGGGATGAAAAAAAATGGAAATGCCCAAAAGACTGTTAAGCACAATGTAGGAAAGGGGGTATTTGAAGAAGCGGCATTAGAACAGTTTCCAAAGGAGAAAACTTCAAGGAAGTAAAGTTGGCTTTGAGAAAACTAGAGTTAGAGGAAAAAAGAAAGGAAAGCTGAACGGGAAGCAGTAAGGCAGGAAGAAATGGAGTAGAGAGAGAGAAAGAACGGAAGCATGAGCTAGAACTGGCTAAATTAAAGCTGACCCAAGGAGAGGGGAAGCCCAAACCCACGCGCTGGTCAGGAGGAGAGGTTTCTGGTCAGTAGAGAAGCGAGGTTAGTTCCTCCATTTGAGGAAGCTGAAATAGACCAGTATTTCCAGCATTTTGAGAAAGTAGCTGTAAATTTAAAATGGCCACCAGACCAGTGGACACTCCTGCTACAAAGTGTTCTTAAAGGGAAAGCCCAGCAGGTGTATTCGTGTCTCATGGTACAACAAGCAGCTGATTACGAATTTGAAACAGGCTATACTCCGATCTTATGAATTAGTCCCAGAGGCTTATTGACAAAAGTTCAGGAATTTTAAAAAAGCAGTAACCCAATCTTACCTGGATTTTGCTTATAGGAAGATTGTGTGTTTTGATCGATGGTGTGCCACAATGAAAGTAGAAAATAACTTTGATTTATTGAGGGAAATAATTCTAATTGAGGAGATTAAAAATTGTGTTCCTGACGATATTCAAGTGCACTTGGCAGAGAAAAATATAAAAATTTGGCAAGAATTGGCTAAATTCACAGAGGAATATGCTTTAACCCACGAGCCTAATTGGACACCAGGGAAAACTTTTCAAAGGAGTACTGCTGATAATCCAAGTGGAGTAGAAAGAAAATCTAGAAGTGAGGTTAAAGGAAGAGAGGAAGAGAAATAGGCGAAGGAAAACTTTTCGAATGTCATTTGCCACTATTGTAAGAAGCCTGGGCACATAATAGCAAATAGTCCTGCACTAAAAAGGAAGAAAGAGAAAGGAGTGGTACCCAACTGCCTGAGTTCAGAGAGAGAAAGTTAGGGATATTTTTAAACCATTCATGACTGAAGGGTTCATTTCGGTTAAAAAAGGATCCAATCAAGTGCCACTTAAAATCCTGCAGGATACTGGAGCAGCCCAATCGCTTGTATTAAGCAATGTTTTGAATTTTGTTGAGGAGACCGATACTGGAGATGTGAATTTAATTAAAGGTATTGGTGGTGAAGGAGACCCTATATCTTTGCATAGAATAGTGATGAAATCAGACTTAGTTAATGGCCCGGTTACGATGGGGATAAGATCAAGTCTGCTGGTGGATGGAGTTTCTCTTTTGCTAGGGAATGATTTAACAGAGGGTAAAGTCATACCTGCAGTGAAACTCACAAGTAAGCCATTGGTTTATGCGTCCAGAAAAGATTTGGAAAGGTAGAGGGAGAGAAAGTCTGTGATAATCCTGTAGTGGAAACAAGCATTGAGGATAAACCTAAGGATCCAGCTTTGCTGTTGTGGAATTCTTCTTCTTTTCTTTCTTCTTTGGCTTGGCTTCGCGGACGAAGATTTATGGAGGGGGTAAAAAGTCCACGTCAGCTGCAGGCTCGTTTGTGGCTGACAAGTCCGATGCGGGACAGGCAGACACGGTTGCAGCGGTTGCAGGGGAAAATTGGTTGGTTGGGGTTGGGTGTTGGGTTTTTCCTCCTTTGCCTTTTGTCAGTGAGGTGGGCTCTGCGGTCTTCTTCAAAGGAGGTTGCTGCCCGCCAAACTGTGAGGCGCCAAGATGCACGGTTTGAGGCGTTATCAGCCCACTGGCGGTGGTCAATGTGGCAGGCACCAAGAGATTTCTTTAGGCAGTCCTTGTACCTTTTCTTTGGTGCACCTCTGTCACGGTGGCCAGTGGAGAGCTCGCCATATAACACGATCTTGGGAAGGCGATGGTCCTCCATTCTGGAGACGTGACCCATCCAGCGCAGCTGGATCTTCAGCAGCGTGGACTCGATGCTGTCGACCTCTGCCATCTCGAGTACTTCGACGTTAGGGATGAAAGCGCTCCAATGGATGTTGAGGATGGAGCGGAGACAACGCTGGTGGAAGCGTTCTAGGAGCCGTAGGTGGTGCCGGTAGAGGACCCATGATTCGGAGCCGAACAGGAGTGTGGGTATGACAACGGCTCTGTATACGCTTATCTTTGTGAGGTTTTTCAGTTGGTTGTTTTTCCAGACTCTTTTGTGTAGTCTTCCAAAGGCGCTATTTGCCTTGGCGAGTCTGTTGTCTATCTCATTGTCGATCCTTGCATCTGATGAAATGGTGCAGCCGAGATAGGTAAACTGGTTGACCGTTTTGAGTTTTGTGTGCCCGATGGAGATGTGGGGGGGCTGGTAGTCATGGTGGGGAGCTGGCTGATGGAGGTCCTCAGTTTTCTTCAGGCTGATTTCCAGGCCAAACATTTTGGCAGTTTCCGCAAAGCAGGACGTCAAGCGCTGAAGAGCTGGCTCTGAATGGGCAACTAAAGCGGCATCGTCTGCAAAGAGTAGTTCACGGACAATTTTCTCTTGTGTCTTGGTGTGAGCTTGCAGGCGCCTCAGATTGAAGAGACTGCCATCCGTGCGGTACTGGATGTAAACAGCGTCTTCATTGTTGGGGTCTTTCATGGCTTGGTTCAGCATCATGCTGAAGAAGATTGAAAAGAGGGTTGGTGCGAGAACACAGCCTTGCTTCACGCCATTGTTAATGGAGAAGGGTTCAGAGAGCTCATTGCTGTATCTGACCCGACCTTGTTGGTTTTCGTGCAGTTGGATAATCATGTTGAGGAACTTTGGGGGACATCCGATGCGCTCTAGTATTTGCCAAAGCCCTTTCCTGCTCACGGTGTCGAAGGCTTTGGTGAGGTCAACAAAGGTGATGTAGAGTCCTTTGTTTTGTTCTCTGCACTTTTCTTGGAGCTGTCTGAGGGCAAAGACCATGTCAGTAGTTCCTCTGTTTGCGCGAAAGCCGCAGTGTGATTCTGGGAGAATATTCTCGGCTACACTAGGTATTATTCTATTTAGTAGAATCCTAGTGAAGATTTTGCCTGCAATGGAGAGCAACGTGATTCCCCTGTAGTTTGAGCAGTCTGATTTCTCGCCTTTGTTTTTGTACAGGGTGATGATGGTGGCATCACGAAGATCCTGAGGCAGTTTTCCTTGGTCCCAACAAAGCTTGAAAAATTCATGCAGTTTGGCATGCAGAGTTTTGCCGCCAGCCTTCCAGACCTCTGGGGGGGATTCCATCCATACCTGCTGCTTTGCCACTTTTCAGTTGTTCGATTGCCTTATATGTCTCATCCAGGGTGAGAACCTCATCCAGCTCTAGCCTTAGGGGCTGTTGAGGGAGCTGGAGCAGGGCGGAATCTTGGACTGAGCGGTTGGCACTGAAAAGAGATTGGAAGTGTTCTGACCATCGGTTGAGGATGGAGATCTTGTCGCTGAGGAGGACTTTGCCGTCTGAGCTGCGCAGCGGTCTTTGGACTTGGGGTGAGGGGCCGTACACAGCCTTTAGTGCCTCGTAGAAACCCCTGAAGTCGCCAATGTCCGCGCTGAGCTGGATTCGTTTGGCGAGGCTAGTCCACCACTCATTTTGGATCTCCCGGAGTTTGCGCTGAAGATGGCTGCATGCGCGACGGAAGGCTTGTTTCTTCTCTGGACAGGACGGCTTTGTAAGGTGAGCCTGGTGGGCAGCTCGCTTCTTTGCCAGCAGCTCCTGGATTTCCTGGCTGTTTTTGTCGAACCAGTCCTTGTTTTTCCTGGAGGAGAAGCCCAGTACCTCTTCAGTGGATTGCAGTATGGTAGTCTTCAACTGATCCCAGAGGGTTTCAGGGGACGGGTCCGTGAGGCGGGATGCATCGTCGAGCTTTGCTTTGAGGTTTGCCTGGAATTTTCCTCTCGCTTCGTCTGACTGCAGGTCAGACGAAGCGAATTGTGGAATTAATAGCGAGACAAAAGCATGATCCTGATCTTGCTGGGATAAGAGATAAGATTCTGTCTAACCAGGAAATTGAAACTGTGCCAGTACGTTACTTTGTTCAAGATGGACTATTGATGGGAGTCACATGATGGAGTAGTGGCCGGTCAGGGAACTCCAGCCCTCTCCGGAAAAGTTTAAAGAAAACAGAGAAAATGCAAAGGCACAAACAGGAAAAATAAAATAAAGTGAAAGTAAAGGTGGGAAGAAAATGGCAACGAAGAAAGAAAAGTCGAAAGCAACGGGAAGAAGAGAAGAAGAAAAGACATCGGAAGAAGAAGGTGAAGGCCTTACCTGTCCGAGGAGGCCCGCTGTGGAGAGAGAAGCTCGCTCCCTCAGGTCAGTCGAAGTCCCGAGCTCGGGACTACAAAAATGGCTCGCGGAGCCAAGCAAAAATGCGCAACCATGCATGCGCAAGACAAAAAAAACACTGACGGGAGGGGGGACCAGCTGAGGAGTTGATCTCCACAGCTGAGAATGACAGACACAGCACAACAACAAGAGGAGAACATAGAAAATAACGAGAACAAGAAAGAAGAGAGTAAAAAGAAATCAAAGAAACAACAGATGACCAACCCAGAGGAAGAAGAGAGGAAGAACACAGAGAAATGGAAGAAGGAGGGAAGGGCAAGACCATGGATATATATTTTTTTAAAGAATATATGGAATCAGTAAAAGAATGGCAATCACAAGAATTTAGTGAAATAAAAAGAAGAATAAAAAGTACAGAAGAAAAAATGAATAGATTAGAGATGGTTATGTCAGATATAGGAAAAAGAGTGGACAAGGTGGAAGAACGAGAAAGAGCCGTAGAAATGGAAGTAGAGGACTTAAAAAAGAAATTAGAAGAATCTAATAAAAAAAGTTAGAGACACAGGAGTTGTTAGATCAGAAGATAGATATAATGGAAAATTATAATAGAAGAAATAATATAAAGATAGTGGGCCTTAAGGAAGATGAAGAAGGCAAGAATATGCAAGAATTTATAAAAGATTGGATGCCCAGGGTCCGAGGAAGACCAGAATTACAGGAAGAAATGGAAATAGAAAGGGCACATAGAACATTAGCCCCTAAACCACAACCACAACAAAAACCAAGATCCATTTTAGTAAAATTCCTAAGATATACAACAAGAGAAAATATATTGGAGAAAGCAATGAAGAAAATAAGAGAAGACAAAAAGCCACTGGAATATAAAGCTCAAAAAAAATTTTTCTATCCAGATATAAGTTTTGAACTCCTGAAGAAGAGGAAGGAGTTTAATACAGCAAAAACGATCCTATGGAAAAAAGGATATAAATTTATGCTAAAGTACCCAGTGGTACTTAAAATAGTTATTCCAGAGAGGAGTCACGTGATGGAGTAGTGGCCGGACGGTGAACTCCAGCCCTCTCCAGAAAAGTCGGGAAGAACAAAGGAAAACACAAAGGCACAGAAATAAAAGTTACAGAAAAGTGAGTATAAAGGTGGAAAGAAGATGGCGACAAAAAAAGAAAAATCGAAAGCAACGGTAAGAAGAGAGGAAGAGAAGACAAAGGAGGAAAAAGGTGAAGGCCTTACCTGTCCGAAGAGGCCCGCTGCGGAGAGAGAAACCCGCTCCCTCAGGTCGGTAAATAATGGACTACAAAAAATGGCTCGCTGAGCCGAGTAAAAGTGCGCAACTGCTGGGGAGTCGATCTCCACAGCCGGCAACGACAGCTGCAGAACACCTGCAGCAAGAAGAGACCACAGAAGACAATAGAAACAAGAAAGAAGAGAAGGAAAGGGCACCAAAGAAACAACAGATGGCCAACCCAGAGGAAGAAGAAGAGGAAGAGGAAGAATACAGTGAAATAGAAGAAGAAAAGAAAGGCAAGATAAAGGAGGTACTTTCTCTTATTAAAGGATACATGGAGTCATTTAAAGAATGGCAAACACAGGAATTTAATGATTTAAGAAAAAGAATAAACAACACAGAAGAGAAAATGAATAAAATAGAGATGACCTTAACAGAAATGGGAAAGAAAATGGACAAGATGGAAGAGCGGGCAGTAGCAGCAGAAATGGAGGTAGAAGACTTAAAAAAGAAATTGGAGGAATCTAATAAAAAAACTAAAGAGACACAAGAACTACTAGCTCAAAAAATAGATACATTGGAAAATTATAACAGAAGAAATAACATAAAGATAGTGGGCCTTAAGGAAGATGAAGAAGGCAAGAATATGAGGGAGTTTATAAAAGAGTGGATCCCTAAGACCCTAGGATGTCCAGAACTACAGCAAGAAATGGAAATAGAAAGGGCACATAGAGTATTGGCCTCTAAACCAGAACCACAACAAAAACCAAGATCTATTGTAGTAAAATTCCTAAGATATACTACAAGAGAAAAGGTACTGGAGAAGACAATGGAAAAAGTAAGAGAGGGCAACAAACCACTGGAGTATAAAGGGCAAAAAATCTTCATTTATCCAGATATAAGTTTTGAACTCCTAAAGAAGAGAAAAGAGTTCAATACAGCAAAGGCGATTTTATGGAAGAAAGGGTATAAATTTATACTAAAGCATCCAGCGGTATTGAAAATACTTATTCCAGGACAACAAAACAGACTATTCTCGGATCCAGAAGAAGCAGGAAAATTTGCAGAACAATTACAAAAATAGACTGAGGGAGGAAGACGGGTAATGAGAGTTAAAATGATCACGATTGATATGTATGTGGGTAAAGACAAAAATAGACTGAGGGATGAAGACGGGTAATGAGAGTAAAAATCACGATTGATATGTATGCGAGTAAAGAGGTATAAGAGTGAATAGAGACAATGTGCATGCGTGAATGTATCTGTACTTAGAGGAAAATATAGATAGTATAGACAAGAATTAATAAGGGAAGGTAATGGAATAGAGAGAATAAGGAGGGAATTAAAAGAGTGACCTTTGTGACATATGAAAAGTTAAATCTTTTCTGGGGGGGGGCGGGGTGAGGGGAAATAGCGGTCACTGCAAAATCAGTTGACGCTTGCGAGTGGATTCGCAAATCCAAATGGAGAGGGGAGATGCGGTTGTCCGACAAGGGATAAAGGACAACTCAGGAGGGGAAGGGGAGTTTGGGGATAAATAAGATAGAAATAGGAGAATAAGGAAAATGTTGGATGTTGTAGGAATTTTGTCTTATAAAGAGTTGAAAATAAGAAAACAGAAATGGAAAAGGAGGAAAGGTAATGATGGAAAAACGGAAAGAGAAGATAAACAAAATATAAAAGGGCTACGCTGAACTATATGACTTTAAATATTAATGGAATACATAACCAAATTAAAAGGAAGAAACTACTAAATTTAAATGAATAAATGTATTCCATTAGAAAAAATAACATATAGGTTAAGAAATAATATTGAAATATTCGAACAAGTATAGGAGCCTTACATTAAATACAATAGCGAAAACCTACCGGGGACAAACATTACCTAAGTTGATGGAAGGAGAAGGAAAGAAAAGAATGGACTCAGTAGAATTTCTGGTGTATTTTTGTTGAATGACAACAAATGCAACCTAGATTGTATACCTAAAATGGATGAGTGGGGGGGTGGCTTGGGAGGAGGGGGGGAGGAGAAAAAGTCACTGTATATGTGTGAAAAAGAAATAGTGTATATCATGGCTAATGTGATTTATGGTGTAAAAAATAAAAAAAAAATATATAGTTATTCCAGGGCAGCAAAACAGACTATTCTCGGATCCGGAGGAAGCACGAAAATTTGCAGAACAACTACAAAACAGACAGAGAGATGAAGACATGTAACGAGAGCAAAAAATGACCACGAACTATATGTATGTGTGTATATGGGTGTACATATATATATATATATACACACATATGTGTGTGTATGTATATATGTGTGTACATGTATTTAAAAGAAAATATATAGAGTATAGATAAGAATTAATAAGGGAAAGAAAGGGAAGAGAGGAAGTAAGGAGGGAATTAAGGGAGTGACCTTTGTTGTATATGAAAATTAAAATCTTCTGGGGGGGCTGGGTGGGGAGGAGTTACGGTCACTGCGAAATCAGTTGATGCTTGCGAGTGAATTCGCAAATCCAAATGGAGAGGGGAGATGTGGTTGCCCGACAAGGGATAAAGGGCAACTCAGGAAGGGGAGGGGATAGTGGGGTTAAAGAAATTTTAGATAGGAGAATAAGGGAAATGTTTGATGTTTTAAAGTGTTCAAAAAAAGAAAACAGAAATGGATAAAAAGGAAAGGTAATGATGAGGAAATGGAAAGGAAAGATGAACAAAGTATGAAATGGCTATGTTGAACTATATGACTTTAAATATTAACGGAATACATAACCAAATAAAAAAGAAGAAACTGCTAAATTTAATGAAAAAAGAAAAAATTGATATAGCATTCGTGCAAGAAACACACTTAACTGAAGTGGAGCAGAAGAAATTAAAGAGAGATTGGATAGGACATGTAACAGCAGCGTCATATAATTCAAAAGCTAGAGGAGTAGCTATATTAATCAGTAAAAATGTACCAATTAAAATAGAAGAGGAAATAATAGATTTAGCAGGGAGATATGTAATGATAAAATGTCAGATATATTCGGAGTTTTGGAATTTACTCAATGTATATTCACCTAACGAAGAAGATCAAAAATTTATGCAAGATTTTTTTTTGAAGATAGCAGACACGCAAGGGAACATACTAATAGGAGGGGATTTCAACCTTAATTTGGATTCAAACGTGGATAAAACTGGGAAAAAAAATTAACAGAAAGAATAAAGTAACCAAATTTATAATTAAATCGATGCAAGAAATGCAACTTTTGGATATATGGAGGAAACAACACCCAAAGGAAAAGGAATATTCATATTATTCGGGTAGACATAAAACATACTCAAGAAAAGACCTATTCCTGTTATCAGCTCGCATGCAAGACAGAGTTAGGAAAACAGAATATAGAGCTAGAATATTATCGGACCACTCACCCCTGATATTAACAATAGAGTTAGAGGACATCCCTCCAAGAATGTATAGATGGAGATTAAACTCCATGCTACTTAAAAGGCAGGACTTTTGAGAATTCATTGAAAGACAAATTAAAATGTACTTTGAAATAAATACAGAATCAGTGAAAGATAAGTTTATACTATGGGACGCAATGAAAGCGTTCATCAGAGGGCAAATAATAAGTTATGTAACCAAGATGAAGAAGGACTATAATCAGGAAACAGAGCAGTTGGAAAGGGAAATAGTAAATATAGAAAAAGAATTAGCAATGAAGGAAGACACAACTAAAGGAAGAGAATTGGCAGATAAAAAAGTAAAATATGAAACACTACAAACATATAAGGTGGAGAAGAACATAATGAAGAGAAAACAGAAATATTATGAACTCGGAGAAAAAAATGCACAAAATTCTAGCGTGGCAGCTTAAGACAGAACAAACGAAGAGAATGGTATTGGCATCAAGGAAAAAAGACAAACAAATCACATATAATCCAACGGAGATTAATGAAAACTTCAGAGAATTCTATGAACAATTATACCAAACTGAAAACGAAGGGAAAGAAGACAAAATAGATGAATTTTTAACTAAAATTGAATTACTGAAATTACAAACAGAGGAACAAAATAAATTAACAGAACCATTTGAAATAGTAGAAATACAAGAGATAATAAAAAAAACTACCGAATAATAAAACACCAGGAGAGGATGGATTCCCAATAGAATTCTATAAAACATTTAAAGATTTATTAATTCCTCCCTTCCTGGAAGTAATCAACCAGATTGATAAAACACAAAGCTTACCAGATTCATGCAAAACAGCAATAATTACAGTAATACCAAAGACAGGGAAAGATCCACTCACACCAGCGTCATATAGACCAATATCTTTACTTAACACAGATTATAAGATAATAGCTAAACTATTAGCAATCAGATTAGCCGACTATGTACCAAAAATAGTAAATCTAGACCAAACTGGATTTATTAAAAAAAAGACTAACAACAGACAATATTTGTAAATTTATTAACTTAATTCATGCAGTAGAAGGAAATAAAGCTCCAACAGTAGCGGTTGCTTTAGACGCAGAGAAGGCCTTTGACAGAGTAGAATGGAATTATTTATTCAAAGTACTACAAAAATTCTTGTTTGGTTATGGAAAGAATATCTTTTTCTATACAAGATAAGATGTCTTTTTATGAGTTAAAGTGGACCCCATTTATTGATTATATACAATTTAAATAAGTTTGAATTAATTATTTTTGTTTAAGTTCTTTTTGTTTTTGTTTTTTTTTAATATATATTTTTATATAATAAAAATGTTTGGATTAATAATTAATACTTAATACCTTTGTTTGTTTTTATATATATATTGATCTTTTTTTAAGATATATATTTTTTATTTTTTTTATTATTATTATACTAATAGTATTAATTCACTCTTTATCGTGGGGGTGGGGAGGGGGTGGTTTAGGGGTTAAAAATAGTTTTTTTTTCTTACTCTTAGTTTTTAGTCGTTAGGGGGAGATGCCGAGATTGGTATTGTATTAACTATGTCAAATTATACTTGTATTATTTTATTTTGTTTTTTTTTGTACTTGTATTACTTACTTTCTTTATATGTTAAAATTAATAAATAAAGTTTCGAGAAAAAAAAAAGTACTACAAAAATTCAGCTTACCAGAGAAATATATTAATTGGATTAAAGCATTATATAAGGGGCCATTGGCGAAAGTGACAGTAAATGGATATATATCAAAACAATTTAACTTAAGCAGATCAACAAGGCAGGGATGCCCACTATCGCCCTTATTGTTCGCGTTAGCCATAGAACCACTAGCAGAACTGATAAGAACAGAAAATAAAATAAAAGGAATAAAAATAAAAGACAAGGAATATAAAATCAGTTTATTTGCAGATGACGTTATAGTATACTTAACAGAACCAAAAATATCAATAAAAGAATTAGATAAGAAATTGAAGGAATATGGAGAAGTGTCGGGATACAAGATTAACACAAATAAAAGTGAAGCAATGCCAATGAATAATGTGGATTTCTCAAAATTTAAGGAAGAATCACCATTCAGATGGCAAATGCAAGCAATACGATACCTAGGTATACAAATAAATAAAAACCTCGGCCATCTATATAAACTCAATTATTATCCACTAATGAAAAAATTACAGGACGACTTAGAGCATTGGAAAGACTTTACCACTAACACTAATAGGAAGGATAAACTGTATTAAAATGAACATTTTCCCAAGGATACAATACCGATTCCAGGCATTGCCAATACTCTTGACAGAGAAATTCTTCAAGGAGTTAAAGAAAATAATAAGGACATTTTTATGGAAAGGAGGGAAACTGAGGATAGCACAAGATAAATTAACAGAATGGTATAAACAAGGAGGCTTACAACTGCCAAACTTTAAAATTTATTATAGAGCTGCACAATTAAGATACCTATCAGATTTTTATCAAACAAGGGAAAAGCCAGATTGGACTAGATTAGAACTAGATAAAATAGGGGAGAAGATACCTGAACATATATTATATAAATGGGATGAAAAATTGGTACAACGTAGGAATTCTCCAGTATTACATCATCTGCTCAATATTTGGAAGAAGATTCATGTAGAAAGGAATAAAACAAATTACCAACTACCAAAACTAATACTGACGCAAAATCAGCTGATCTCTTTTACAATAGATAACCTTTCCTTTAGAGAATGGGAGAAAAAAGGGATCAAAAGAATAGAAAATTGCTTTTCTGGAAATAAATTATTATCCTTTGAACAAATGAAGGATAAATATAATATAACTCACGATACAGTGTTGGCATACTACCAACTGAAATCCTACTTGAAGGACAAATTGGGAAGCAGTCTGAGGTTACCAGAGGTAAATAATTTTGAATATGTGATTACAGACACAATGATAATCAAAAAATTTATAACAAACATGTATACAAGAAAAGGAGAATGAGGAAACAAATGGTAAAACTAAACAAAAATGGGAACAAGATCTAAACATAAAGATAAAGAAAGAAACATGGGAGAAGTTATGCTCAGGAACTGTGAGAAATACAATAAATATGAGGTTACGTATGATACATAACTGGATACACAGGCTATATATTACACCTCAAAAGTTAAATAAATGGGACCCAACAGTATCTGACAGATGTTTTTGCTGTAAAAATGAAATGGGAACAACAATTCATGCAGTCTGGACATGTGAGAAAGTGAAAAAAATTTTGGGAAGATCTAAACCAGATATTAAATAAAATCAAAAAAAGCAATAGACCAAAAAACCCAGAGATCTTCCTTCTAAGTAACATAAAAAACAAAGAATTTGGACTTGATTTGGATGGTGCACAAAAAAGATTTGTTAGGATAGCCCTAGCTGTAGCAAAAAATGTATTATGTGAGCCTGGAAATTAGAAGATAACTTGAGAATACAACAATGGTGTATTGAAATGAATAAATGTATTCCATTAGAAAAAATAACATATAATTTAAGAAATAATATTTCAATATTTGAACAAATATGGGAGCCATACATGAAACATAATACAGAAAACCTACCGGGGACATCTACCACCTAAAATGACAGAAGGAGAAGAGAATGAAAAGAACTGACTCAGTGGAATTTCTTGTTTATTTTTATTGAGTGACAACATTGTTTGATGGGTTTAATGTATCTTAGACTCTGAACTTTAAATGAATGGGAGGGGAGGTAGGGAGGGTGGGATGGGAAGAGGAAGGGGGGGAGAAAACGACACTATATATTTGAAAAGGAAAATATATGTATCTTGATCAATGTGGTTTATAGTGTGAAAAATAAAAAATTTTAAAAAAAAGATGGAATATTGATGAGAAAGTGGAGACCACAAGTGATACCTGCCAGTGAAAACTGGATGGTAGTGAGGCAAGTTGTAATTCCCAAAACTTACAGGAATGAAATATTAAAGTTGGCTCATAGTACACCCTTAGGAGGTCATCTTGGAGTGAAGAAGACAGTAGAAAAGATAAAGAAACAGTTTTATTGGCCAAAATTAAGAAAGGATGTTGTGAACTTTTATAGAACCTGTCACACTTGTCAACTGGTGGGCAAGCCTAATCAAGGACCACCAGTGGCATCTTTACAACCCATCCCTGCTTTTGGGGAGCCCTTCTCAAAAGTGATAGTGGATTGTGTTGGCTCATTTCCAAAAACCAAAGCAGGAAATGAATATTTGTTAACACTCATGTGCACAGCTTCAAGGTTTCCAGAAGCTATTCCCCTGAGAAACATTAAAGCAAAGACGATTGTGAAAGCTATGCTAAAATTTTTCACACTGTTTGCCCTACCAAAGGAGAATCAATTGGACCAAGGGAGTAATTTAATGTCTGGAATATTTCAACAGGTGGTGTATGAATTGGGAGCTCATCAAATTGTGTCGTCTGCCTATCATCCTGAAAGTCAAGGGGCCTTGAAAAGGTTCCATTTAACTGTGAAAAATATGATGAGGGCTTATTGCATGGAAAATAAAAAGGATTGGGATGAAGGAATCCATTTGTTATTGTTTGCTGTTAGAGAGGCGACTCAAGAGTCTCTTGGCTTTAGTCCATTTGAGTTGGTGTTTTGTCATGAAGTCAGGGGTCCATTACTATTGTTGAAGGAATAGTGGATATATAATGATATACAATCAAATCTGTTGGATTATGTTTTCAAATTTAAAAACAGATTATATCAGGCTTGCGAGATGGCAAGGAAAATTTAAAAACTGCTGAGGGAAAAATGAAAACTCGGTATGATCAAAAAGCAAAAATTAGGGACATTAAACTTGGTGACAAAGTATTGGTTTTGTTTCCAATGCAGTCAAACCCTTTGAGAGCTCAGTTTTCAGGACCATATAAGGTGAAATCAAAAATTAACCAGGTCACCTATGTCATTGAGACGCCTGATCGTCAAAGAGAGACACAGGTCTGTCACGTGAACATGCTGAAACCTTACTTTAAGAAAATGACTGAGGAGAAGACTAGGATTCCAACCAAGGTGCTAGTTATAGAGGAAAGTAAGGAGGAGATAAGTTTTGTGGAAGGTCATAGAGCACAGAAAGTGGTAAGCCCCAGGCTGATAAATTCCATCGTTTTGCAAAACTTAGAAACCAGGTTAATGCATTTGACTAAATCAGAAAGGGAAGAAATGAAGATATTAGATGATTGTATAGATAAGGTGAGGAAGACTAAGTTTTTTACAAAGATTGATCTCTTAAAAGATACTGGTGTGTTCCTTTTGACAGAGAAAGGCAGGGAGATTTCTGCATTTTTTACACCTTTGGGATTGTATGAATATAATGTTATGCCTTTCAGGATGAAAAATGCACCTTGCACATTTCAGAGAATGATTAATGCAGTAATTCAGGGTTTAGAGCACACAGGAGCCTATATCGATGATTTAGTAATTAGTACGGATATATGGGAAGAACACATGCTTGAATTAGAGCAGTTATTTCAGAGACTGGTGGTACACCTCACAGTGAATTTGCACAAGAGTGAGTTTGGACATGCCACTGTAATTTATCTGGGTTATGGGGTAGACGGGGACAGGTGGCACCGGTTGGAGTGAAATTATTGGCTGTCACTGTGTTCCCTATCCCCGGTAATAAGAAAGCTCTTCGGAGATTTCTAGGTACACAAAGTCTACAAACACTGCAGTTGAAGTAAAGACAAACTGCTGGAGAAACTCAACAGGTCAAACAGTGTACTTTATATAGCAAATATAAAGATACATAACCGAGAATTCAGGCTTGAGCCCTTCATCAAGGTATGGAAAAATGTTGGCAGACATCCGAACTAAATGGTGTGAGGTGAAGGAGCACAGTCCATTCTCCCAAACTCGCATGTCTGTCCATGGCCTCATGTAATATCCCACCAAGACCACCCGTAAATTGAAGGAACAACACTTGATTTTCTGGCTGGGCACTCTCCAACCGGATGGTATTAACATTGATTTCTCCAGTTTCTGCTTACCGATTCTCCTTCCCTTCCCTCCCCCCCCCCCCCCCCACCTTGTCCTTTTCCCTTAGTTTCCGCCCCCTCCCCTCTATTCACAGAGCCATCCCTTCTCCTTGTGCTTGCTAGTGTGTCCTCCTTCCCTTCTCCACTATTACGGCCTGCCTTTAGGACTGTGTTCCTCCCCCCACCCCCAACCATTTTGGTTGGATGCCTGCCAACATTTTTCCATACCTTGATGAAGGGCTCAAGCCTGAATCATTGGTTCTGTATCTTTGTCTTTGCTATATAAAGTACACTGTTTGACCTGCTGAGTTTCTCCAGCATTGTCTATTTACCAAATATCTTTGACCTTTTGCATTTCTCAGTCCACCAGGTGATTTGTGTTTGCTAAAAGTAGTGGATGTACAAGGTGTGTTCCTTTTAGATCACAGCAGCTGGCACAGCAGTTCCTTTTAGATCACACCAGCATGGAAGCAGGTTTGTCTGGGAGTCCTCATGCAGGATATCTCAAACCTCAAGGTTGAGTCGGTGGTGAAGAGGGCGAATGCAGTGTTGCCATTAATATCTAGAGGAATAGGATACAAGAGCAGGGATGTGATGTTGAGGCTTTATAAGGCACTGGTGAGGCCTCACTTGGAGCACAGGGTACTGTTTTGGGCTCTTTATTTAAGGATGTGCTAGGATTGGAGAGGATTGAAAGAAGACGTACAAGAATAATTCCTGGAATAAAGGGATTAGCACATGAGGGAACGTTTGACGGCTCTTGGACTGTACTCTTTGGAGTTCAGAAGAATGAGATTGACCTTTGTGATAGTACAGATTCTATCACCAATATGTATATGTACAGATGGTAGTGTAGGATGACTATGATTGGCTGAGAGTGTAGCCACACCTACTGGCAGGTCTTAAAGGATTTCTCCTAGTCAGACCAGGTCATTCTGGACTGGTCAACCAACTTGTGATATGCTCCAGTCTTTTAGTAATAAAAGCCTTGGTTTGGATCAACGTCTTTGGTTCTTTCGACATGCACTACAACCTCATAGAAGTGTTTTGAATGTTAAAAGGCCTGGACATAGCAGATATGCGCAAAATTGTTTCTTAAATGAGGGGAGGCAAGGACAAGAGGGCACAACTTCAGCATTTAAGGGCAGCCATTTAAAACAGATGCGGGGGATTTTTTTTCAGATAGAGAGTGGCAAACCTCGGTAATTTGCTACCATGGGCGGCTGGGGATGCCAGGTTGTTGGGGGTGTATTTAAGGCAGAGGTTAATAGGTATCTGAATAGTCAGGGTATCAAAGGTTATGAGGAGAAAGTAGAGGAGTGAGACTGGGTGGGAGAATGGATCCTCTCATGATGGAATGGCAGAGAAGACACAATGGGCCAAATGGCCTGCTTCTGCTCAACATCACATCCCTGCTCTTGTATCCTATTCCTCTAGATATTAATGGCAACACTGCATTCGCCCTCTTCACCACCGACTCAACCTTGAGGTTTGGATGTGCTCAGCAATTGATTTATAACAAATATCTGCGTCTTGAAGAAGAGTTACAAGGAAAGAATAATCCGGTTCTGAGTTTATTCCTTGGAGCATAGAAGAATGAGGGGAGATTTGATAGAGGTATACAAAATTATGATTGGTGCAGATAGTCAATGCAAGTAGGCTTTTCCCACTGAGGTTAGGAGAGATTTAAAAACCAGAGGACATGGGTTAAGGGTAAAAGGGGAGAAGTTTAGGGGGAACTTCTTCACGCAGAAAGTGGTGCGAGTGTGGAACGAGCTGCCAGCTGAAGTGGTGAATGCGGGCTCATTTTTGACATTTAAGAAAAGTTTGGACAGAATGGGAGGGGTGTGGAGGGATCTGGATTGGGTGCAGAATAGGACTAGACAGAATAGTAGTCCACACAGACTAGATGGACCTGTAATTGTAGAATAACACCAAAGCATGCTGGGATCTTGAGCAGATAAAGAATTGTCTAAGAGGAAGGAACTCCGTGTGTCAGGCAGCATTTGTGGGTAGAAAGATCAGTCGATGTTTCCGGCCTGCACTTGCAATTCTTGATGAAGGATTCAAAAACATTACCTGACCATTTCTTCCCATGTCTGCTCTGCTGAGTTCCTCCAGCAGATTGCTTGTTACTCCAGATACCAGCATCCACGGTCTCTTGTGCATCTGCTGGTATTTCTTCAAAGCAAATTTACTGTTGTAAATGTGATGGCTATTATGTACACTGCAAGCTCTCAGGCACAGCAAGGTGATGGTGATCAGTCTTGGTTTTGATGTTGCTTTAGATCAACAGGATTGTACTGAGAACAAACTTGTGCACTCCTCTTTCGTATTGATGGGCTCTTTTATTCATATCAAGGAGGACTGGTTTTACCTCATCGAAAGTGTACATGTCTCTCTTTCCTTAGCAATCTGAGGAAGGTGACTGTTTATTATGTGTTGTGCATTGTGTGTGTACCGTGGTTCATTGAAAATATGCTTTGTGTCATATAGTACAGTCAAATTATTGTAAACTTGAACTTGATTTTGAAGAATCGATGAGCTGGTGGGCAGTGGGATGATCCTCCCTGGCTTTTGTGTTTCTTTTTTTTTGTTGCTTCAGTCTAAGACTCCTCACGATCTCCATATCCAATCTCCTGTTCGTTCAAAAGAACAACCAGAGGCGTAATGAAAAGCTGGCTTCCTACTTTCTCTAATGAGCACGTTATCCCCAGGGTGTTGCTTAGTTTGCGCACCTCTTGGCAGTGGGCCTGTTGGTTTTGGGGTTATTCTGGCAGGGGATGTGGGTTATTCTGACCAGCTGGTCACAGCCCTACTAGTATGTGCTGGGCATCCCTCTGATTGA
Source organism: Narcine bancroftii (assembly GCF_036971445.1). Classification (NCBI taxonomy): domain Eukaryota; kingdom Metazoa; phylum Chordata; class Chondrichthyes; order Torpediniformes; family Narcinidae; genus Narcine; species Narcine bancroftii. The sequence goes on from NC_091473.1 coordinate 181,702,078, forward strand.
TGTTTCTATCCACTGGTTTGGCCAGTATGTCTGTGCAGGATATTCTTTCCCCAAGACCATCCCCTGTAATCCAGGGCTACAGCATTTCTGGGTAATTATGTTAAGCTTTTTGAAGTTGGAACTGTGGATCAATGAATTTGCCTGCTGTCACAATCATTCCACAGCAGATGCAATATCACTGGCTCTCCACTCCGCTCCGGATCACCAAGACAACAACACCACATACATCTGGCTGCTCTTCATTGCCTACAGTTCAGCTGAAAACACAATTCCCTCAGTGCTTGTCATCAAGCTCCAAACCTTGGGTCTTTGCAACCCCCTTTAACTGGATCCTTGACTTCCTCATTGGAAGTCAGTACAAATTGGAAACTTCTCCTCCTCACTGATGATCAACAAAGACACGTCTCAAGGATGCATGCTTAGCCCACTGCTCTACATACTTTACACCTATAACTGTGTGCCTAGGCACAATTCAAATGCCATCTACAAATTTGCTAATGACACTACGGTCATTGGTAAAACACAGACGGCAATAAGGAAGTGTACAGGAGGAAGATAGATCAGCTTGTAGAATAGTGTCACAACACCACCTTGCGCTCAACGGCAGCAAAATCAAAGAACTGATTGTGGATTTCAGGAGGAAATCAGGGGAACATGATCCAGGGGCCAGTTGTGGAGATGGTCAAGAACTTCAGATTCCTGAGGATCTGTCCTGGCCTCCAAGTTGATGCAATCATGAAGAATGCTTGCCAGTGTCTATACTTTGTGAGGAGTTTGAGGAGGTTCGGTAGGTCACTAAAGACTCTGGAAAATTTCTGCAGGTGTTGAGTGGAGAGCATTCTCTCCAGTTGCATCACTGTCTGGTGTGGAGGTGCCAATCCCATGACAGGAATAAATTTCAGAGAGCTGTTAACTCAGCCAGCGCCATCAGGGATACCTGACTTCATTCATCTACATGAGGCAGTGTCATAAGGAAGTGGGCTCTATCCTCAAGGACCCCCACCACCCAGGTCATGCCCTCTTCACCTCTTCACTCTGCTGCCATTGGAAAGGAGGTCCAGGATCCTAAAGAAGACCTCCCCCAGTGGCACAAGGACGGCTTCTTCCCTCCCCCCCCCCCCGCCATCAGATTCCTGAATGGACACACTATTTCCTTTTTTTGCACTTTTTAGAATTTTTGAAATTTAATTTATAGCAATATTTGCACTAATGCTGTTATAAAACAAATGTTGTGAAATGTTCATGACAATACTAGTTCTGAACAGTAGGTTTTGTATTGTCGATCATTACCATTATTGCACTGTGGATTCTATTCAAAAAAAACAGTAGTTCGACACTGGAGGCAGTGGGAGATCACCCTTTCCCTCTTGTGGCTATTCAATTCTACCGCTTGTCCGCATGCCTCAGAAACAGTGTGTAATGGGTTTCCCTTCAGCAGTTCCAATGACGTCAAGAAGAGGTAATAAAGACTGACCTCTCATTGCTTCAGGAGAGTTGCTAAAATATTGAAGGACCTATCCCAGTCTGGCCATGTTTTCTTTTTCTCCCCCCCCACCCCACTCCCATCAGGCCTTGAGAACACAAACCTTCAGATTCAAGCAGTTTCTTTTCTGCTGTTAGCAGACTCTTGAATCTGATCAAATCAGAATTGATGGTCATGAATACGTCATGAAATTTTTTGTTTTACGGCAGCATCAAATATGCAATAAGTTAAATTTTTTAAATAGATGTTCAAAAGAAGAGATAATGAAATCGTGTCAGTGGTTCATTGTCTGTTCAGAACTCCGATGGTGGAGGGGAAGAAGCTATTTTTGTGCCGCTGGGTCTTCAGGCTCCTGTTCCTCCTTCCTGATGGTTTCAGTGTGCAGGGGGCATGGCCTGGATGGTGAGGGTCCTTGAGGATAGAGGCTGCTTTCTTGAGACACCGCCTTTTAAAGATGTCCTTAATGGAGTGAAGACTAATGGAGTGATGGCGCTGGCCAAGTTTACAGCTCTCTGCCATCTTTTCCTGTCCTGCGGATTGGCACCTCCATACCAGACAATGATGCCATTGGTCAGCATGCGCCTCTTGATACAACTGAGGAAATTTGCAGGAGTCTTTGGTGATGTATCAAATCCCCTCAACCTCCTCACGAAGTATAACCGCTGGTTAGCCTTCTTTGTGATTCCATTGACGTGGAAGCTCATCTAGGCCCCGCCCATCTGACCTCCCAGCGCCCCGATCGCAGCCTCTCATCTAGGCCCTGGCTACCTGCCAGGTTGTTGCCTGGATTGAAAGATGTGCCTTTTAAGCCAAGGTTAGCAGAGCTGGGACTTTTGTCTTTGGAGCAAAGAAGGATGAGAGGTGACTTAATAGAACTCTGCTTGATAATGAGAGGCATAGATAGGTGGACAGCCAGCACCTTTTTATGGGGCAGAGGTAGCAAACACCAGAGGACACCCAGACAAAGTGAAGGGAGGAAAGTTTAGGGGAGACTTCAGGGGTAATTTTTTTACATAAATCCTTTCTATGGAGCTACACTGCATTGAAGCCGGCTCAACGAGGGGAAAAAAGGTAGACTCATCTTTTATGGAGAAGGCCTAATAAGGCTGATCCAGCGTTGCTTTTATGGAGAGTGGCTTCGGGTGCCGTCCTCTGGAGCTAAGGGAAGTGGGATGAGTGGTGCAGTCACGCCACCTGTTGCCATGAGGTCAAACATATGCGCCAAGCAAATGGCCATCGTCATTACCCATATACCCCATGCAATTGAAACCGCTCTGGGAAATGCAGAACACTTCCAGCTGTGTGGGGGATTATGGGTAACAAAGATGGCCATTGATCCTACATTAAAATAAAAAGAGGCCCACTCTGCCATGCTCTTGTCTGCCTCCTTCTGGTCCTGCTCAGTGAAGGAGTGATGGACGCAGGGGGAACAGGAAGAGGATACTTCTGGGTGGCAGGAGGGAGTCCTAACCCCAGCACTAATCATGTTGGGAGCCCTGGTGGTGGCTCCTGAGTTGCAGGCTGACAGCATCATTGAGATGTCATCAGACCACCCCTAAGCAGCTGTATTCAGCAGTATTCCCTATGGAGTGAGGTGGCACCCTCTAGAATCCCAGCTCCAATACCTGGTTTCCACGAGCCAGTTGCCACCAGCCCACAGCCTGTGTGGGTCCCCCGACCACAAGTCACCTTCAGCCTGTGTGGGTCCCCCGACCACAAGTCGCCTTCAACCTGTGTGGGTCCCCCGACCACAAGTCGCCTTCAGCCTGTGTGGGTCCCCCGACCACAAGTCGCCTTCAGCCTGTGTGGGTCCCCCGACCACAAGTCGCCTTCAGCCTGTGTGGGCCCCCCGACCACAAGTCGCCTTCAGCCTGTGTGGGTCCCCCGACCACAAGTCGCCTTCAGCCTGTGTGGGTCCCCCGACCACAAGTCGCCTTCAGCCTGTGTGGGTCCTCCGACCACAAGTCGCCTTCAGCCTGTGTGGGTCCCCCGCTCTCCAGGGTCTGCACTAGTGGCTGCACTGCTGTTAAAGCTGCTCCAGCAGTGCCGCCATCTTGAGATTGAAAACGAGAGGCCTGCTCAAAACCTCAACCTGAATACGCTTAGTTAAATTGGGTATGTTCTGATTGGAGAAGCATTGTCCAGCATTTCAGCAGGGATATGAGGTGCTTTGGCAGATCCCAAAGTGATGAAAGGTATAATAGAAATGCAGATCCTTTTTTAGTTTCCAATCATTCTGATGCTAGAATCTCACCAGAACCTCTTGGGTCCACTATCCTTGACGGCTCTATCCAGTCTGATCTGGTCTCTGTGTCTGATTCAAGGTTTTAAAAATTTACAACACAGTAGAAACGATTTCCACCATTTAAACACATCGCCCAATAGCACCCAACTAACTTGCAACCTTGTACATTTTGAAGGGTGTAAGGAAATCGGAGCACCTGGGAGAAACCCATACAGACATGAGGAGAGCGTACAAACTCCCTGCAGAGACCATCGGATTCAAACCTGGGTCACTGGCGCTGTAACCGCTACACTAACTACTAATTCTCTCCAGTGCCATCATCCAATGTGTCTGATTCTGATTCAGAATCTTGTGGTCAGTTTGTATGTTGTAGTTGTCAACTCGGGGAGCACGGCTGGCGCTGCGGTATTACAGCACTGGCGACCAGGGTGCTTATCCTGTGCTGTCTGTATATTCTTCCCATGTCTGCATGGATGTTTTATGGGCATTCTTTTAAAACTGCCACCTTTTAAAACATACGAGGGTATGTGGGTTATGTCCTGCATTGAGGACTAGAAATGCTGTTTCATCTGGTTGTATTTGCGCAATCAGATGATAAATAAACAATAATATGTATTTATTTTAATATTTCTATACTGTGCGTATGTATTGGTTTGTATGTGTATTTACAATGGGTTGCCCCCAAAGACTGAAGAATGCTGTTTTGTTGGGTTGTACAATCAGATGATATATAAAAGTGAACGTGAATGGACATATTCTGTTCCTGTATTCAAAGAACCCAAGTCCCATGCTAAAATTTGCATGGGACAGGACTGGGCTACATTCTTCAAGGAATAATTTTGAAGAGCTATTTTCACTTCAGTTCACCAGGTTAGCCAAACAAGGCCAGAAGGAAATGAATGTTAATCAGGGATCTGAGGATTATTCTATTAAACAAACATAGTCATTGTTTGACCTCTGTTACATCAGCTTCCTTTCCTAGAACTGGAGTACAGTAAATGGATTGAGCAGAAATCATATCCACATTGTGTGAGGGGACAGGGACGAATAGATTCAAAATTCAATTTATTGTTATGTAATAAAAACAGTGTCATCTTACACAGAATTTGTTTTCGTCTGCCATCATCAGGCAGGCAGATTTGCCATTGGCAGAAATTGCCTGAAGATCCTCTTACCGACAGAGAAAGAGAAGCAAAAGAGAGTCTTCCCCCAGAGTCACTGAGTGTTGGTGGATTCACCTCCAATGTTCCCGTAGCCACACAAAGTCCAGCCCAAACTATCAGCAACCTGAGCTCCAGATCCGATCCTTCGACACAATTACGAACCCTTCAGCGCTCTTGCCACCCTCTTGCTTCCCAGTTCTGATACCTGGTACCCCTTCAGCTAGTCTTGAGCCAGTCCAGCAGCTGCAGTCTGGTGCAAGTCCCTTGACTACAGTCGCCCACAGCCTGCATGGGTTCATCACCTTGAGTCGCCTACAGCCCGCCACCACCTTTGTGTGTTCCACAGAACCTCTCTCACTGGTCCACCGCCATGATCGCTGTCCCCTGGGTTGTCTCCTCTGCTTCATCTTCTCAATTGGGGGTGGCCTCCCCGTTTTCTAGTGCCCTGTGCTGGTTGTCTGTTTCCCCACAGTCTGCAGCCCTTTTTGGTCTGCTGAAAGTCATAGGTGCCACTATCTTTGGCCCAGACCCTGAGGACGCAGGATTTTCAATACAACCACCACACGTTCCTTTAACAGGCCTCCCATTCCTGCTCTCTGTGGGTGCACACCAGCAGCAGCGATGCCATTTTGATATAAAAGCCAGAACGTCCACTAACTTGTGACTGCAAACCATCCAACTTTTGAAAGGAGAAAACAGCAGTTCACTGGGAAATGCAGAAAGCAGAGAGACAGAAAATACAGGGATTTTTTTGTGTCAAATTGTGTCTTGTGCCAAGTAAAGGGTGGGGTGATGTTGCAGCTCTATAAATCTCTGGTGAGTCCATGTGGAATATTGTGTTCAGTCAGGTCACCTCTTTACAGGAAGGATGGGAAAGCTATGGAGAGGATGCAGAGAAGATTTATCAGGATGTTGGTTGGATTGGAGAACATGTCTTATGAGGCAAGGTTCGCTGAGCTGGGGGCTGTTCTCTTTGGAGCAAAGAAGGATGAGGTGACTTAATGGTGGTCTACAAGATTATGAGAGGCATAGATAGGGTGGACAGACAGCACCTGTTTCCCAGGATGGGAGTAGCGAAAACCAGAGGGAGTCTGTTTAAGGTGAGGGGAGGAAAGTTTAGGGGAGATGTGGTTTTTTTTTACACAGAGAGTGGTGGGTGCCTGGAATCCATTGTCAGGGGTGGTGGTGGAGGCTGGTACAATAGGGACATTTAAAAGACTCTTAGACAGGCACAAGGATGAAAGAAAAATAGAGGATTTTGAGGTAGGGAGGGTTTAATTTTTTTTGGATATATATAGGTCGGAACAACATCAAGGGCTGAGGGACCTGTACTGTGCTGGAATGTTCTATGTCCTAGTTCTCTGAACTTTCCCATCCAAGGATGGGTGGGGGTCAGAGATGGTGAGTGAGTGACCTTCCGCTGTGTGCTTCAGCATTTATTTTGCTGCTGGCACATTGGCTGGATTCCCAGTGGCGTGGCCTGAATGATAGGATTGTGTGTGGCGCGGGTACTTCCCTGTGCCCGTCCCAGCTGGCTCGTCCACGGGCCGACTCATTGATCCGTTTCACGGTGCTGTCCCCAGCAGCACTGTGGCCTCTTTGTTCAAGTTGGTTGGGATCCTGCGTCTGTGCCAATTTTTGGGCCTGAGAAGAACTGGTAATTGCTGAGCCCAGGGAGCATTTGGCAAGAGCCAGTGTCTCACTTGCCAATTTTGTGGAGGTGGTGGGGAAATTAGTGCCACCCTGAGATAACTTCTTTGAGCAGTAAGTTGTCGTTTACTCTGTGCGTTCCATGTTCCTCAATTGCAGCCACTTCTCTGCTCATGGCTTTCCTGCTCACTGATCAGAGTGCAAGGCTATCTTGTTCGAAAGAAAGTTATGAGCTGGGGGTGGGCAGGACACACACAAGCCTTACAGATTTAGCTCAGATTTGGGAAGAGGGTTGAGACAGGTTCCCATGGGCAAAAGCCAGAGTGTAAAAACTCAATGCTGGAGAAACTCAACAAGTCAAATGGCGTACTTTATACAGTAAAAATTCTAAAATACAGACTTCTCAGGGATTAGGTCAATCTGGATTCTCTTTTTCTTCTACTTCCGCATGGTCGCTTGTTGCCATGGTACATCTATGGGACTTACGCATGCACGCACACCTGGCAAAAGCTGAGAATTTTCAAGAAGTCTGAATTCTCAAGTGGTCCGGATTTCTGGCATCTGGATTTTTGGTCTTTTACTGTAAGCAAAGATAAAGATACATAACCAGTGTTTCGGGTTTGAGCCCTTCATCAAGGTATGAGTCTTTTTCCTGATGGTAGCAGAGTGAAGAAGTGGTGAAGGTCCTTGAGGATAGAGGCTACTTTCTTAAGACACTGCCTCTTGTAGGTGTCCTGGATGGAGAGGACTGATGTCCATGCTGGCGCTGGCTGAGTTTACAACCCTCTGTATTCTTTTCCTGTCCTGTGCATTGGCACTTCCATACCAGAAAGTGATGCGACCAATCAGAATGATTTGCACAGTGCACCTGTAGGAATTGTCAAAAGTCTTTGCTAACATACCAAATCTCAAATTCTCACAAAGTAACTGCTGGTGAGCCTTCTCTGTGATTGCATCGATATAGAGGCCATAGGACAGTTCATAAAATATAGTGACACCTAGGAATTTGAAGTTCTTAATGCTCTCCACTGCTGATCCCTCGATGAGGACTGGTTTGTGTTCTCCTGACTTTCCCCCTCCTCAAGGAAGGGGGCCTATAAAACTTTGAGAAGAGTCCCAACCTGGCCATAGCCAGGAAAAGGTTGAGAATGGCTGACAAAAATGATCACAGTTTCAGGTGACCCCAAGCAGAGCACTGGAGCAAAGTTTGTTATGGTTTCATCAGAACGCCTGTTAATCCTCACCCAAGGACTACTTGCATTTAAATTTTGGACTAAATCCCCAAATTTTGAAAAGGGCAGGTAGAGTTGCCTCCTTGTTGAGCTGGATGAAAACGGGAACTTTCCGTTACTCTCCCACCAGCCTCCCTTCCATTGGAACACATCCATGTGAGATGCAGCCTCAAGATGCTAATCTTTCTCCCTGGGCACAACCTCTTCTCACTGCTACCTTCAGGCAGAAGATATAGAAGCCTAAAAACCAGCACCTCTCAAAGGTCAAGGACCGTTTTTATTCCTTCCTCTCCTACCCCCAACAGCTATCAGAATCTTAAACATCAGTTATACCTTACTGTCCTAACCATAAACTAATCTGGGACCACCAAAATATTTGCCTGCCTTACTAAAACTTTGAATATTTATCTATCCTTTTTTATCTCTTTTTCTGCCTCATGCTATTGTTTTGTGTATCATGTACCTATCTGAGTGCAGCAACTAAGGGTTTTGGTGCATTTGTAGATTGAACAAGTGTATACATGATGAAATACTATAAAACAGAAATGGAATATTACTCAAAATCACCTTTATTCTGCTATAAGGCAAGGTTCGCCACGAGCATTGCCTGTCGCCCCTAACAATGGGAGAAAGAGAAGCAAAAGAGAGCCTCTTCAGAAGGCACTGAGTATCCGTGGATTTGCCTCCTGCGCTCCCGCAGGCTCTGCCAACGCACACACTCCTGTTCAATCCATTGGCCATGTGAGCTCCAGATCCAAACTTCTGACATGATCAGGAAGCCTTCAGTGCCTGAGGCCCCTCAGGAGCCCTTCTTGCCCTTGGTGCCCTTTCAAAAACAGGCTCCAAAACTTGGTACCCATGGGCTGGTCTCCAGCAGCCTTGTCTGAGTTCTTTGACCTCAAGTCACCAGCAGCCCTCAGCCTGCATGTGTTCCTTGCCCGCAAGTCAGCAACATCTTGCCACCTGTGTGTCCTTCAGCTGGTAATCCCCTTACCAGTCTGCCACTGTAGTCATCATCCTTATGGTCATAAGAACATTAGAAATAGGAGCAGGAGTGAGCCATCCAGCCCATTGAGCCTGCTTTGCCATTCATTGTGATCATGGCTGATCTGACAATGGGCTCATCTCCATCCACCTGCCTTTCCCCCACATCCCTTAATTCCCTGCTATGTAAAAATCTATCCAACCTTGTCTTAAATACATTTACTGAGGTCGTCTCCACTGCTTCAATGGGCAGCGAATTCCACAGATTCCCCATCCTCTGGGAAAAGCAATTCCTTAAGGCTATGTCCCTGGTTCTCATCTCCCCCACTAATGGGATCAACTTACCTCTATCGAATTGCTTCTCTTCAATGGGGTGGGGGAGGGGTGAAGCCAGGGTTCTCCCATTAGTGGTGCCTTGCACCAGTTCGCTGCTTCCCCTCTCCCGGAATCTTCATCCCCTCGTACCTACTGCCATCTTGGGTCCTGACCACTCTGTACAGCAGGATTTTAAATAAAACACTGCCAGCACCTGTAACATGCTGTTTAAAACGTGCATGGAGTTGTCAGGATCAAGACCGGGTGGTAGGACCCTGCGAAACAACACTTTGTTTCTGCTCACTGGTCTTCCTGGGTCTGCAGCAGTGGTGCTGGTTGCTGGCTCATGGGCACCAGGTAGTGAGACTGGGATCCTAGAGGTCACTGAGGGTAAGTAGGGCTCCCAAAGGGCAGTGAAGGCTTCCCGATCGTGTTGGAGGTTTGAATCTGGAGCTCGGGTTGCTCAGGGATCAAACAGGAGTCCGTGCAGCTACAGAGCGCTAGTGGTGAATCCATGGGCAATGTGCAATTCTGATAGTGACTTTGTCTGAAGGCAATTTCACGTAATATTACATGCTCTGTGCTATTACATGACAATAAAAGGATCTTGAATCTGGGTCTGCTATTGAAGGTTGGGGGAACACGAACATCCCTTCAGCTGGCAAGGTTAGCCTGCCCTTGGTAGGGCACTGCCCATACCTGGTGTGGGATCAGCTCAGGGAGTGCGCTGCCGCGGGGGCGCGCATCTATTTCTGGGGCCTGGCCTCCTGTCAATCATTCCCCTGTTGCCGGGCAGAACCGACGCTGGCCTCGCCCCGTCCCCGCATGGCAACAAGGAAGCGCTCGCTCGCCATTGGGCTGAGCCGCGGGCCAATCGGCGACCACCCTGTTGCTAGGCGAAGCCAGCCGCAACATTGTATCATTTCAGGAGAAAGAGGGGAAAAAAAACGAATGAGGAACCACGAGCGTTAAGGGGGAATCCACGGACTGGATATAAAAGTAGCCCTTTCATTTCCGCAGACCATGCCGCGGTAGTGTTTTTACACCTATAATATTAGAGAGCTAATATTAGAGAGGGGAGGATAATTCCGGGCACAGCAAAGCTTGGCCGAGGCTGGAATAAATTAAGCTTTGGTTTTACTCTGCATACACACGCAGACCTATCAGAAAGATACAAAGCAAATGATTAAAGCCGTCCACCTTATCCCTCCCTCTTCCCATTGCCAGAACAGCTCCTTCCAGATCAGCTCGCACTCTCCATTCCCCCCCCCACTCCCTCCTTTTCTTCTTTCTTTCTCATTCCTCTCTCTCTCTCTCTCTCTATTTTTAATTTCCCTCCTTTAGTGCAGCCCTTGAGATAACCAGGGCCGGTATTCCTGCATTACCTCACCAGATGGAGGAGGTATGAGAGATTGAGGGGGTGGGCGGAGGGGGAAGCGAAGCAGCCTTTGGTAACTTTTTAAAAATATAGTTGTGATTAATGGTGATTGTGTGACAAACCCTCGGAGTACTGCCAGTAAGATAACGCCCACATTGCAATGCTATCACGACTTCTGAACTTGGTTCTTTTTTAAGACGAGACTTGTCACCAAAGGAAAAGGGGGGGGGGGGGGCGCGAGAGAAACATTTATTTTGTACTTAAGGTGCCGACAGATGTCCCAACTTTCTGCTTCCGTTCCACCAACTCCAGATTTCAGCAGGGTAACCCGTGCTTTTTAAAATTGCCAAGGAGACACAAGAACTGTAGATGTTGGAATCAAAAGTAAGCTGGAGGGAGTCAGCAGGTCCAGGGTGAGAAACGGTCAGTTGACATTTTGGGACCCTTTCTTGATACTGTCCATTGCTGCCTGACCCACTGACAGAATTATTGACATAAACGTGTCATGAAATTCGTTTTCGCGGCAGTGTAAATATTGCTATATATTACATTTAAAAATCAGTGCAAAAAATAAGAGAAAGTGAGGCAGAGTCTGTGGTTCATCGTCTGTTCAGAAATCTGATGACAGAGGGGAAGAAACTGTTTTAATGATACTGGGTGTTCCTCTTTAGACTGCTGTACCTCCTTCCTGATGGCAGCAGAGAGGAGGGCACAGGCTGGGGGTGAGGGTCCTTGAGGATCGAGGCTGCTATCTTGAGACACCCCTTCTTGTAGATGACCTCAGTGTTGTAGAGACTGATGCCCATGATGGTGCTGGCTGAGTTCACAACCCTCTGTTTCCTGTTCCTGTCCTGTGCATTGGCACCTCCACATCAGACAGAGATGCAACCCGTCAGAATGCTCTCCACGATGCCCGTGTAGAAATTTGCAAAAGTCTTTGATGACATTACTCTTCATGAAGTGCAGCTGCTGCTGAGCCATCTTAGTGATTGCATTGGCATGGAGATGCAAGGACAAATCCAGCTGCTCATTGTGTGCTTATAAGATGGCAACAATATCTGCCTCCAGGTGTGTGACTTGCATCCATACACTCATTGTCTCTTCATCAACGTCTGGTTGATGATGGTTCAGGAGAACCAGGAGTGACCACTTTCCACCATCATCAACAACTCTATAGTACAGAGAGTGGAGAGCTTGGGGTTCACTTAACTCGTGACCTATCATGGACACTCAACATCTCGCTTGTCAGGAAGGCGCAACAGTGACTGCACTTTTAAAGAAGACTGAAGTGGGCAAGGCTACCGGCCGCAATCAATCATGTCAACCTTCTGCAGGAGCTCTATCCAGAGCGTCCTGGCTGGCTGCATCACAATGCGATACGGTTGCTGCAGAGAAATGGATTGGAGGTCAATCCACAGGACCATGAGAGGCAGACTGGTTTGTTGGAGTCTCCCTCCTTCCCTATCGACATGATCTATTGGAATCGTTGTCTGAAGAGGGCACACAAAATTGTTGAGGGTCCCTTCCACCCTGCACACAGCATCTCAGCTGCTCCTGTCAGGGGGAAGGGATGCAGGAGGATCAGAGCCAGCATCACCAGGCTGAGGCACAGCTTCTTCCCTCGGGCCGTGAGGATGCTGAACGGCCGAAGGAACTGCTCACACTGACTATCTGAGACGCTACTATGTATTAAACCCTAGTTATTTATTTTTGTACATGTATATTTGTATGGCGTATGTATTGTTGGTCACCACATGTGTTGTGTCTGGCTGTGTGTCTGCGTGTTTTGCGCTGAAGACCGGAGACTGCTGTTTTGTCAGGTTGTACTTGTGCAATCAGAGGACAATAGACTTGACTTGGTACTTCAATGAACAATCAACCTTGGTCCCTCTTGATCCTGAGCCCAGCCCAAAGAACCTCACTGCCTCACAAGGCAACACGTGCAACACATGCAACACATGCACTGGACACTTGGCACCATCCCGATATAGTTCTGCGTCGTGGTCCAGTGATTCTGCTGCACAGCGCTGAGCCACAGACCATAGAATACTTGCCAATCGGACCCTCTCAGCCCTGGCTCTCTCCATAGAACACTGCAGCACAGAAAGCAGTCCCTTTCTCCCTTATAGCCTGCTCTGTCCCACTGACCTGCTCCTGGTCCATCGCCCTCCGTACTCCTCCCATTCATGTACCTGTCCATGTTAAAATTGAGCCTGCATTCACCACTTCAGCTCGTTCCACACTCCCACCACTCTTTGTGAAGAATTTCCCCCAAATATTCTCCTTTCACCTTTATAACCCATGACCTACCCTCAGTGGAAAGTGCCGACCTACATTTACTCTATCTAGACCTCTCACAATTTTGTATACCTCTCTCAAATCTCCCCTTCTTCTCTGAGCATAGAATTTTATGGCATGGGAACAGGCCTTTTCAGGCCAACCCAGATACTCTCATTTGCCTGTGTTCGGCCCGTAGCACTCTCTGTGCACAAATCCAAATTTCTTTTGAACATTACAACTGCCCCACTTCTGCCCCTTCCTCTGGCACTTTAGTCCACACACACACACACACTATGTTCTGTGGGAAAAGTCCCCCCCCTCCCATTTTAAATCTGTCCCCTCTCACCTTAAACCCATGTTCTCTAGATTTTGTTTCCCCCTCCTTCCCACCCCACCCCCCCCCCCCCCCCCACCACTGCCCCTGATAATGTTATAAACCTCTATTTGATCACCTCAGATTCCTATGCTCTGGGGAAAACAGTCGAAGCCTAATCAGCCTTTCCTTGCAAGTCAAGCCCTCCAATCCTGGTAAGATTCTCATGAATCTTGAAGGGTTCAGGCAAAAAATGTTGGTTGTACATCTTTGCCTCCGACAGGTGCTGTGAGACCTGCTGAGCTCCTCCAGCATTTTTGTGTTTTTACTATAATCACAGTGCCTGCAGACTCCGGCATAATTATTTGAAAGTAATGAGTGTAAAAGTTGGGAAGTTGTGTTGCAGCTGCATAAAAACTTTTGGAATATTGTGTGGAGTTCTGGTTGCTGTATGCTGAGTCATTGGTGAAGGTTCACCAAGATGCTGCATGTTATGTAGAGAGGTTGGACAAAGTCTTCTCTGGAACGTTGGAAGCAGAGAGGAGACTTCAACTGGGAGGATGGTCAGAGCCTTTATCCTTTTATCTTTGGTCAAAATCCGGTTTAATGTCATGATCATGAGTCAAGATATTTGTTCTTTTGCGGCAGCAGTGTTGTGCATTACAGGTGCAAAAATGGCTTTAAATTAAATTTCTGTAACTAGACTATTTAAAGTGCCAGTGACCCAGGTTTGAATCCAGCGCTGTCTTCCTGTATTTGCAGGGTTTCCTCTGGATGCTCCAGTTTCCTCCCACCCTTAAAATTGTACAGGGGTTGTAGGTTAATTGGGCTATTTAGGTGGCACAGGCTCGGGGGCCAAAAGGGCCTGTAACTACTGTTGTATCTAAATTTAAAAATAAATAACCAGTGCTAAAGAGAAAAAAAGTGAGGTAGTGTCTGGTTTAATGTCCTTTCAGAAATCTGATGGTGGAGGGGAAGAAATTGTTTTTGTAATGCTGGGTATTCATTTTCTGGCTCCTGTACCTCTTTCTGATGGTATCAGTAAAAAGAGGGCATTGTGTGGTGGTGAGGGTACTTAATGATGGAGGCTGCTTTTTTGAGACCACCTCTTTAATGTAGTGAAGTCTAATGCTCATGATGATGCTGGCTGAGTTGAGATTTGTTGCAACTCTACAAATCTCTGAAGAGACCACCCTAAGGGTATTGTGTTCAGTTCTGGTCACCTCATTATAGGAAGGATGAGGAAGGTATGGAGAGGGGGCAGAGAAGATTCTTCCAGGATGTTGCCTGGATTGGAGAATGTCTTTTGATGCAAAGTTAGCAGTGCTAGGGGCTTTTCTTTTTGGTTATTGAAGAATGAAAGGTGACTTAGTAGAGGTTTTCAAGATTTCCAGAGCAAGAGTAGGACATCTATCCAAAATTAAGAGAAGAAAATTTAAGGGAAATGTCAGGGGTAAGTTTTTTTACACAGAGTGGTGGGCTGCCAGGAATGTCTTGCAAGGGGTGGTGGTGGAGGCTGAAACATTTGGATGTTTAAGTAACTATTAGACAGGCACATAAACGTAAAGAAAATAGAAGATTGAGGTAAGAAGGATTTTGTTTTTTTTAATGTAATGTGTACGATATACTTCAACCTTTGCTTGCTGTAAGGCAAAGTTGCTGTCAGCATTGCCTAGTGCCCCAATAAGAGAAGCAAAAGAGAGTCCCTTCAGAGACTGAGTGTCCGCGGATTTTCCTCCTGCGTTCCCGCAGCCTCTACAGCTGCACAGACCCCTGTTTGATCCATTGGCAACACGAGCTCCAGATCCAAACTTCCAACATGATCAGGAAGATTTTAGCTCCCAATCCCCTTCGGGAGCCCTTCTTGCTCTCTGAACCCTCTGCAATCCTGGCTCCAACACCTGGTTCCCGTGAGCCAATCTCCAGCAGATTGGTGTGAATCTTTCAATCACAAGTCCCAAGTAGCCCGCAGCCTGTTTGAGTCCTTCAACTGCAAGTTGCCATCAGCCCGGAACCTGTGTGAGTCCTACAGCCCCTGAGCCCCTTGTTAGTCCACTGTCACGGTCACCTTCCTGTAGATTCATCTCCCATGGTTTTCAATGGGGAGGGGGGTGTTGTTCTCCCCATTTCTGGTGACCTGGCCATCTGTTTTTCAGTGATTGTAGGATAAATATTGGTCAGTGGAAAGAACTCTTTCCCCCACCTCCTCTTATGAGAGAGAAGAGGGTGGGCTTGATACTTTACAGCACTGAAACAGGCTGCACTGGGCAATATGCCTATTTACCTGCATATGACCATATCCCTCTAAGCCTGTGGTTCTCAATCTTTTTCTTTCCACTCACATCCCACCTTAAGCAATCCTTTACTAATCACAGAGAACCGGTGGCATAGGGATTACTTAAAGTGGTACCTGAGTGGAAAGAAAAAACCTTTCCTATCTATGTACATGTCCAAATGTTTTCAATGTAATAATTGACCTGCTTCTACTACTACCTCTGGCAGCTAGTTCCACATACCCACTGCCCTCAGTATGAGGTCGTTTATTCTCACCTGATTGTACCCGACAAAACAGCATTCTCCATTCCTCGGTGCAAAACACACAGGCACACAACCAGACATGACACACATACAAACATATCCTGGATAGAAGTTCACTGCTACAAATATATAAATAGTGTTTTATGATTATGAGAGTCTCGGGTGGTCAATGTGAGCTGTTCCTTTGGCCGTTCAGCGTTCTCACTGCCCATAGGAAGAAGCTGTTCCTCAGCCTGGTGGTGCTGGCCCTGATATTCCTGTATCTCTTCCCCGACGGGAGCAGCTGGAAGATGCTGCTTGCACGCCTCAGCCTTCCAGTAAAATTAAATCAGTCTTAGTATTGTATTGTGTATACAAATGAATGAAGTGATAAATGTAGTAAAATGATGCTGTGTGGTGGGTGGAAGGGGTCCTCAATGGTTTTGCGCACCCACCAGACAATGATCCCAGGAGACTGTGTTGATTCTGGTGGGTGGGTGGGAGAGACTCCAGTGATTCTCCCTGCTGGTCTTATGGTCCTGAGGATTGATCTCCAATCCATTTCCATACAGCCACTGTACCGCATTGTGATGCAGCTGACCAGGACGCTCTGGATAGGGCTCCTGTAGAAGGTTGACATGTCAGTGGATGGTAACTTTGCCTGCTTCAGTCTTCCCAGAAAGTCCAGTCTCTGTTGCTCCTTCCTGACAAGTGAGGAGAGGTTGAGTGTCCTTTTAAAATGTTCCCCTCTTACCTTAAAAGCTTCTAGCTTTAGAACTACTTTATCCTGGGGGAGGGCAGGGGAGGGGAGGGGGGTGGAAACTGATTATGTACCTTGTCTACACTTTTAGAAAGTTACCCCTCAGCCTCAGGGAGAAAAGGTCCCGACCTCTCATAATTCCTCGCCAAGCTAAAGATGGCAGATCCCATTGAATTGTCCATCTGACAGTACAGGGATTAGTAATAAATTGGATCATATCAGATACAGTGTGCACAAATGATTTTATTTCTGGATCCTGCTGGAGAGGTGCAGGGAAGAAATTCCAGAATATGCGTTGCTCGCGCTTTTGCTGAGTTTTTGTGTCTATAAATATATTTATTACTGTTTGGATTTGTATCAGTACACCCAGGCAAGGAGCCGTTTGTGGTTTTATTTGGGTGTATTTCTGGACGCCTGCATTATTTCCGCGTCCCTGAGTGTGCGTGCGTATATTTCGAGTGCATTTCACGGCTGCAGTCACCAAGGCTCAGTGCGCCCTGCGAACTAGCCAATCAGCCGGCTCGCTCTGCCGAGGCCGGTTCGCCGATTGGAGCAAGCCGCCGCCCAATCGGGAGGGCGTCGCCCGCCAAGCCGCCTCTCCAATCCCAGGGCGAGTCCCGAGCCAGCCGGCTGGAAACAGCGGGAGCGCGCTTGGCTGGGAGATGCGCGAGGGAGCGTGGACGCGCTCCATGAAGATTTGGTGCGGGCGGGGACGACGTGGGGCTCCTTGGCACTATCGAGCCGATTATGCATGCCCAGGTTATATTGTAGAGGATGGACCACCACCGTGGATCACACCCTTCGCGTTGGAAAAGCACTTGCATTGGTTTACAGTGCTTTCGAGGTGTCTGCCACGACATCTATACCCAGAGAAGGTGTTGTGCTCTTACAGTTCTAATGTAAGCAATGGCAGAGTTGTACATATTAAGAAACAGGCTCAACCTCTCCTCACTTGTTTGGGAAGGTGCAACAGCGACTGCACTTATTGAGAAGACGAGAGTGGGCAAGGCTACCAGCCACCTTCATGTCAACCTTCTTCAGGAACTCTGTCAAGAGCGTCCTGGCCAGTACAATTGCTGCAAAGAAACTAATCGGAGGTCAATTCACAGGACCATAAGATTGGCAGAGAGGGTCACCCCCCACCCCCATCAACGATCTACCAGGAAAATTGTCCAGAGAGGGCGAGTGAAATCATTGAGGACCCATTCCATCCCACACACAGCATCTTTCAGCCGCTCCCATTTGGAAAGAGATGCAGCCCCCACACTGTCTGTAAGGAGTTTGTATGTTCTCCCTGTGGGTTTCCTCCAGGACCTCCAGTTTCCTTCCAACTTTCAAAATATACTGGGGGTTGTAGGTTATTTGAGCGGCATGGGCATATGGTCGGAAATTTTAATTGAAATTCACATAACGGGGATATTAATTCAAAAAAAACTGACAATGGGAAAATCTTTGCCTCACTTTATCATTGCCCTGGGGACCTTATGATATCAACTGAATGAGTAGCTGCTTTTTCGATTAATGTATAGTCTAAAAGGCAGCTCCTTCTTGAGAAGTGGTGCTCCCTCACGGCTGCTCCTGCAACAGCGTGGGGGTGTTTATACCCACCTCCACCACCCGCCCCCCCCCTCCCTAAGGTATTTATGCTTGAGTCTCTAGCGGATTCTTACATAAGAACTAGGAGCAGGAATAGGCCATCTGGACCGTTGAGCCTGCTGATAGGCTCATCTCCACCCACCTGCCTTTTCCCCTATCCCTTAATTGCCTTCCTGTGTAAAAATCGATCTAATCTTGTCTTAAATATATTTACTGGGGTCACCTCCACCGCTTCAATGGGCAGTGAATTTCAGAGATTCACCACCCTCTGGGAAAAGCAGTTGCTCCTCATCTCCATCCTAAATTTATTCCCACAGAGTAGATGTTGAAAGGTTGCTTTCCAGAGTGGGAGAGTCCAGGACAAGAAGCTACAACTTCAGAAATTAAGGGTGTCCACTCAGAACAGGGACGTGGCAGAGCATGGTGAATCTGTCGAACTTGTCGCCACAGCAGGTTGCGGAGGCCAGGTCATCGGGTGTATCCAAGCCGGAGACCCATAGATTCTTGATTAGCCAGGGCATCAAAGACTGTGGGGAGAAGGCCGAAACAGCAACCGATTCTCCGTGTATGATAGAGTAATGAATACCATTCTTGTGCGCTTGATCGTTCAATCCCACTCTCCTTTCCATATACTCTTCATTTTGCTACATTTATCACTCCATTAATTTGCAAAACTCTGCATGCCAAACTGCATGAGTTTTTCAAGCTTTGTTGGGACCAAGGTAAACTGCCTCAGGATCTTCGTGATGCCACCATCATCACCCTGTACAAAAACAAAGGCGAGAAATCAGACTGCTCAAGCTACAGGGGAATCACGTTGCTCTCCATTGCAGGCAAAATCTTCGCTAGGATTCTACTAAATAGAATAATACCTAGTGTCGCCGAGAATATTCTCCCAGAATCACAGTGCGGCTTTCGCGCAAACAGAGGAACTACTGACATGGTCTTTGCCCTCAGACAGCTCCAAGAAAAATGCAGAGAACAAAACAAAGGACTCTACATCACCTTTGTTGACCTCACCAAAGCCTTCGACACCGTGAGCAGGAAAGGACTTTGGCAAATACTAGAGCGCATCGGATGTCCCCCAAAGTTCCTCAACATGATTATCCAACTGCACGAAAACCAACAAGGTCGGGTCAGATACAGCAATGAGCTTTCTGAACCCTTCTCCATTAACAATGGCGTGAAGCAAGGCTGTGTTCTGGCACCAACCCTCTTTTCAATCTTCTTCAGCATGATGCTGAACCAAGCCATGAAAGACCCCAACAATGAAGACGCTGTTTACATCCGGTACCGCACGGATGGCAGTCTCTTCAATCTGAGGCGCCTGAGATTTTATGGAAGAAAGGGTATAAATTTATACTAAAGCATCCAGCGGTATTGAAAATATTTATTCCAGGACAACAAAACAGACTATTCGCGGATCCAGAAGAAGCACGAAAATTTGCAGAACAATTACAAAAATAGACTGAGGGAGGAAGACGGGTAATGAGAGTTAAAATGATCACGACTGATATGTATGTGGGTAAAGACAAAAATAGACTGAGGGATGAAGACGGGTAATGAGAGTAAAAATGATCACGATTGATATGTATGCAGGTAAAGAGGTATAAGAGTGAATAGAGACAATGAGCATACATGAATGTATCTGTACTTAGAGGAAAATATGGATAGTATAGACAAGAATTAATAAGGGAAGGTAATGGAATAGAGAGAATAAGGAGGGAATTAAAAGAGGGACCTTTGTGACATATGAAAAGTGAAATCTTTTCTGGGGGAGGCGGGGTGGGGGGAAATAGCGGTCACTGCAAAATCAGTTGACGCTTGCGAGTGGATTCGCAAATCCAAATGGAGAGGGGAGATGTGGTTGTCCGACAAGGGATAAAGGACAACTCAGGAGGTGAAGGGGAGATTGGGGATAAATAAGATAGAAATAGGAGAATAAGGAAAATGTTAGATGTTGTAGGAATGTTGTCTTATAAAGAGTTGAAAATAAGAAAACAGAAATGGAAAAGGAGGAAAGGTAATGATGGAAAAACGGAAAGAGAAGATAAACAAAATATAAAAGGGCTACGCTGAACTATATGTCTTTAAATATTAATGGAATACATAACCAAATTAAAAGGAAGAAACTACCAAATTTAAATGAATAAATGTATTCCATTAGAAAAAATAACATATTGGTTAAGAAATAACATTGAAATATTCGAACAAGTATAGGAGCCTTACATTAAATACAATAGCAAAAACCTACCGGGGACAAACATTACCTAAGTTGATGGAAGGAGAAGGAAAGAAAAGAATGGACTCAGTAGAATTTCTGGTGTAATTTGGTTGAATGACAACATTGTCTGACTGGCTTAATGCAACCTAGATTGTATACCTAAAATGGATGAGAGGGGGGGGTGGGGGGGTGGTTTGGGAGGAAAGGGGGGGGGGAGAAAAAGTCACTGTATATGTGTGAAAAGAAATAGTGTATATCATGGCTAATGTGATTTATGGTGTGAAAAATAAAAAAATTTAAAAAAAAAAAAAAAAAAAAAAAAAATCTGAGGCGCCTGCAAGCTCACACCAAGACACAAGAGAAACTTGTCCGTGAACTACTCTTTGCAGACGATGCCGCTTTAGTTGCCCATTCAGAGCCAGCTCTTCAGCGCTTGACGTCCTGCTTTGCGGAAACTGCCAAAATGTTTGGCCTGGAAGTCAGCCTGAAGAAAACTGAGGTCCTCCATCAGCCAGCTCCCCACCATGATTACCAGCCCCCCCACATCTCCATCGGGCACACAAAACTCAAAACGGTCAACCAGTTTACCTATCTCGGCTGCACCATTTCATCAGATGCAAGGATCGACAATGAGATAGACAACAGACTCGCCAAGGCAAATAGCGCCTTTGGAAGACTACACAAAAGAGTCTGGAAAAAAAACCAACTGAAAAACCTCACAAAGATAAGCGTATACAGAGCCGTTGTCATACCCACACTCCTGTTCGGCTCCGAATCATGGGTCCTCTACCGGCACCACCTACGGCTCCTAGAACGCTTCCACCAGCGTTGTCTCCGCTCCATCCTCAACATCCATTGGAGCGCTTACATCCCTAACGTCGAAGTACTCGAGATGGCAGAGGTCGACAGCATCGAGTCCACGCTGCTGAAGATCAAGCTGCGCTGGATGGGTCACGTCTCCAGAATGGAGGACCATCGCCTTCCCAAGATCGTGTTATATGGCGAGCTCTCCACTGGCCACCGTGACAGAGGTGCACCAAAGAAAAGGTACAAGGACTGCCTAAAGAAATCTCTTGGTGCCTGCCACATTGACCACCGCCAGTGGGCTGATATCGCCTCAAACCGTGCATCTTGGCGCCTCACAGTTTGGCGGGCAGCAACCTCCTTTGAAGAAGACCACAGAGCCTACCTCACTGACAAAAGGCAAAGGAGGAAAAACCCAACACCCATCCCCAACCAACCAATTTTCCCCTGCAACCGTGTCTGCCTGTCCCGCATCGGACTTGTCAGCCACAAACGAGTCTGCAGCTGACGTGGACTTTTTACCCCCTCCATAAATCTTCGTCCGCGAAGCCAAGCCAAAGAATTTGCACACATGATACAAAATGAAGACTGATTTAATTTTTTTTCCCCTGGAAGGCTGAGGGATGCACGGCATCTTCCAGCTGCTCCCGTCGGTGGGGGGGAAGAGATGCAGGAGGATCAGAGCCGGCACCACCAGGCTGAAGAACGGCCAAAGGAATGGCTACCACTTACACTCCGAGACGCTCATATTCACGAAACCATATTTCTTTGTGTCGATGAAACACTTGTCCTGCACGTGGACTGTTACCTGTATATGTGCTATGGCTGGCTGTGAGTTTGCATGTTTTGCATCGAGGACTGGAGAACGCTGTTTGGTTGGGTTGGACTTGTACAATTGGATAACAATAAACTTGACTTGGTGTTATAGTTTATAAAATCAGGAGGGTGATAATGTGGTTGATTACAGCCCTTTTACCAGGGAAGAGGTGTCTAAAAATAGAAGGTGAGAGCATAAACATTTAAAGGGGCAACTTTATCACACTACATGAAGAAGTTGGAGGAGAAAGTGGTGGAGGTGGGTACAAATAGAACTTTACAAAGACATTTATGTAGGAAAAGCTTAGAACATAGAATGTTACAGCACAGGCCCTTCTGCCCACTATTTTAAGATGACCTATATAACCCCTAGTCTGCAACAATCTAACTCTTCCCTTCCTCTCTGTGCTATCTGAGAGTCCTTTAAATGACAATTTTGGGTGCCTTATTTGAGAAAGATTGTTGGTGCTGGGGTTGGTTCAGAGAAGATTTACTAGAATGAAAAGGTTAGCATATGAGGAATGATTGTCAGCTCTTGGACTGTATTCGATGGAGAACAGAAGGATGAGGCATTTCAAATGCTGAAAGGCCTGGTCAGAGTAGATGTGGCAAGGTTGCTTGGGGAGTCTAGGACAAGAGGGCACAACTTCAGGATAAAAGAGTGTCAATTTAAAACAGATGTGAAAAAATGTCTTTATCCAGAGGATTGAGAGTCTGGAACTTGTTGCTACAGGCAGCTGTGAAAGTGAGATTGTTGGGTGCATTTAAGGCAGAGATTGACAGGTATTTGATTAATCAGGGCATCAAGGGTTACGGGGAGAAAGCCGGGGAGTGGGGCTGAGTGGGAAGATGGATCAGGTCACAGTTAGAATGGTGGGCAGATTTGATGGGCTGATTGGCCTGCTTCTGCTCCTATATGATTTTGTGAAATTGGCCATTCTTAGCAGAGGCCACATTTAAGGTTCCAAGGTTCCTTCTATTGTCACGTAATAAAACATTAAAAATGTAACATACATGATGTACTTTAACGTTTACCTGCTGTAAGACCATGACGCCCATAACAGTAAGTACAAAAGAAAAAAAAGCAAAAGAACATCCCTTCAGAGTCACTGAGAGTCCATGGATTCATCTCCAGCGGACCTGCAGCCGCTACTGCTGCACAGACTCCAGTACAAAGGGGAGCTATGGACTGAAATCCTAAATATTTTTTGTTTTTATGTAGTTGGTAGGAGAGAAGTGCAGAAGAAACCAACTAAACTACTTCACAGGGAAGGGGCCCATAAACTTTGAGCAGAGTCTGAAGGGGGCCATAGTGAAAAGCAAGGTAGACAATGGCTGCTTTAAATGTTTCTATTGTACAAACCACCACCTAGCAATGTATTCCAGGCACCTATCACTTTGTGTATATATAAGATAATATCTCCCCTAAACCTCCTTCCCCTCACCTTAAACATATGGGCTTTGTTATTTGCTACCATTGCTCAAGGAAAAGGTGCTGGCTATCCAACCTATCTAAGCCCCTCATAATCTTATACATCTCTGTGAAGTCACTTGTCCTCCTCTGTCGTTCCAAAGAGAAAAGCTTGCAAGGATGTGGCCAAACACAAGCAAATGGGTCCAGCTTAGGTGGACAACTTGGTCAGCATGGATGAGTTGGGCCAAAGGACCTGTCTCCATGCTGTATAACTCTGATGGTAAGAAATTGTTGTAGGAATTTATAGCTGCATCTGAACCCCTTCATCATTCCAGAAATCTATTGGCCAAGTTTGGAAATGTATCCTTTTAGCTCGTGGGACAAAATTGTGTCCCATCAAGAGAGGCAATACAGTCTGAGTCTGTAATCTTTAGAGTTGAGAGGGACAAGAAGTGACCTTATTCAGATGTATAAGATCCTAAGGGGGTTTTACAGAACAGGTGAGATGTATTAAGGAGTGGGAGAGTCACTAACAAGGGGGTATGGTGACCAGGTTAGCGGGAGGTAATTTAAAGTGGATGAATTTTCTTTTATCAAGGTATGAAATGAAAACATAGAACATTATGATATTGTGCCAAACTATAGAAACCCACCGAAAAAAAAACCTTCCTGCCTCAAAACCCTTCATTTTTCTTTCATCCATGTCTTTTAAACCCCCTCCTATTGCTCCCCACCTCTGGCAAAGCATTCCAGGCACCCACAACAATGTTTAAAAATAACTTGCCCCTGATGTCTCCACTTTGTACAGATGTTCTCTGGTGTTTGCAACTCCTGCCCTAGGAAAAAGATGCTGGCTGTCTACTCTATCTACGCTTCTCATAAACCTGTAGACCTCTATTAAGTCTATCATCCTTTGTCGCTCCAGAGAGTTCTGCTAACCTTGACTCATAAGACTTGTTTCTCAATCCAGGCAACATCCTGGTGAATCTCCTCTGCCCCCTCTCCACAGCCTCCACATCCTTCACGTAATGAGGCAACCAGCACTGAACTCAATATTCCAAGTGTAGTTTTACCAGAGATTTATAGAGCTTCAACGTCATCTCACAACTCCTGAACTCAATCCCTGACTTCTTAACTATCCTATTCACTTGAATTCTCGGCCTCGTGTAATGGAGAGATCACTTCAAAGATTCAGAATCCTCACAGTGAAAAAATTTCTCCATGTCCCATTCCGAAAGTTTGCCTCCCCTTCAGCGTATCCCAACTCCTTCCCATAAGTGTCTGGCCCACAAGGCAACACCTGGTGAAGATCTAATTCTGCTTCCTTGGGTCCAAGAGCCTAAGCTCGTGGTGGAATATTAAATTATTCTGGGTTAACACAACTACAAGACCACAAGACATAGGAGCAGAACTAGGCTATTTCAGCCTATCGAGACGGCTCCACCATTTACCCATTCTCCCACTCAGCCCCACTGCCTGGCCTTCTCCCCATAACCTTTCATGCCCTGGCTAATCAAGAATCTATCAATATCAATCTTTGCCTAAAATATATCCAATGACCTGGCCATCACAACTACCACCGATTTCACCGACTTACCATTCCTGCACATCTCTGTTCTAAGCAAATGTCCTTCATTCCTGAAGTTCTGCCCTCTTGTGGACCCGCCCACTGTGGGAAACAACCTTTATACATCTTCTCTGTCCACGCCTTTCAACATTTGAAATGTTTCAATGAGATTCTGGTGCCCTCCCCCCCCCCCCCCCCACATTCTCCTAAATTCCAATGAGTACAGGCCAAGATCTGTAAAATGTTCCTCCTATGATAACCCTTTCATTCCTGAAATCATTCTTGTGAATCTCCTCTGAACTCTCCCCAACGTCAGCAGAATTCGTCCAGATCAGATCTGGGGTCATTTTCAGCCCTCATTTAACTCATTTCAAATATACCACTGTTCTCTAGACTTTAATAGTTGCAATTAACAGGTGAATGTATGTGTTGAAACCTGTGGTATTCTTAATCTTTTATTCTCAGAAGGTGGACAACAGGTCACTCAAGTGGGAATCCATGGAACCTTGGTTTTGAAAATAAAAATATTGGCTTGTATGTAAAAAGTAGAGAGTAGTAGTGGAAGGGAAGTATTTTGCCTGGAGGTCAGAGACTAGTGGAGTGTTCCAGGGGTCTGTTATGGGACCCCTGCTCCTCTTTGTGATCTTTATAAATGACCTGGAAGGAGTCACGCAATGGAGTAGTGGCCGGACGGTGAACTCCAGCCCTCTCCAGAAAAGTCGGGAAAAACAAGAGAAAACACAAAGGCACAGAAATAAAAGTTACAGAAAAGTGAGTATAAAGGTGGAAAGAAGATGGCGACAAAAAAAGAAAAATCGAAAGCAACGGTAAGAAGAGAGGAAGAGAAGACAAAGGAGGAAAAAGGTGAAGGCCTTACCTGTCCGAAGAGGCCCGCTGCGGAGAGAGAAACCCGCTCCCTCAGGTCGGTAAATAATGGACTACAAAAATGGCTCGCAGAGCCGAGTAAAAGTGCGCAACCGCGCATGCGCGAAGTTTCGCGCATGCGCGATGCGAATGAAAAAAAACACACCGACGGGAGGGGGGACCAGCTGGGGAGTCGATCTCCACAGCCGGCAACGACAGCTGCAGAACACCTGCAGCAAGAAGAGACCACAGAAGACAATAGAAACGAGATAGAAGAGGAGGAAAGGGCAACAAAGAAACAACAGATGGTCAACCCAGAGGAAGAAGAAGAGGAAGAGTATGGTGAAATAGAAGAAGAAAAGAGAGGCAAGGTAAAGGATATACTTGCTCTTATTAGAGGATACATGGAATCATTTAAAGAATGGCAAACACAGGAATTTAAGGATTTAAGAAAAAGAATAAACAACACAGAGGAGAAAATAATTAAAATGGAGATGACCTTAACAGAAATGGGAAAGAAAATGGACAAGATGGAAGAGCGGGCAGTAGCAGCAGAAATGGAGGTAGAAGACTTAAAAAAGAAATTGGAGAAATCTAATAAAAAAACTAAAGAGACACAAGAACTACTAGCTCAAAAAATAGATACAATGGAAAACCATAACAGAAGAAATAACATAAAGATAGTGGGCCTTAAGGAAGATGAAGAAGGCAAGAATATGAGGGAGTTTATAAAAGAGTGGATCCCTAAGACCCTAGGATGTCCAGAACTACAGCAAGAATTGGAAATAGAAAGGGCACATAGAGTATTGGCCTCTAAACCACAACCACAACAAAAACCAAGATCTATTGTAGTAAAATTCCTAAGATATACTACAAGAGAAAAGGTACTGGAGAAGACAATGGAAAAAGTAAGAGAGGGCAACAAACCACTGGAGTATAAAGGGCAAAAAATCTTCATTTATCCAGATATAAGTTTTGAACTCCTAAAGAAGAGAAAAGAGTTCAATACAGCAAAGGCGATTTTATGGAAGAAAGGGTATAAATTTATACTAAAGCATCCAGCGGTATTGAAAATATTTATTCCAGGACAACAAAACAGACTATTCTCGGATCCAGAAGAAGCACGAAAATTTGCAGAACAATTACAAAAATAGACTGAGGGAGGAAGACGGGTAATGAGAGTTAAGATGATCACAATTGATATGTATGTGGGTAAAGACAAAAATAGACTGAGGGATGAAGACGGGTAATGAGAGTAAAAATGATCACGATTGATATGTATGCGGGTAAAGAGGTATAAGAGTGAATAGAGACAAGGAGCATACGTGAATGTATCTGTACTTAGAGGAAAATATAGATAGTATAGACAAAAATTAATAAGGGAAGGTAATGGAATAGAGAGAATAAGGAGGGAATTAAAAGAGTGACCTTTGTGACATATGAAAAGTGAAATCTTTTCTGGGGGAGGCGGGGTGGGGGGAAATAGCGGTCACTGCAAAATCAGTTGACGCTTGCGAGTGGATTCGCAAATCCAAATGGAGAGGGGAGATGTGGTTGTCCGACAAGGGATAAAGGACAACTCAGGAGGTGAATGGGAGATTGGGAATAAATAAGATAGAAATAGGAGAATAAGGAAAATGTTGGATGTTGTAGGAATGTTGTCTTATAAAGAGTTGAAAATAAGAAAACAGAAATGGAAAAGGAGGAAAGGTAATGATGGAAAAACGGAAAGAGAAGATAAACAAAATATAAAAGGGCTACGCTGAACTATATGTCTTTAAATATTAATGGAATACATAACCAAATTAAAAGGAAGAAACTACCAAATTTAAATGAATAAATGTATTCCATTAGAAAAAATAACATATTGGTTAAGAAATAATATTGAAATATTCGAACAAGTATAGGAGCCTTACATTAAATACAATAGCGAAAACCTACCGGGGACAAACATTACCTAAGTTGATGGAAGGAGAAGGAAAGAAAAGAATGGACTCAGTAGAATTTCTGGTGTAATTTTGTTGAATGACAACATTGTCTGACTGGATTAATGCAACCTAGATTGTATACCTAAAATGGATGAGAGGGGGGGTGGGGGGGTGGTTTGGGAGGAAAGGGGGGGGGGAGAAAAAGTCACTGTATATGTGTGAAAAAGAAATTGTGTATATCATGGCTAATGTGATTTATGGTGTGAAAAATAAAAAAATTTAAAAAAAAAAAAAAAAAAAAAAAAAAATAAATGACCTGGATGAAGAGGTGGAAGGATGGGTCGGTCAGTTTGCGGATGACATGAAGATTGACAGCTGAAGGCTGTTGTAGATTACAAAAGGATATAAACAGGATGTAGAGTTGGGCAGGAAAGTGCCAGATGAAGTTCAATCCAGGCAATTGTGAGGTGATGTATTTTGGAAGGACAAACCAGAAGACTGATGGTCAGTTACTTGAGAGTGTGGATGAACAGAGGGACATTGGCGTCCAAATTCATACATCCCTCAAGGTCACCACACAGGTTGATAGGATAGTTAAGAAGACTTATGGGATTCTGGGATTCATTAATAGGGGGATTAGGTTTAGTAGAGAGGTCATGTTCGGTTCTGGTCACCTCATTATAGGAAAGATGTGGAATCTATGGAGGGGGTGCAGAGGAGATTTACCAGGATGTTGCCTGGATTGGAAAACGAGTCTTATGAGGCAAGTTTAGCAGAGATGGGACTTTTCTCTTTGGAGCATAAAAGGATGAGAGGAGAACTGATAGAGGTTTACAAGATTTTGAAAGGCATAGAAGGGTGGATAGCCAGCACCTTTTTCCCAGGGTGCGAACAGCAAACACCAGAGGACAAATGAACAAAGTGAAGGGAGGGAAGTTTAGGGGAGACATCGGGGTTTTTCTTTTTACACAGCGAGATGTGGATTATGAGGTATGGAGGGTTTAGTACTTTTTTTAAATGAATATATGGGTCAGCACAGCATTGGCCTCAATAGAAGGGCCTCTATTGTATTCTGTTATAGTTTATGTTCTCTCTTCTATTCAGAAAAGATTCACCAGAATATTTACCAAGGCTAGGACTTTTCCCCTTGGAGACTGAAGGGGAACCTATTCTTTTTTTCTTTTCTTCTTAGGCTTGGCTTCGCGGACGAAGATTTATGGAGGGGGTAAATGTCCACGTCAGCTGCAGGCTCGTTTGTGGCTGACAACTCCGATGCGGGACAGGCAGACACGGTTGCAGGGGAAAATTGGTTGGTTGGGGTTGGGTTTTGGGTTTTTCCTCCTTTGTCTTTTGTCAGTGAGGTGGGCTCTGCGGTCTTCTTCAAAGGAGGCTGCTGCCCGCCGATCTGGCGGTGGTCAATGTGGCAGGCACCAAGAGCTTTCTTTAGGCAGTCCTTGTACCTCTTCTTTGGTGCACCTCTGTCACGGTGGCCAGTGGAGAGCTCGCCATATAACACGATCTTGGGAAGGCGATGGTCCTCCATTCTGGAGACGTGACCCACCCAGCGCAGCTGGATCTTCAGCAGCGTGGACTCGATGCTGTTGGCCTCTGCCATCTCGAGTACTTTGACGTTAGGGACGAAGTCGCTCCAATGAATGTTGTGGATGGAGCGGAGACAACGCTGGTGGAAGCGTTGTAGGAGCCGTAGGTGATGCCGGTAGAGGACCCATGATTTGGAGCCGAACAGGAGTGTGGGTATGACAACGGCTCTGTACACGCTGATCTTTGTGAGGTTTTTCCAGACTCTCGTGTCGTCTTCCAAAGCCGCTATTGGCCCCTCGGAGAGTCCGTCGTCCTATAGAAGTTCATAAAATCAGGAGCAACATAGTTAAGGTGAATATTCAATTTTCCCCGAGGGTTGGGGGGGGGGACGAGCTACGAGAGAAATTGTTGGGGTATTGAGATTGGGCACAGTCTGGGAGATCGCTTCACTGAGCACCTCAGCTCTGTCAGCTGCAACAGCGTTGATCTCCCAGTGGCCAATTCTCCACCCGATTCCCACAACAACTTGTCCGTCCATGGTCTCATGCACTGCCAGAAGGCGACCACCTGCATATTAGAAAAACGATTCATCTTCCACCTGGGCACCCTCCAACCAGACGGTATTAACATTGACTTTTCTGGTTTCTATTAAACCACCCTCCCATCTTCCTTCTGTCGCCTTTCCCCCGGCTCGATCTTTCTTCCCTTTCCCTCTGTCTCCATTCACAGCCAAAATCGATTCTCTCCTCAACCTATCCAATGAACACCTTTTGGTTGTTGGTCTGGAGTCCTCCCCCAGTCATTTTTCTGTCTTTATTCAGATGCTTCCTGTTCTTTGCTTGTGTCTTGAAGGAGGGCTCAGGCTGGAAACGTCAGTAATATCTCTTCACTCCAGCATTTCGATGTGGTTTTACTTCAATCACAGCATCCGCAGACTTTCGTGTTTCACTCTTTTGGGGCATTGGAATGGGTACATGGAGGATTATGGGGCAAAGGCAGGCGAATGGAACTAGTTCAGGGAGATAACTTAGTTGGCATGGACACGTTGTTTCCTTATTGTTTAATACTAGGTAGTATCTCGGACAAGAAGGCACAACTTCAGGATTGAAGAGCATACACTC
Source organism: Narcine bancroftii (assembly GCF_036971445.1). Taxonomy (NCBI): domain Eukaryota; kingdom Metazoa; phylum Chordata; class Chondrichthyes; order Torpediniformes; family Narcinidae; genus Narcine; species Narcine bancroftii. The sequence continues at coordinate 181,732,274 of NC_091473.1, forward strand.
AGAAAAGAGGCGTGGAGGAATTTCTTCAGCTAGGGGGAAGTGAATTTGTAACCGCAAGCAGATGTGGAGACCAGGTCATTGGATGTATTTAAGGAGAAATTAATCAGTTCATCAGCCAGGGCATCACAGATTATGGGGAGAAGGCCGGGCATTGGGGCTGAGTGGGAGAATGAATCAGCTCATGATTAAATGGCTGGGCTGAATTTCTGTTCCCATATCTTCTGGCCTTATTTAAATTTAATATAAAAAAGAGCAACCCCAGTTTTTCCCGGGTGGTCCCTCCTTTCCTGCTCACCCCACTGGGGTGGGCTCAGGGAAGCAATTAACAGTGCAAGGTACTGTGTCAATGACCTAGTGGCCGATCTGGGTTGGGGGGGGGGGGGGTTGTTGGGTGTGCCTTTCCCCTATTAGAGGGCAGGGGGAAAGGGACAGGGAGAGACATGGGGGAGAGAGTGCGATTGTGCCCTGTTGCTAAATTTACCGCCCGCTCCCTGACTATAAATGGAGGTGGTGCGGGACGGACCCGACCATCCCGGGACCAGGCGGCGTGCCAGGGGTGGGTGGGGAGGTGGGTGCGCTCCCCTCCCTCCTTTCCTCGCAGGAGCCTTGCAGTGAAATGCAGCCGGGTGCATTGCTGTAATTGCAGATTGCATTCGCAGCCGGTGTTCAGTCGCCATCCGCGCTGCAGCTTTTAGTCTCCCCGTCTCCGGGCTGGGTGTGGACGCGGCACTGATTATTTTCCCTGCACAACCCCTCCCTCTCATACCACCCAGCCCAGCTGTTGATGTCTGTTCGCATCTCTTCCTCCTGGATTGCACCAACGCGTTTAAGCCCACCCCTCCCCTCCCGGCCGTGGAGACGCTCGGCTCACTCACTCCAGGAGGGCGGTGGAGGACAGCCCGACTTGCCTTTTACTTCCCCGCCCCTCCTCAGTCTCTCCTCTTTCCCCTCCCTCCCTCTTTGCGACGCGGGGAGGCCGGCGTTTTGCAAACCGCTGAGCGAAGCCCCGGCGATGTGGTCCGTTTCAGGCGACCAGGCTCCGGCAACAGGAGCAGCCGCGCCGGGGAGCATCGCAGCTCCGTGAGCAGAGAGAGGGGGGGTGGGGGGCGTAAACTTTCCTCCTCCTCCTCAACCCTTCCCTTCTCTCGTGTCGCTCGGAGGTGGCCAACTTTTTTTGTTTCATCCTAATGCTCGACTGAACGCCGACCTCGGGGATTGCAAGCGACCTGCTGCCAAACTCGCCAGGAATTTTAAAGGAAAAGGACACAAAAGAAACGTCTCTCCTCCGTGCCGGGAAGTGATTCAACACCAGCAAAACTGTGGGCCTTGCCTTTTTACATGCAGTCGTGAGGAGCTGTGTTCTTTCCATCCAGCTGGTGTGTGAAAACAAAAAAAAACCTTGTGGGCATCAAAATATTTCATTCGGGGCAGAATAAGACTTGCACCTGGCTCGCCTTCCAAGTTCTGCAAGGCGAAGGATCCTCATCCCAAAGGACAGAGTTGGTTCCCCCGCCCCCCACAGCAGGGAGAACGGCAAGTTGGCACCGATCACGGGACAGTGGCGTCCCTGGGATGTATTTATAAACGAAAGGAAGGGCTTTTAAGCACGTGCAGTGTGTCAATTTGAAACAAAAAGAAATCTATACATACACACTCAGCGCCAGATCCATAAGTGGGTCTGGACACAGAACTGAGCTGCTGCCTTCTCTTCCATTTCCCTTCTGGAAGCAGAACCTTTGTGTGTGTGTGTGTGTGAGATCTGCTGCAGTATAAACAGTCCTCTCATCTCCCCCACCAACTTGGGCTCCTGACTTATCTGTAAAAGTCTGAAGCAGATCTCTTGTTGCAAACCCTTGGCTTTTTCTGTGTTGTATGCACGAGAGAGAGAGGTGGGGGCACAGAATCTTTACACTTGTCGTGACTACTTTTTGGGGACGAGTGGAGAGATATCTGGGTGACACCTGATAATTGACCTACACTGGCCACTGCTGGGTTCCACCATCAAGAGCTGATCATCCCTGTGGCTGACTGCCCTGGCCATTCGGAAGCTGGCAGGTTAACACGTGATCCTCACACACTGCTACCCCTGGACAGCCACTGCGTGGAGTATCCAACGGAATCCTCGACCTGGGTGTGAAGGAAAAGTTGGCGCTGTTCCACGGGAACCTTTCCTTCACCTTCTGGTTGCTACTCCCTCCCCCTCCTGGGCCTTTCCAATCTCGTCACGCATCCGGCGGGTGACCGCTGCGAAGATTCGCACCAATGGTGATCACCTCGGCCAGTGAAGTCGAGCCGTCTCCCTCAAGCATGCTGGCTGCCCTCCGGTCGGAGTGGATTAAGCAGGATCCGATCTGTTGCTTGCCTGCCACCTCTCACTGCAGCAAGAAGCCAGCACGAAGTTAGTATGTGCTTGGGGTGGGGAGGGGTGGTATTGGGTGGATCGCTTGTGTTTGGGGCCAGAGCATCTACTTAAAGGTTTGTTACCCTTTCAAACCCAGGCTCTGTAGAAGAAGGGTGCTGAGCTCCGTAGCACTGCATTTTGGCAGTAACAGGTGCCTCGTCAAAGGCAAATGAAGTGCTGGCAGAAATCTTTCGAACCACAGAACAGAAGCAGGCCCTTTAACCCATCTTGTCCATGCCCAAACTATTATTCTACCTTATCGCATTCACCTGCACCACGTCCATTCCCCTCCCCTCCATGGACCTGACCAATTTTTTTCTTCAATGTCAAAGTCGTGCCCACATTCACCACTTCAGCTTGTTCCACACTCTCACCGCTCTCTGCATGAAGAAGTTCCCATCCTGCCCGCTCCGCCCCCAATGTTCCACTCTTAACTTTCACCCTTGACCCATTCCTCTGGTTTGTATCTCACCTACCCTTAATGGAAAACATCTACTTGCATTTACTCCATTTATACCCTCATAATTTTGTTTACCTCTATCAAATTGCCCCTCATTCTTTTATGCTGCAGGAATAAAATCCAAAACTGTTTAGCCTGTCAATGCCATTTGAACCATAGAATGTACAGGCAGAGATCGGGCCCTTCAGCTCTTCCAGTCTGTGCTGACTATTATTCTGTCTAGTCCCACTGACCAGCACCCAGACCATATTCCTCCATAACCCTTCCAACCATGTACCTGTCCATATTTCTCTTGAATTAAATTTTTTTAAATTAAAAAAAAATTAGACATACAGCACAGTAACAGACCAGACCCTTTCGACCCACAAGCCCATGCCGCCCAATCACACCTAATTGACATACAACACCTGGTCCGTTTTGAACTGTGGGAGAAAACCGGAGCATCCAGTGGAAACCCATAGAGATACAGGGAGAATGTATAAACTTCTTGTAGACAGAGTGGGATTGGAACCCCAGTCCTGATCGCTGGCACTCTAACAGCGTTGCACTAACTGCTACACTAACTGGGTTGCCATGTTAAAATGAAGCCTGAATTCGCCTCTTCCTCTGGCAGCTTGTTCCACACTCTCACCACTTTCTGCATGATAAAGTTTCCCCCCTCCCCCCATGTTCCCCTTAAACCTTTCCCCTTTCACCCTTAACCCATGTTCTCTAGTTCTTGTCTCACCTAAGCCCAGTTGTATCTACCTGTAACTTGTAATTTTATATACTTCTATATACTTCATTCTCCAAAGCTCCAGGGACTAAAGTTTTAACCTTTTTAACCTTTCCCTGTAACTCAGTTCCTGAAGTCCTGCAAACATACCCATAAATCTCTACACTCTTTCAATATTGAAGTCGCCTTGCAGTTAGTTGACCAAAACTGCACAAAATACTCCAAATTTGGCCTCGCCAATGTCTTGTACAACTTCACTGTGACATTCCAACTCCTACACCTCAGGAGAAAATTGAAGTGGTACTTAAAGGAAACTTTTTTTTTCCTTCCCCTACCTCCGTAGTATGTCAACACTGGTTTCAGAATCAGGTTTATTGTCATGAACATGTGTCACCAAATTTGTTGTTTTGTGGCAGCAGCTCAAGTTTGTTTATCATCGAATTGCTTGAGTACAACCTGATGAAACAGTGTTCTCTGGTCCTCAGTGCAAAACATGCAGGCACACAACAAGAGACATACCACACTTGCAGACAGGCAATACAGATGCAGGACCAATAAACATGTATAAAAATAAATTAATATTGTTTAATAAATAGTAGAGTCTCAGATAGTCAGTGTGAGTAGTTCAATTAGCCGTTCAGCATTCTCACTGCCCGTGGGAAGAAGCTGTTCCTCAGCCTGGTGGTGCTGGCTCTGATCCTCCTGGATCTCTTCCTCAACAGGAGTAGTTGGAGATTTTGAGTGCGGGCTGGAAGGGGTCCTTGATGATTTTGCGTGTCCTCTTCAGACAGATTCTGGTAAATCACGTTGATGGTGGGGGGAGGGGGGGGTGGTGGGGAGGAGACGTCTCTGCTACTCTTACAATCCTGTGGATTGGCCCCCAATCCATTTCTCTCACCAGTTGTAACGCACTGTGATGCAGCCAGGATGCTCTCGATGGAGTTCTTGTAGAAGGTTGACACTTTTATAGAGCTATATCATGCATTACAGGTGCAAAAATTGCTATAAATTGAATTTTTGTAAAGATGCTAGTTAAAAATAAATAATTAGTGCAGAAGAAGAGAATAGAAAGTGAGGTAGTGTCTGTGGTCGTTGTCCATTCAAAATCTGATGGCAGACAGGAAGAAGGTGTGGTTTGGTTAACTTTTCCAAAAAAAAAGAAATTTAGTAAAAGTCCTAAAATCAGGGCTGCGTAGGGATTGGGTTGTTCCAGATTCTCGAGCAGTACTTTTAAAATTCAAATGTCAGGAGGAATAGAGATAGATGAACGGACAGATTTTGATAGTTTATTCATTAGCAAATACAGCATGCTTTCTTTATCAAAATGAGCAGTCTTAAAGAAGACTAAAGTCAACACTTGATAAAAATGTAAACATTGTTTTCACAACAGAAAATAGTGTGTAATGTTTGAAATTATGTTTAAAAATGAACATTGTAAAAGAAAAGTACAGTGTACAAATGAATTTATTTGTGATAAAACGAACCCGTATAAGCGAAGTCGCTTGTTGCCACTGTGCATATCTGTGGTGCTTACGCAAGCACACACACAGAAGCCCGCTAAATTTAAAAAGTTTGAGAGTCTGGATTTTCGGCTGGTCTGGAGTTTTGAATTTTTATTGTTGCATTTCAGCCAAGTTGTTCATGTTTCCCTCCAGTCACCCATATCTTTTCATTACTTCAAGTACGGTCGCTGTTTTATGAAGAATGGCAACTAATTGTTTTTTGTGTGTATGGCGAGCACCCACAGTCAGTGCTTGGTTGGACTGGAGTAACGTTTGTTCATTTATTTTTATAAAAGTATGCAAAACTGCTCAAATAATTATCTGATAAATATCTGCCTGGGGACTCCAGTGAGATCTCTGCTGGGATTAGGGGTCACTATTAAAGAGCTCTACCACCTTGTTTAGTCCAGGAGTCCTCTATAAAACCATAGAACAGGGGTGGTCAAACTCGCTAACGTAAACGATGAACTTTACTAAGATTGACAGCTGCAAGACATGGAAAAATGCGTGTTTTTGCTCTTGCATGTTACAAAAATGTTAAAAATATTAAGAAATACATGCACATAATATTTATTCATGTTTAAATTGCTAATTTGTATTTCAATGCTCAATAAGTACACATATAAATACCAAATATTTTCAATTGCAAGCCATGCCACTAAAACTACCATTGTGAGCACAGATGATTTCTGTCTCAGCCAACATATTTACGTAAGCTGCATGTGGCTTGGCCACTCCTGCCATAGAACATTACAGCACAGAGAACAGACCCTTTGGCCCTACTAGTCTGTGCTGAACTGTTTATTCTGCTGGCCTTTACCCAATCTGGAGCCCTCCATGCCCCTCCCATCCATGTAGCTGTTCACATTTTTCTTAAATGTGAAAACTCACCACTCCATTGTAACAATTGTAAGCACTCTCCCCAAAACCCTGTAGTATGGTTTATGGGTAGTCAGGTGCACCTTTGGAAGACTCCTCCTACTCTACCATGGCCAGAGAAAATTTTCCCACTGCCGCCTCTGATTTGGAGGTAAAATGTGTCATTGAACTTAAAGTGAATATACTACATCAAAGTTGATCCCAACCACTATAATTAGTTCCAAGTCACTAACTAGATTCGAGTTATTTCCACATCAATTCTACTTTCGCTGAGGCTATGAGATTCCTCGCAGATTGCCACTTTTGTCATTTCATCAGGGGGCAAAGAGATTTTAAAAAACCCCTGTGTTTCAGTGTTTTAAAGGGCTAGTTTTCAGGCTCTGCCCTTTTGCAAGACCCTGTGAACAACATCCTCTCTCTTTTTTCTTTGGAGGACCCTGTTGTTAGCCCTTCTGGGTATTTCCGAACCCCTTCAGTAGCCCCTTCCCTTTCTCTCCAGCTTCTCCATAATTTGTTGCAACAATTGTTGCCTTCCATTGACGCATGTATCCAGAAGCAGTTGGTCTCAACCTTTTTTTTTTAGCTATTGCCCCCTTGGGACTCCGCTCAAATTTTTATAGGTCCCCTTCCCCTTGCAGCAGTAAAGTTTAGTTGGTTTCTTCTATACTTCTCTCCTACTGACTATGTATTATACATTTTTTTTACAATTTCAGTCCATGCCCCCCCCCTTAAATATGCTGTGGTGTCTGGGGAAGGGGGCGGTGGTGGTCATATGGCTCTCGTTGAGAATGGCTGAACTAGAGTAATGTTCATTCATTTCTATCATTCTTGACATACAGAAAGATATTGTTTTTTTTAAAAAATACACAGAGCTGCTCAAATAATTATCTGATAAATATCTGTTTGGGAACTCCAAGGAGATCTCTGCCAGCTTCTTAAAAATGCCATGTAATTAGTAGGCCACCTCTTGTCTAGGAGTCCTCTAGAATAGCCATTCCAAATGGGGGTCAACAGCTCCTCCCTTGGGGGGGGGGGGCAGAATGAAATCATAAAATGTTGCTCTCAACCTTTTTTCCCCCCATTTACATACCACCTTAAATAAATAATCCTTTACTAACCACATGTGGGGGGGGGGGGGGGGGGAGGTTGAAAACTACTAGTCTGGTCAGTAGAAGAAACCAACTAAACTTGACAGCTTCACAGGGAATGGGGTCCGTAAACTTTGAGCAGAGTCCTAAGAAGGGTATAGCCAAAAATAAAAGTTGAGAATGGCTGCCCTCGAGACTTCCCTCTACTCCGTGAGGTATTGGCCTATTTTTTTTGTACTTATGGCGACGAGGAGGAATTTGAACCTGAAGCCTTCCAACTCATGGCTGAAAGGTACAGCCCAGAAACTCTGCTGACATTAACTGTGAGTGCTGACTCAGGGTTGTGTACCTGACATGGATTTGAATTCAAAGGTGAAATTGCTCTCAAAGTGTTTCCACTTTGATTTGTTTTCCTGCCCCGATGATCTGTGCTATTTGGAGAAGTTGGCAACCGCCGAACAGTTAAGAAGCATAAAAGAATAACGACACTGTGCTGCATTAATTTCTCGGAATGCTTTGGAGAGTGAGTAGCACCAGGTTGGATTGGGAGGGTGTCAGTTGTGTTTGCAGGGACGTTCAGCCTTTTGGACTTTAGCACTAGAATTGGCAGAGGCCTCCTCCCACAATCTAGTGTTTTTGCAACCTGGCGTGCCATTGTGCGATTTTGCTATGAGCTACAAGGCTGAATAAGGTGGGGGGAGGGCACTTTTGGGGGGTAGGCAGAGTGCCTCAACAGAGCTCTTTAACATCATACGAAAGGTCCTGATGAGTTCCGTACACAATTGTGAGAGAGAGTGAATGGGCACCTGATGAATCTGGTGGCAATTCCGGATGGAGAACCATGTTGTTTTCGGAAGGAGCATTGTAGGAGGCGGCATTAGTTCCCACAGGGACCAGTAGAGAGGGATTGAAGAATTGAAGTACAGGCCAGTATAGTCAGTGTTAGAGTGAAAGGAGCATGTGACGGGTTTGGGACAAAGCATCTGTGTCTGCCTTCTGGTTGTAAAACTGAATAGCAGAGCCCGTGATTCATACTGCTGAGTGCACAGAGTTATGAATTCCAGTCGCCATTTGCTGTGGCTGGTGCTTGATTCTGCACTCTTGGACAATGTCATTTATTCCCCCTGAAGCAACTGCCTCTGACCTTCCAGGGCTGAAGGGAAATTTTACATTTAAATTTAGACATGCAGCACGGTAACAACTCCTTTTGGCCCTCAAGCCCATGCCACCCAATTGATCTACAACCCCTGTTGGTTTTTGGAGGGTGGGAGGAAATCCACGCAGACCCGGGGAGAACGTGCAAACTCCTTACAGATTGCGACGGATTCGAACGCTGGCACTGTAACAGAGCTGTGCTAACCGCACTATCCTTTGGGGCATCAAATCCATTCCACAGCTGACTTGAGTACAGTTTGCACAGGACCCATCTTGTGTAATTCTAGCCTGTCCAAATGTAGTTGTAAAGGTTGCCAGCACGTGCAGTGTCCGTACCATACCAAGGGCTGCCAGGCTAACTTATCCTCTCTGTCTTTCCCCTTCCGGCGTTTGGCTCTGAGACAAATGATCTGACCCGACTTTGAACGCAACATGCTACAGCCCTGCCCTCCCATGCAGCCTTGTAAGGGACAGGAGCTTCACTCCTTTGTGCTGCGCGCCAGCCTTTGCCATGTGATTGATCACATGCTTTATCATTTTTGTTAGCCCTATAAATGAAGTTTGATAATGAGGGGTAGTATGGCCATATGGAAGGGATGTGGAGGGCTATGGGCTTGCTGCTGGTTAATAGGGGTTCACAAACCATGAGGTCATGTTTAGACCCCACTTGGAATATGGTCACCTCACTACAGGAAGGATGTGGGTGCCGTAGAGAGTTTGCAGAGGAAATTTACAAGGATGCTGCCTGGATTGGAGAGCGCACCTCGTGAGGAGAGATTGAGTGAACTTGGTCTTTTCTCGTTAGAGTGACGGAGGACGAGGGATGACCTGATCGAGGTGGACAAGCTGATGAGAGGCATTGATCATGTAGACGGCCAGAGGCTTTTCCCCTGGGGATGAAATGGCTAACATGAGGGGGCATACTTTTGTGCATGGGAGTAAGTATGGGGGGGGGGGGTGGGATGATGTTCTTCACACAGAGTGGTGGGTGCATGGAATGTCCTGCAGGCAACGGTGATGGAAGCAGTACGATAAGATCTTTTAGGAGATGGGTAGATACATGAAGCTGAGAAAAATGGAGGGGTATGCAGTGGGGAAGTAAAACACAAAAGTCTGCAAACATCGTGGTTGAAGAAAAAACACAATGCTGGAAGCACTTCGCAGGTCAAACAGTTTATGCAGTGGGGAAATTCTAGGCAGTTGTTAGATCAGGTTATTAGGTCGGCACAACACTGTGCCGTAGATTTCTCTGTTTAAAAAGGGAGAACGGTTGTGCTGGAGCAAGGTTTATCGCCACACGAACCCAGGGTGCCACGAGAAAGTTCGCTTCTGAGACTAGAACTGGGGGACACAGCCTCCAGATTTGAGAGACCAGATTTAAGACTGAGTGGGACTGCTTCTTCCAGACAGCAACAAATCTGTGGAATTCTACGCCCAAGAAAATGGTGGAGGCTGCTGCATTAAATGGATTATTTTAATTTTTTTTTATTTTCAATGTCGTAGAAGCTAATTCTGGCCATTGCCACCTAATTACACCCAAATTAATCTATCACCTCCATACATTTTGGAAGGTGGGAGGAGACAAGGAAAACCCTTGCAGACACGGGGAGAACATTTAAACTCCTTATTGTCAGTGGCAGATTCAATTGCAGGTCGTCGGCATCATAATAACTTTGCACTAACTGCTGCATTAACTATGCCACAGATTTTTACGTGGGTGGGAAATTAAGGGTTTGGGGAACAGGCGGGAGGTGGAGAAGTCATGGCCTTGTTGAATAATAGCTCGGGACAAGAATAATAATTTGGCACAGACCAGATGGGCTGAAGGTCCTGTTTCTGTGCTGTAGTGTTCCATGGTTCTATGGTGGAGCAGTCATGATTATTCCTTCCATTTCTTATGGTTTTCTATTATTGCGTTTTGCAAGCAGTCCAGCTAATTAACCCATACATAGTGCCGCAGTTAAAAACACAATGCAACATTGCAGAAGATCAATTAGGGCATACGCATTATTTTACTGTTGTGAGGTCCATTCAGAAGTCTGATAACAGTGGGAAAGGAACTGCGGCACGGTTAGTGGAGCAGTTAGCGCAATGCTCTTACAGTGCCTGGTGCCCATGATGTCACTGGCCGGGTTCTCAATTCACTGTAGCCTTTTGCTATCCTATGCATTGGCACCTCTATCCCAGACAGCGATGCAACTAGAGAGTACTCTCCATAGTGTTGCTGAGGAAATTTGCAAGAGTCTTTGGTGACATACCAAATCTCCTCAAATTCCTAATGAAGTATAGCCGCTAGTAAGCCTTCTTCATGATTGCATCCGAAATGGAGGCCCCAGGATAGATCTTCCAAGATGATGACACCTAGAAATTTGAAGTTTTTAACCCTCTCCACTGCAGATCCCTCGGTGAGTACTAGTTGGTGTTCTGGTTTTCTCTTCCTGAAGTCTACCATCTGGTCTTTAGTTTTGCTAATATTGAGTGCATGATAATACCTTGACGAAGGGCTCAAGGCCGAAACATTGGTTACCTGTATGTTCAGTTTGACCAGCATTGTGTTTTTTACTTCAACTACAGTGGTTCTGCCGACGACTGACCGTGGTGTTATCAGCCAATTTATAGATGGCATTTGTATTGTGCCTGTCCTCACAGTCATGAGTGTAGAGAGAGAGCAGAGCAGTGAGCTAAGTCCAAATCCTTGAGGTGTGCCTGTGTTGATTGTCAGCGAGGAGGAGATGTTGTTACCGAGTCACACTGATTTTTGTCTTCTGATAGGGAAGTCGAGGATCCAGTTGGAGAGGCCGAGGTTTTGAAGCTGAGGGCATGATGTGTTGAAAGCTGAAGTGTAATCGATGAAAATCAGCCTGATGTCCGTGTTGCTGTTGCCCAGGTGTTCCTGGGCTGAGTGGAGAGCCAGTGAGATTGCATCTGCCTTGGAGCAATTTTGGCAGTAGGCAAATTGCAATGGGTTTAGGTCTTTAATTCTAATTATCATACAGGAGTTCAAAGTAGCAGAGCAATGAGAAAGATCCGTTAGTGCAGGGTGGTGTGGGCCATGGGCCAAACAGTATTAAATCTGGCAGTTTTCATCCAGTTACCAAGCAGGTAAAATGATTCAGATTTATTGTCCGAGTATATACATGACATCACATATAACCCAGGGATTCTTTATCCTGGGGGTGAGGGAGAATAACTATTGGCAGTGCAAAGAAAACTGACTCAAAGTACACATGTAAACAAATAAAGAAATGTAAACAAACTGACTGCAATACAGAGAGAAAAAATAATAAAGTTCAAAAGTCAGGGTCCTTAAATTAGTTCCTGATTAAGTTTGTCGTTGAGGAGCCTGATGGTGGAGGGGTAGCAGCTGTTCCTGAATGTAGTGGGGCGAGTCTTATGGTACCGAGACCACTTTCCTGATAGCAGTGAGAATAGAGCGTGTGCTGGGTGGTGTGGGACCCTTGATGATTGCTGCTACTCTTCGACGGCAGTGTTCCCTGTAGATGGTCTCGATAGTGGGGAGGGTTTTACCCATAATGTCCTGGGCTGTGTCCACAACCTTTTGCAGGGCTTTTTACTTGGGGGCATTGGCGTCCTTGTACCAAACCATGATGCAGCCAGTCAGCACACTTTCCACCACACATCTGTAGAAATTTGCCAGGGTTTCAAAATCAGAATTTATTGCCATGAACAAGTCACAAAATTTGTTGTTTCACAGTGCAAACATTCATATAAACCACCTTACAACAATAAATTTAAAAAAAAATAGTGCATGAAAAGTAAGGCAGTACCTTTGGTTCATTGATTATTCAGGAATCTGATGGCAGTGGGGAAGAAGCTGTCTTTGTACGTTGAGTGCTCGTCTTTAGGCTCTTGTACCTTTTTACCGATGGTAGCAGAGTGAAGAGGTCATGGCCTGGGTGGTGGGGATCCTTAAGGATAGAGGCTGCTTTCTTAAGACACTGCCTCTTGTAGATATCCTCAATGGAGTGAAGTCTGGTGCCTGTGATGTCGCAGGCTGAGTTAATAGCATTGTCCTGAGTGTTGGCACCCCCGTATCAGACAGTGATGCAACTAACTAGATGCTCTTCACGGTACACTTGTAGAAATTTTCAAGTCTTCAGTGTTCCCCTGACTTCCTCCTGAGTCCACAATCATCTCCTTGATTTTGCTAAAGTTGTGCGCAAGGCTGTTGGCGTGACACCACTCAGTAAGCAGATTTATCTCCCTCCTGTACACTTCCTTGTTGCCATTGAGATTTTGCCAACAACTACGGTGTCATCGGCAAGTTTGTAGATTGCATTGGAGTTGTGCCTGGACACACAGTCATGGGTGTATAATGAGTCGAGCATCCTTGGGATGTGCCTGTGTTGATGATCAGTGAGGAGGAGATGTTGTTTCCAATTTGTGCTGAATGTGGTCTTCCAATGAGGAAGTCAAGGATCCAGTTGCAGAGGAGGGTGCAGAGGTCCAACACTGAAGGAATAATTGTGTTGAAGGCTGAGCTGTAGTCAAAGAAGAGCAGCAGTATGTATGAGCTGCTCTTTTCGAGGTGATCCAGAGCTGAGTGGAGAGCTAGCGACATTGTGTGTGCTGTGGAGCGATTGTGACGATAGGTGGGTCTGGACCTTTGCTTAGGTCTGTGTTAATTCTGGCTATGACCAGCCTCTCAAAGCATTTAATCACAATAGATAAAAGTGCTACTAGGGTTGAGGCAGCTCACACGGTTCTTCTTGGGCACTGGGATGATTGATGCCCTTTTGAAGCAGGTGGGAATCTCTTACTGCAGCAATGAGAGGTTGAAAATGTTCACGAACACTCCAGCTCGTTGGTCTGTGCAAATTACAGTACTCAGCCAGCAGCCAGGTACACCGTCAGGACCTGGTGCCTTGCGAGAGTTCATCTTTTTGATTGATATTCTGACATTGTCCTCAGAGATAGGTATGATAGGGTCCTCAGCCCAATAGGCACTGTTGGGTTCTTCTTCTCAAAGCGGGCATAGAAGGTGTTCATTTCATTGGGTAATGAAACATCACAGCCATCTATGGTGTTTGCCCTCACTTTGTTGGCGGTAATGGCCTCGCTGCCATAGCTGGCGTGTATTTGTCTCTAGCTTCCCCCAGAATTGCCATTTTGCTTCAGAGATGGCCTTCCACAGGACGTACCTGGACTTCTTGTCAAAAGCCCTTGATCTCGCCCTCAACAGATTGTGAATCCTCTGAGTCATCCTCTGCCAAACTTTCAGAAACTTCTGAGGAAGAAGAGGCATTGACTTGCGGCCTTCACAATGCCATTTGTGTGTTGGTTGCAAGAAAGATCCTTCAAGATGGTGACTCCCAGAAACCCCTGTGTCATCAAAATGTTCTCATCGATGAGTAACATTGCACAGGTCTGTCTAGTAGTTGTTCAAAATGGCACCGGCATCTTGTGTTGAGGCCAAGGTCAGACCTGCCTGCGTGGGAAGTGAAAAGGGAATTAAAATGGTTGGAGACTGGAAATCCTAGCTTTGACCTGCTAGACAGAGAGTGATGTCAGGAGAAGCAGACACCCAATCTCTGTTTGGTGTTACTGATGCAAAGAAGGCCACAGCAAATACGCCCATTGCAATCTCTTTCAAAGAGGCGTGTAAGTTAAGATGGGCCTTGTGATCCTCTGCCACACCCCTCCTCCTCTCAGCCCCTCAGTTTTCAGCTGCATTGCCTCAATGCATAGATTTGTTGCACAATTACGCAAAGATGGCAGATGGGAAAGAGGCCATAAGTTGACACCTGGGGCCAATAGTCATCCCTTAACCAACAACACAAAAATAGCTGATCTGATCATTGTCACATTGCTGTTTGTAGGAACGTAATGTGCACAGAATACCTCGCTGGCTCATATTTCATCATCTCCATCCCCGTCAGCAATGTGAGCTTCCACAGCTTTCTCTTGTTCCACAAAAAAGGAGAAAATTAAGTCCATGGAACCTAGAATGATCTTGGAGCATTTTGATCAATCTAATTTCCCCATCGATTTCCCCAAAACCGATCTTTCGCTCTCATTCTTTTCTCTCTCTAATTCTATCTATTTCTCTCGATCTCTCCACCTCTCTCTATCTTTATCTCTCTTATTTCTCTCCATCTCTCTCATGCTCATCAGTCTTACCTCTGATTGGTTGCAGATGATGACATTAAATTGTTTATTACCTGATTTTAAGCTCTGATTTGCATGCTATCCGGGCATGTCATACAGCAGGTAGAACAATAATAAACTAAGCAAGTAATCCACAGTGTTGGAAGTATTCAGAATAAATCAGAGAGTGCAAGGTACAGAGAAAAGCACAATTAAAAGCAGTGCAAAGGCATCCTCTTTTGCCGGAGAGAGATTGATTTAAGTCTGACATCAGGCAGGAAACAAACTGTCCTTGAATTTGGAGGTTTAAGTTTTCAAGTTCATGTATCTTCGCGACAGAAGGACGGGGGTGGGGGGGGGGGAAGAAAGTGTGATGAGGGTGGGACGGGTCCTTTAATGTTCTGGCAGTTTTTCTGAGACAGTTGATAGAGGAGAGGGGCATTTGTGTGCTGACCTGAACTGTGCCAAGGTTCCTTTAATTTGTCATGTAATAATACATAAAAATTTAATGTAGGTTGAACATCCCTTATCCGAAATGCATGGGACCAGAAGTGTTTCAGATTTTGGATTTTTTCCGGATTTTGCAATAATGTTTTTCGGGTACCTAAGCAGCACAGTGTAGCATCAGCAGAATCCCTGTATCAGGTGCTAAACAACAACAACGGCAGCCTTTCAGTCTCCACCTACCATGCTGTGTTTTAATCAGAAGGATGCAGTACACTGATTTTTTTTTTAATCGCAATAATGTTGCTGGTCATGTCACACTCAATGTGGCATTTTAATTCAGAGAATAAGCAAAAAACGGCGTGAGTAATTAAAAAACATTTGGATTTTGGAGCATTTCGGATTTTCGCATGAGGTGTACTCAATCTGTATACAGTAAAACCCCGTTATCCGGAATTCAAGCAACTGGCAAGCTCAAGCAAGCAGCAAAAAAAATCACAGAAAATAAACAGGTAAAAAAAAATAAGAAAGTTTAAATTCGGTGTGCCTTGCTGTTAGTTTGCCAATCCACTCAACAACCAATCTCAAGCAACCGGAAAATTCACTCATCTGGCATCTACCAATTCTCATAGATGCCAGATACTAGGAATTTTATTATACACACACTTCAACTTTTGCCCGTCGTAAGGCAAATAAAGAGTCACCGTGAGCGTTGCCCCTAACGATAGGCGAAGGAGTTCCAGTACCAAGTTGTGATGCATCCAGAGAGTTGGTAAGATATCTCAGTGACTGCCCAATTTTCTCCGGCTTCTGAGCAAGTCGAGCTATTGGCGCACTTTCTTTGCCATTGTGTCACCATGGTTGGACCAGGAGCGATTGTTGGCGATACTCACACAAAGAACTTCAAGCTGTCCACTATCTGCACCTCAGCACTATTGATATATTCAGAGACCATGTGCTCCTCTCCTTTTCCTAAAGTCAATGATCAATCAGAATTTATTGTTGTGTTATGAAATTCGTTGCTTTATTGTGGTTTACAGGTGCAAAAATTCCTATAAATTATCTTCCGTAAATTCACTAATTATTAAAAAAATATATTTGCAAAAGAAGAGAAAATAAGTTGTGGATGTTTGGAACATAGAACAGGCCAGGCCCTCAGTGGTGGTGGAGGCTGGAGTATTAGGGAGCATTTCAGAGATTCTTAGGCATACAAATGAAAGAAAAATAGAGGGCTATGAGGTAGGGAGAGTTAAGAATATATGGGTCAGCACAATATTGAAGGGCAAAGGGCCTAAACTATGGTGTAGTGTTCTATGTTCTGTGTTTAACATCCGAGTGAAACACGAAAGACTGAAGACACTTTGTAGTAAAAACAGAAATGCTGGAGGAACTCAGTTGGTCTCACACTGGTCCATAGGAGGTAGAGATCTATTACTGACGTTTCAGGCCTAAGCCCTTCTTCAAGGTATCTAGCAGTTGAGTTCAGGGAACTGGAAGTTGTTGAAGTGATGGAGGGTCTGTGAACTATTCCAGAGGTAGGTGGGAGGGACTGGACCAGCAGGGACAAAACAGAATCAAGGTAAGCGGAATCAAAGGTTTGTGGATCTTGGATAGGAGGTAAAACCAAGAAGTATGGGGTTGAGAAACAGCGAGGTTAGAAGCCGTGAGAGGGTGATGATTTGGACAGGATGAGTTCAGAGATGGTGCATGAGACTGTGGTTTGATGAGTTTTGGTGAGGTCCTGAGTAAGAGGAGATGTCTGAGAATTGTCGTGTGGCAGATAGAGGTCAGTGCATTAGACCACTGCAGTGGGTTTGATAGGTTGGGATTAGTGTGGAGAGAGTGGAGGGTCAGGTGATCTGAGGAAATGAGCTTGGAATAAGTTAGGGGAGTGGTGGATCGAGATGTGGTTGATGTCTTGGCGGCAATTGGAAATAAAATCATCCAGAGCAGGCAGTAGGTCAAGACAGGGGGTCTCAAGAGGAGGAAAAAGGCTTCAAGTGGGAGAAGAAGTCTGTTGTGGGGGGTGGAGAATTCTGGTTGTAGAGGTGGACATGGTGACGGAACTGACGTAAGAAGAATGCGGCCTTATGATATGCGCAGAAATCGTGGAGTTGTGGCCCAAGGGGGGGGTGAAGGCGAGGCCTCTGCTGAGGACAAAGTGTTCCATCTCCTCTCGTTGAAGGGGATGGTGACAGCCAGGCAGGGCTTTTTGGGGGGGGGGGGGTGGGGTCAGTGGGGGGGGGAGTAGAATGAGCTGGATCAGGAGCTGGAGAGTAAGAAGGGTCCGAAGGAGGGAGGGTTGGGGAAGTCAAAGGGGGAGAGATGTCAGAGTGAGAGTTTGTGATGGAGATTTGGTCCTGTGGACCACCAGCACTGTGGTTTATGAACAAACAATGGTATTTATTTATTTATATTTCTTTTCGACATACAACATGTTAAAGACCCATTTGGCCCACAAGTCCATGCCACCCAATTCACTTAAAGGTTTTGAAGGGTGGGAGGAAACTGGAGTACCCAGAGGAACCCCACATAGACACAGGGGAAAACATACAAACTCCTTCCAGACAGTGCGGGATTTGAACCATGGTCGCTGGTGCTGTAACAGCGTTGCGCTAACTGCTACGCTAACCAGATTTACTCGCGGGGGATTTCGCAACTCTCACACAGACAAAGCAACTACACACAAATCATACAAATCTGGTGAATCACTGATAATCACATCTCCTAATTGTGAAGCAAGGGTTAAACAAATGGTACCCGCCACCCCTCTCACCAGCAGGCACAGCACACTGATCAATTAAAACGTACACATCTGGTTACCATTCATAATGGCTGAGACACTACAGTCTCTTCTGGGTTCATACCACAGATAGACCTCACCCTATACCAGCTTACACTGCACAACTGGTTCTCTGGCGTCTGCAGCTCGCAACTTGGATCCGACCCCTCATGGTCTGCCGTCCGACGTCACCCACGGCTCTCAACCTGGAGAGGAGCTTGGATTGGCTCAAGTCCAAAGGAAGAGAGTTGCTCTGTGTGGTGGGCTTTGAACTGCATCTGCCTGGGAGTGGGAGGGGGCCAGCTCAGGTGCGCCCATGTGTGGCAGCCTCACTTGTGGATTGATTGGCAGGTGAGGTAACTCTGACCTGCTTCTTGCCAGAGAGATCAGGTGACCTTCTGTATAACAGTATGGAGAGGATGAGTTCTCACTGACCTTATGTTAATGTGCCTATCTAAATGTTCGTTAAATGTCAAAATCGAGCCCACAATCGCCACTTCATCAACTTGTATTCATGCAGCTACCAATATATTGGGTCTGCACTCTGTTCATCAGTATGAGAGCATCATTGTGGAGTTTATTCATGAGCTTGATGGCTGCAGGGAACAAACTGTTCTTTGTTTTTTTTTCTTTTCCCCCCCCCCCTTAATTTAATTACATGTACCTGACACCCATGCTTTGGAACGAAAAGATTCTGACTGTCAACTCTCTCTCTCTGCCACTTTTAAAGTTATAATTTTAGGTCAGGGAGAAAATAAAGAGAAACTATGCAATGCACAAACATTCAGAAGATTGGGAGCCTCAAAGAACCACTTTGAATGTTGAAAGGGCCTGGAAAGCGTAGACCCATGCTAGATGAGTCGAGGACAAGAGGACACAACTTCAGGATTGAAGGGCACCCATTTAGAACAGAGATGAGATATTTCTTCAGCCAGAGGGTGGTAATGGGAGGGGAGGAAGGGAGGGTGGGATGGGGAGAAGACGACACTGTATATATTTGAAAAGGAAAATGTATGTATCTTGGTCAATGTGGTTTATGGTGTGAAAAATAAAAAAATTTTTAAAAAAAGCCAGAGGGTGGTGAACCTCTGGAATTTGCTACCAAGCACAGCTCTGGAGGCCAGGTCATTGGGTATATTTAAGGCAGAGATTGATAGGTATCTGAATAGTCAGGTTGTAGCGAGAAAGCAGGGGAAAATGGATCAGATTATGATGGAATGGCAGAGAGGTTTTGACAGGCTGAATGGCCTACTAATGATTGTAAGTTAATTGGTGTATTTGTGGGGTACAGGCCTGTTACCATCTGCTTGCAAAACAAATTTTCTCACACGTGTCAATCAACTTGAACTTGTTTTACCCCACTTACAGGAGAAAGTGGATTCGAGGGTTCTCCCCATCACTAAATAATTTTAATGTTCACAGATTAGATGTAAACCTTAAACCTGAAGTGCTGTGTCCATTCAAGGCAGCTCCCTGGTGGTGCCTGACCTCATGCTGAAGACACATGCAGAAAGATGAACGATTGCTATGTGAAATGTGTCCCAAAATAACCCGCAGCTGATGACGACTGCAATGTGAAATGTTCAGGCGTCTGCCTCCTGATTGCTTTGTAGCCTGAACAAGCGTTGGCCACCTGTTTCATTCTGAATGTGTTCTCTAGCACTGCTTCACTGAACACCAAGTTTTGAATTCACGCTATCTGCTCTTTCCTGAGTCCACGCTATCTGTTCTCACCACCTAGGCTTGTGTACGAACCTCTGTCCATGTCGCCCTTCGTCTGATTTGCCAATTGTCTTGTCTCCCTTATCTTGTCTCCCGTATTTTCACCTTCTCTATCTTCTCTGCCCTTCTCTCTGCCTTTTCACTCACTTCCCCTTTTCTCTCCTTTTTCTCTCCCCTTCTCTCCTTTCTTCTCACATTCCTCCTCTCTGCTCTCCTTCTTCTCCTCTTCCATTCTCCCCTCTTCTCCCCAGCTCTCCCACCATCTCTCTCCCCCCCCGTCTCTCCCAACTCCACTCATTTGCACTCCCCCTCCTCTCCCCTAAGCTCCCTCTCCTCCACTCACCCTCCCTTTTGTCACCCCCTCCCCCTTCTCATGTCTCCCTCCTCAAATACATTGCAAGGTCCTTGTTAAAGTAACAAGACCGCCTGAAACTTAAAGGTGCATGCACTTATAGTGTCTGGTTAGTCCTGTCAGCAGCGTCTCACTGCCCCTCCCATCAGGTGAGAGAGAAGGCCTTGGGTTCTCATCGCTATCTCACAGCAATGAGCTCATCCTCTATCCAGGAGGCACAATGTTCAGAGGGGTGGAGGAGGCAGTGGTTATGGGGAGAGGTTGGACAAACCTGGGTTGTTTTCTCTGGAGTAAAGAGGATCAAACTGATAGAGGTTTATGAAATCATGAGAGACATTGATAGAGTGGACATTCTGAATCTTTTTCCTGAGGTAAAATCAGAATTTATTGTCATGAGCATGTGTTATGAAAATTTTTGTTTTGTGGCAGCGTTACTATGCATTACAGGTGAAAAAATTGCTATAAATTACATTTCTGTAAATAGGCTATTTTTTAAAAAAAATTAGTACAAGAGAAAGAAGTGAGGTAGTCTCTGTGGTTCATTGTCCATTCGGATGGGGAAAAATGTGTTTTATACCATTGAATGTTCATCTTCAGGTTCCTGTACCTCCTTCCTGATGGTAGCAGTGTGAAGTGAGGGTCCTTGAGGATAGAGGCTGCTTTCTTGAGATACCGTCTCTTGTAGATGTCATTCATGGAATGAAGACTGGTGCCCGTGATGGCGCTGGCCAAGTTCACAACTCACTATATTTTTTTCCTGTCCTGTGCCTTGGCACCTCCATACCAGATAGCAATGCAACCAGTCAGAATGTTCTCCAGGATACCCCTGTAGAAGTTTGGAAAGAATATTTGGTGACATACCAAATCTCCGCAAACTCCTCATGATGCATAGCCACTGGCGAGCCGTCTTTATGATTGCATTGAAGTGGAGGTCCCAGGATAGATCTTCAGAGATGTTGACACCCAGAAATTTAAAGCTCTTGCCCTACTCCACTGCAGACCCCTTGATGAGGACTCCAGAAGACAAGCATTTAATGTGAAGTGGGGGGGGGGGGGGGGAAAGATGTGTGGAGTAAATGTTTACACAGAGAATGGTGGGTGCCTTGAATGAACTGCTAAGGTAGTAGTGAAAGCAGAAATAATAGTACTGTAGAAATAATGGTACAGGTTTCTGACAGTGGAGAGGCATGCAAACACAGTCCCATGTACTGTCAGGATAGACAAATAACTCTACATCACATCAACAATTCTGTAGTTGAAAGCAGCAAGTTCTTTGGAGCTGACTGGTGTCACCCAACCTATCCACTTGTCAGGAAGGCGCAACAGCGACTGCACTTCCTGAGAAGGCTGAAGTGGGCAAGGCTACTGGCTATCATCATATCAACCTTCTATAGGAGCTCTCTCTCTCTCTCTCTCTCTCTCTCTCTCTCTCTCTCTCTCTCACACACAGTGAGGTACGGTTGCTGCAGAAAAATGGATCAAAGGTCGATCCACAGTACTATAGGGTAGCAGAGAGGATCACTGGAGTCTTCCTTCCTCCTCCCCCCACCCCCCCCCCCCCCCCCACCCTCCCATCAAAGTGATCTACTTGGGTCGTTTGTCTGAAGAAGGTGGGCAAAATTATTGAGGACCCCTACCACCCCACACACAGCGTCTTTCAGCTGCTTCAGTCACGGAAGAGATCCAGGATGATCAGAGCCAGCACCACCAGGCTGAGGAACAGCTTCTTCTTACGGGCTGTGAGGACACTGAACGACCAAAGGAACTTGCTCACACTGACCACCTGAGACTCTCGTATTTACGAGATGATACTTAGTTATTTATTTGTGCATATGAGTACTTGTCCTGCATGGGTATTGTTTGTCTGTACGTGTGTTATGTGTGGTTGTGTGTCCACATGTTTTGCACTGAGGTCTGGAGAACGCTATTTCATTGGGTTATACTTGTGCAATCGGATGACGCTAAATTTGAAATGGATGGAGGGACATAAACCAGCAGGGTTTCCATTTGATTTGGGCATCATATTCATCACAGACACGCTGTTCCTGTGATGTGCTGCTCACTGTTCATTGCTGATATTCTGGAATAAACTTGATGCCGCAAAACTAATCAAAACATTCAAACGGGAAAGGGTGCAGGAGGCCTGGAACTGGAAAGGATTCACTAGTATAGTTCAGGCCCCTCAGCCCATGATGATGTGCTGACCCATATAAACCTACACTACAGTCTAACCCTTTCCTCCCTCATACCCATAATGTTCTATTTTTCTTACATCCATGTGCCCGTCTAAGGGTCTTTCAAATGTTCTTACTGTTCCAGCCTCCACCACCAGCCCAGACAATTCATTCGAGGCACCCACCACTCTCTGTGTGTCTCCCCTAAACTTCCCTCCCTTCAGCTTGTAAACACATCCTCTGGTGTTTGCTACTCCCACCCTGGGAAACAGGTGCCTCTCAAAATCTTGTAGATCTCTATTAAGTCACCTCTCATCCTCCTTCACTTTAAATTGAAAAGCCCCAGCTCTGTTAAAAGACACATTTTCCAATCCAGGCAACATCCTGGTGAATCTCCTCTACATCCTCTCCACGACTTCAACATCCTTCCTGTAACGAGGCGACCAGAACTGAACACAATAGTCCAAGTGTGTTTCCCGTACTGGTCAGCTTGAGTTAGGATAGGCTGGTTCTTTGGAGTGTAGAGGGCTGAGGACCAACTTTATCAAGGTTTATAAAATCATGAAGAGCGTAGATAAGGTGGATGGTCACAGTTCCCCCCCCCCCCCCCCCCCCCACCACCACCAAGGGTAGGGGAGTCAAAACTAGAGGGTGAGCGGGGAAAGATTTAAAATGGACCTGAAGGACAGGTTTCTGACAGTGGAGAGGCATGCAAACACAGTCCTATGTACTGTCAGGGAGGTGTATCTGAGGGTGCGTGGTACCTTGGGAGTTGTTGGAACAAGGTGCGAGTCCAAGCACCACTCTGGGGATTGGAGAAGATCCGGAGGCTTCGCTTTTAAGTGTTGGCAAGTCCTCCAACCATTACTTCTTTGCACCCCAGCGCTGCAGATCTGGACTAACTGCTGGGAACCCCCTAACTCCGCCATGGGTCATGAGTGGGATTGGAGCCTCACAAGGCGGGGAGTCATTGCTGGGGTGGGGGCGTTGCTGTGCAGAGGTTGACTGATAAGCTCCTCTTCCTTGTGCCTGCAGGTGGGACCAGCTCAGGATGCAAGCCGCCCTCCTCTCACTGCTTGGCTGCCTCGTTTGGGTTCACCCCTGCTGAGACGGCAATGTCGAGCCAGCACGGCCACCTGCCCCTTGGCGGACTGCAGCAGCCCGCGGGTGAAGCCCCGCAGGTCCGACATGGGCCACACTGGGGCTTGAGCAATGCCCGCGCACGGGGCCAAGCCGCTGACCATCAGAGAGGCAACACCACCGACAGGGTACGTCCACACACCTGGGCCAGGCCTGTGATACAGCCCGAGGTGGAGGGCACTGCCTCCAGAGCAGCGGGCTATGTGACATATGGGAGCAGAATGGCCTGCTCTGCTGTTTATTAAGATCAGCTTCACTCCCCACTCTTCCTGTTCACCATCACCCTTAATTCTGAATCTGAAGAAATCTGAATTCACCTCCTATTCAAAAAAATCTATCCATCTGAGTTTTAAACACATTTAATGAGCCTCTACAACTTCCTTGGGGAGAGAATTCCACAGATTCACCGCTCTCTGGGAGAAGCATTTCCTCCTCATCTCCATCCTAAATTCACTGCCCCAGTATCTTGAGCCGGTGTCCCCTCATTCTAGTCTCACCTCCCAGTAGAAACAACCTCTTCTATCTTATCTATTCCTTTTATTATTTTATGTCTCTGAAAAGATTCCCTAAATTCCAATGCACATAGTCCCAGGCGACGCAATCTCCCCGCACAAGATGGCCCTTCATGTTCAGAATTGACCTGGTGAACCTCATCTACAACTGTCTCCAAAGGCAGTAGATTGGCCTGGTGAACATCATCTACAACCGTCCCCAAAGGCAGTCGACCTAGTGAACCTCATCTACAACTGTCTCCAAAGGCAGTAGATTGACCTGGTGAACCTCATCTACTAATGTCTCTAAAAGCAGTAGATCGACCTGGTGAACAACGCCTTCAACTGTCTCCAAAGGCAGTAGACAGTGAACATAGTCTACAACTGTCTCCAAAGGCAGTAGATCGACCTGGTGAACATCATCTACAACCATCTCCAAAGGCAGTCGACTTGGTGAGCATCGTGTCGACCTGGTGAGCATCGTCTCGACCTGGTGAGCATCGTCTACAACCGTCTCCAAAGGCAGTCGACCTAGTGAACCTCATCTACAACTGTCTCCAAAGGCAGTCGACCTAGTGGACATCATCTATAATCATCTCCAAAGGCAGTCGACCAGGTGAACTTCATCTACAAGCATCTCCAAAGACAGTAGATTGACCTGGTGAACCTCATCTACAACTGTCTCCAAAGGCAGTAGATGAACCTGGTGAACCTCGTCTACAACTGTCTCCAAAGACAGTAGATTGACCTGGTGAACCTCATCTACAATTGTCTCTAAAAGCAGTAGATCGACCTGGTGAACATCATCTACAACTGTCTCCAAAGGCAATAGATCGACCTGGTGAACATCATCTACAACCATCTCCAAAGGCAGTCGACCTGGTGAGCATCGTGTCGACCTGGTGAGCATCGTGTCGACCTGGTGAGCATCGTGTCGACCTGGTGAGCATCGTGTCGACCTGGTGAGCATCGTGTCGACCTGGTGAGCATCGTGTCGACCTAGTGAGCATCGTGTCGACCTGGTGAGCATCGTCTACAACCGTCTCCAAAGGCAGTCGACCAGGTGAACCTCATCTACAACCGTCTCCAAAGGAAGTAGATTGACCTGGTGAACATCATCTACAACCGTCTCCAAAGGCAGTCGACCTAGTGAACCTCATCTACAACTGTCTCCAAAGGCAGTAGATTGACCTGGTGAACCTCATCTACAACTGTCTCCAAAGGCAGTAGATGAACCTGGTGAACCTCGTCTACAACTGTCTCCAAAGACAGTAGATTGACCTGGTGAACCTCATCTACAATTGTCTCCAAAGGCAGTAGATGGACCTGGTGAACATCGTCTTCAACTGTTTCCAAAGGCAGTAGACGGTGAACATAGTCTACAACTGTCTCCAAAGGCAGTAGGTCGACCTGGTGAACATCATCTACAACCATCTCCAAAGGCAGTCGACCTGGTGAGCATCGTGTCGACCTGGTGAGCATCGTGTCGACCTGGTGAGCATCGTGTCGACCTGGTGAGCATCGTGTCGACCTGGTGAGCATCGTGTCGACCTGGTGAGCATCGTGTCGACCTGGTGAGCATCATCTACAACTGTCTCCAAAGGCAGTAGATTGATCTGGTGAACATCGTCTACAACCGTCTCCAAAGGCAGTCGACCTAGTGAACATCATCTATAACCGTCTCCAAAGGCAGTCGACCAGGTGAACCTCATCTACAACCGTCTCCAAAGGAAGTAGATTGACCTGGTGAACATCATCTACAACCGTCTCCAAAGGCAGTAGATGAACCTGGTGAACCTCGTCTACAACTGTTTCCAAAGACAGTAGATTGACCTGGTGAACCTCATCTACAATTGTCTCCAAAGGCAGTAGATGGACCTGGTGAACATCGTCTTCAACTGTTTCCAAAGGCAGTAGACGGTGAACATAGTCTACAACCGTCTCCAAAGGCAGTAGGTCAACCTGGTGAACATCATCTACAACCATCTCCAAAGGCAGTCGACCTGGTGAGCATCGTGTCGACCTGGTGAGCATCGTGTCGACCTGGTGAGCATCGTGTCGACCTGGTGAGCATCGTGTCGACCTGGTGAGCATCATCTACAACTGTCTCCAAAGGCAGTAGATTGATCTGGTAAACATCGTCAACAACCGTCTCCAAAGGCAGTCGACCTAGTGAACATCATCTATAACCGTCTCCAAAGGCAGTCGACCAGGTGAACCTCATCTACAACCGTCTCCAAAGGAAGTAGATTGACCTGGTGAACATCATCTACAACCGTCTCCAAAGGCAGTCGACCTGGTGAACCTCATCTACAACTGTCTCCAAAGGCAGTGGATGAACCTGGTGAACCTCGTCTACAACTGTCTCCAAAGGCAGTAGATGGACCTGGTGAACATCGTCTCCAACTGTTTCCAAAGGCAGTAGACGGTGAACATAGTCTACAACTGTCTCCAAAGGCAGTAGGTCGACCTGGTGAACATCATCTACAACCATCTCCAAAGGCAGTCGACCTGGTGAGCATCGTCTACAACTGTCTCCAAAGGCAGTAGATTTACCTGGTGAGCATCATCTACAACCATCTCCAAAGGCAGTAGATCGACCTGGTGAACATCGTCTACAACCGTCTCCAAAGGCAGTCGACCAGGTGAACCTCGTCTACAACTGCCTCCAAAGGCAGTAGATGAACCTGGTGAACCTCGTCTACAACCGTCTCCAAAGGCAGTAGATCGACCTGGTGAACATCATCTACAACAGTCTCCAAAAGCAGTCGACTGAGTGAACCTCATCTACAACTGTCTCCAAAGGCAGTCGACCAGGTGAACCTCGTCTACAACTATCTCCAAAGGCAGTGGATTGACCTGGTGAACCTCATCTACATTTGTCTCCAAAAGCAGTAGATCGACCTGGTGTTCATCGTCTACAACCATCTCCAAAGGCAGTAGATCAACCTGGTGAACCTCGTCTACAAGCGTCTCCAAAGGCAGTAGATCGACCTGGTGAACCTCGTCTACAACTGTCTGCAAAGGCAGTAGATGGACCTGATGCACCTCGTCTACAACTGTCTCCAAAGGCAGTAGATGGACCTGGTGAACCTCGTCTTCAACTGTCTGCAAAGGCAGTAGATGGACCTGGTGAATCTCGTCTACAACTGTCTCCAAAGGCAGTAGATCTTTTCTCCAGTCAGGAGACCAGAACTTCCATATAGTACACCAGGCGTGGCCTTACTTGTCCCCTATCCAATTGAATAAAATCTCCAGGAATGAAAGGCTCAGCATTCTTCTTGATTACCTTCTGCATCAGCAAAATAATCTTTTATGATTCATTGCACATAGAACATCCCGGCACGTTTCAGGACCTTTGTCCCATGATGTGCTGACCTACTCTGCAATCTAACCCTTCCCTACCTCACACCCATAACCCTCTATTTTTCTTGTATCTATGTGCCTGTCTAAAGGTCTTTTAAATGTCCCTATTGTAATGGCCTCAGGCACCCCTGGCAATACATTCCAGGCACCCACCACTCTCTGTGTTGATATAAAAAAATGTCTCCCCTGAACTTTCCTCTCCTCACCTGAAACAGATGTCCTCTGGTATTTGCTACTGTCTCTCCGGGGGATAAAGTGGTGGTTGTCTGCCATACCTATACTTCTCGTTAAGTTGTAGACCTGTATTAAGTCACCTCTCATCCTTCATTGCTCCAAGGAGAAAAGCCCACATTTTTCTTAAATGTCAAAATTGAGCCCGTGTTCATTAATTTAGCTGGCACCTCTTAATCACAGCGTGAAGAATCCCAGTTTCCATGAGCCGGTCTCCTGCAGCCCGCAGCCTGTGTGGGTCCCAAAGCCACTGAGTTCCTTGCTGGTCTGCTGCCATTGTCACTGTCCTGAAGGGTAATCTGTCATGCTTCTTCTCAATGGGGTGACAGCTGGTGACAGTTCTAACCAGGCTGTTATTTGCTTTCTCCCCATCTCTCGACCTGTGGTATGGAACGTCTTGGGGTGTGGGGGGTGTGATGGAAGGTGGGGGGGGGGGTCACCATCCCCATTTACTGGGTGACAACAGATAGGGTCCCATTGTTCTGCTGCTTCACCTTCCAGGTACTCTCAGACATGACGATCCTGCAGAGGAGGATTCCCCTGTGTTTCCGTGAGTCTGGCATGACCCCCCTCAGGAAACTGTCAGTGGATCTGATCAAGACTTACAAGCACATCAACGAGGTGAGCAAGCTGCTGGGGTGCTAGGCATGCCACCTCCCCAATTTTCCCCATCCCTTGTCAATCCAGCTTCCCTCAAGGTTCAAGACTATCGTTTCAAACACAAAATTCTTTCATCTTGCTTTGTCCTGTGCAGGCACTAGTCCATTTGCCACTATTATAGAACAAGGAACATAGAAATCTACGCCCAGTACAGTCCACGGCATCCTGCTAACCAAATAACTTACTCTAACAACAAGGTGGAATTTCCCGTCCATTTCTCTCATTTCATGCACCTATCTAATTGTCTCTTCAAAGACCCAATTGTCCCTGCCTCCACCACCATTGCTGGCAGCACATTCCATGCACCCACCCCTCTCTGTGTGAAGAACATCCCCCTGTACTTGCTCCCAAGCATTTTAAAATATGCCCCCTCATGTTGGCCATTTCAGCCGGAGGATAAGCCTCTGGCTGTGCACACGATCAATGCCTCTCATCGTCTTATACCCCTCTGTCAGGACACCCCTCATCCTCCATCACTACAGGAGAACAGAGCAATTCACAAAACCTCTCCTCATGAGGTGTGCTCTCCAATCCAGGCAGCATCCTTGTAAATCTGCTCTGCAGCCTCTCTGTAGCCTCCTTCCTTGCAGTCAGGTGACCAGAACTGAACACGATATTCCACGTGGGGTCCAACCAAGGTTTTGTAGTGCTGCAACATTACCTCACGGCTCTTGAATTCGAACAACATTTAATGAAAGCCAACACACCATACGTCTTCTTAACAACACTGTTGACCTGGGCAGCAGCTTAGAGGGTCTGTGGACACAGACCCCAAGATCTCTCAGTTCGTCTATACTGCCCAGAGTCCTCCCATTAACATTGTGTCAGTGGGAGAAAAAGAATCGAAAGAGGGTCAAGGTTCCTTTATTATTATGTATATTAATGTACAAACTTTGCAGAATTAGGCTCTTCAACCTGCCATTCATTCATAAACTGATCCATTCTCCCACTCAGTCCCACTCCCCGCCTTCTCCCTATAACCTTTGATGCCCTGGCTAATCAAGAACTTTCCTTAATGACCCAGCCTCCACAATTGCCCATGGCCACAAATTCCTCAGATGTACTGCCCTCTGGTTGGGGAGAGAGAAGCAAAAGAGTTAAACAAGAAAATCTGTGGATCCAAGGTTGAACTCAGCAGGCCATGCAGCTCGATGCTGCGTGACCTGCTAAGTTTCTTCAGCACTTGAGAATCAAAAGAGAGCCCTTTAGGGGCCCCAAGTGTCTGTGGGTCTGGATCCTGCACCCCTTATCACTTCCACAGCTGCGTGGCCTCCTGACCATTTCAGCACTGATCTTGAGCTCCAAGTTCAGAGTCTCCGGTACGATCAGGAAGCAGTCAGCGCCTGAGGCCTTTCAGGAGCCCTTGCCGTTACCCCCCACCCCCACATGGTACCAGGTTCCCACCAGTTACCAACGGGTGAAGTGGGAAGAGGGTGAGGGTCCCATTCTAAGGGGTACAGTTTTGTGTCTCTCACTCTCCCACACCCTCACTCAATTCTGGCATCTGCGGGGATTAGTGAGGAATATATGGGAGCGAGAGAAGTTTAAAGGGAGCAGGGTGCCTGGGGAGTGGGCAATGGGGTCTCAGCCAGCTTAAAAGGAGATGGGTTCCGGGGAGTTTCAAAGGAGTGGGAAACGGGGTCCTGGGGTCTATAAAGGGGTCCGGGAGATGGGTTCCAGAGAGTATGAAGGGAGCGGGAGATGGGGTCTCGGGGAGTGAAAATGGAGTGGGAGATAGAGTACTGGTGAGTTTAGATGGAGCAGGAAACAGGGTTCCTGGGAATTTAGTGTGAGATGGGGTCGCAGGGAGTGTAAAGGCCGCAGGAACTGGGGTCCCTGGGAGTTTAAAGGGAGTATGAGGCAGGGTCCCAGGGAGTGCAAAAGGGAATGGGAGACAGTGACCATGGAGTGTAAATGGAGCGGGAACCAGTGTCTCTGGGAGATAAGGAGAGTGTAAGACGGGGTCCCAGGGACTGTAAAGGGAGTGGGAGATGGTGACCGGGGAGTGTAAATGAAGCGGGAAACGGGGTCCCTGGGAGTTTAACGGGAGAGTGAGATGGGGTCCTGGTGAGTTTAGAGGGAGCACAAGTAAAGGTTTATCTAAATAAGGGAGAAACTCGGACAAATAACTCGGGTAGACACCCTGGGCAGCACAGACGATTTGGCCCATGTGCCACTGCCGTTTCCTACCTTGCCCTAGCACCTGAAACCCCTATGGTCTCTGCTGCTACAGGTTTACTATGCCAAGAAGAAGAGGCGAGCCCAGCACGTGCCCCCAGACGATTCTAGTCACAAGAAGGAGCGAAAGATCTACAATGAGGGCTACGACGATGATAATTATGACTACATCGTGAAGAACGGAGAGAAGTGGATGGATAGATATGAAATCGACTCCCTGATTGGAAAGGGCTCATTCGGACAGGTAACCCAGGAGATTTACCAGGATGTAGCCTGGATTGGAAAATATTTCTTGCAAGATTAACAGAGCTGGAGCTCTGCTCCCTTTAAACTTCTCTCGCTCCCATATATTCTCTTTGGAATGTAGAAGGATGAGAGGAAACTTGATAGAGATCTGCATGGTCTGAGAGGGAGAGATAGGGTGGACAGCCAGTGCCTTTTTCCCCACGGTGGGAGTAGCCAACACCCCAGAACATATATAAAAGTGAAAAAGGAGGGAAATTTAGGGAGATGTCAAGGGAAAGCCGTTTTACACAGAGAGATGTGGGGCCCTGGAATGCATTGCGAGGGGTGGTGGTGGAGGCTGGAACATTAGGGGCATTTAAGAGACTCTTAGACAGGCCCACGGATGGATGGAAAATAGAGGTAGGGGGTTTAGTTTTTTCTGTAAGTGTATATAGGTTGGCACAACGCCGTGGGCTGAAGAGCTTGTATATATGGTGCTACATTGTTCATGACCATGCACGCTTAGGAATACATGTTCAGATTTATTGTCAGAGTATGTACATGGCATCACACGAGGTTCTTTTTCCTCTGGGTCAGGCCAAATTTCTACTTATTGGTAGTGTAAACTGTACTCAGGAAAAGATACAAAAGAGAGAAATTTAAGAAAAGAAAGAAATGTAAACAAACTGGAATGCAGAAAAAAATTCTCAACAATAAATAAGAGTCCTTAAATGAGTCTCTGTTTGAATTTGTCTTTGATGGGTCTGATGGTGGAGGGGGAGCAGTTGTTCCTGGACCTCCGCAAACTCCCGAGGATGTAGAGGTGCTGACGTGCTCTCTTCATGATTACACTAGTCTTACCCCTCTCCCCTATAGTTTTAGACTCCCCTATCCAGGGGAACATGACAGTGACCACCCACCTGATCTGTGACCCTCGCCCCACTATAAGGTGTTTCCCCCCCCACCACCCCCCCCCCCCCCCCCCCCCAGTCCCCTACACTCCAGGGAGAAAACTCCCAGCCTTTCCAATACTACGAACATCTGGAGAATCTGGAACCTAAACCATGGCAAATTTCTACTGATGTGTGGTGGAAAGTGTGCTGACCGGCTGCATCATGGTCTTGTATGGGGGCACCAAACCCCTGAGCGTAAAGCCCTGCAAAAGGTAATGGACACAGCCCAGGACATTACAGGCAAAACCCTCCCCACCATCCAAAACATCAACAGGGAACGGTGCTGTCTGAGAGCAGCAGCAATCATCAGGGACCCACACCACCCAGCACACGCTCTGTTCTCACTGCTACCATCAGGAAATAGGTATCGGTGCCACAAGACTTGCACCAGTAGGTTCAGGAACAGCTGCTACCCCTCCACCATCAGGCTCCTCAACAGCAAACTCAATCAGGGACTAATTTAAGAACTCTTCCAAATTTACAATAAATTTTGTTTACATTTCTTTTGTGTGTTCATTCCTTTCTGAGTACAGTTTACATTTAATCATAATTAGAAATTCTCCCTGGCCTACAGGAAAAAGAATCTCAGGGCAAGTAGGGCTCACCTGAAGGATCCTTGGGGGCTTGATCATGATCTTGCTTCCTGGTCGTGCCGGAGGTTCGGGTCTGGACCTCAGGCAGCTGATGGATCGAATAGGAGTCTGTGCGGCTGCGGGAGGCGAATTCATGGACACTCATTGTCTCTGAAGGGACTCTCTTTTGCTTCTCTTTCTCTCGTGCTGTGAGGGGCGCCGGGCAACACTAATGGCAATTCTTAATGAGGCAGAAGGAAATTTCATATATTTCATAATTCTGTACGATTGTATGACAAAAAAGGAATCTTGAATGTATGTTCTCTGACGATAAATCTGAACTTTGAAGAATAAAAGGGTACCTGAGGGACACCTTCTTCACACAAAGGGATGCGCACATGTGGATGAGCTGTTAGAGGAAATGATCATGATGGGATTGACAGGTTCTTGATTAGCCAGGGCATCAAAGGTTATGGGGAGATGGCCAGGCAATGGGGCTGAGTGGAAAAATGAATCAGCTCATAATTAAATAGCAGGGGAGACTCGATGGTCTGATTGGCCTATTTCTGCTCCAGTCTTACGGTCTCATGGAACAGTTGCAATATTTAAAGGGAATGGGCAGAATGCAGATGATAGAGACCAGCTCAAGTAGACTACTTGGTCAGCATGGAGGTGATGGTCAAAGGGCCTGCCATTTGTTTCTACATGGGTCTGCTTTAATGCTGCTCATTCACTCCTTTGCTCCCTCCATCACCCCCTCCCCCCCCTTCCCCTTCTCCTGGGCCCAGGTAGTGAAGGCCTACGACCACCAGGAGCAGGAGTGGGTCGCCGTCAAGATCATCAAGAACAAGAAGGCCTTTCTGAACCAGGCCCAGATTGAGCTGCGTCTCCTGGAGCTGATGAACAAGCACGACACCGAGATGAAATACTATATCGGTAGGCACCCCCCACATCCACCCGCGCAGGTCACCGTGACATAGTCCTCTCCCCACCTCCTCCCCATGCAGGTTGACACGAGGCTGTCCTTGACCCTTGCTCATGAGCAACTACACGAGGCAGTGGAGAGTTGACCAGCCTGCAGGCAGGTCATAGAAAAGGTCAACTCTTGTTAATGGGTCACGTGGCACAGCTGGTTCAACAACTGCAGGGACCTGGGTTCAACTCTGCCACGTATGCGTGTGTGTGTGTGTGTGTGTGTGTTGTGTTTGCTGGGTTATATTTGTGTGCATATGTGTCTATGTTTGTGTGTGTATCTATGTATGGGTGTGTATGAGAGTGTACGTGTGTTTTGTGCATCTGGGTATGTTTGCATTTGGTTTTGTGTGTGTGCATTTGTATGTATCTGTATGTTTGCCAAAATATTTGTGTCTATCTATATAGGTCTACATGTGTGTCTATATGTTTGTGTGTATGTGGTTGGGGGGGTAGAGGGAGAGACGTTTTCCACTTCCTTCCAAACTTCCAGAGCTGCAATAGCAGAAGACCCAGGAACCTCTGGGTACTGGCCTCCATCCACTGGAGTGTTTAGGCTCCCAGGGCCCATCAACATCATCAGATATCCAGAGACCAGTGTATGATCCCAACCTGTGTGTGTGGGTATGTACATGTGTGTGTGCATTAGTGTGTTGTGTTTGCTGGGTTAATTGGCCACTGCAAATCACCCCCGATGTGTGTGGGTGAGGAAGGTAGAATCCAGGAGGAGTTGACGGGAATGTAGGGAGCAGAGGTTGGAGGGAAAGATACCCAGCATTGCAATGGGCAGTGACCCAGGTTCGATGCCCAGCTCCGGGCACTCCCTGCGCAGAGTTCTGCATGGAAACCTGTGGGCTAACAGGACACTAGAATTATCCCTAGGAAGCAGGGGCAGCTATGGAGTCAGTGGGGGGTGGGGGAGGATTGCTGTTGGTGGGCCAGCACGGTCATGGTGGGCCGAAGAGTCTGCTGCCCTGTGTGTAAAGCAGAATGTCCCTCCCTCCCCGCAGTTCACCTAAAGCGGCACTTCATGTTCCGTAATCACCTGTGCCTGGTTTTTGAGCTGCTCTCCTACAACCTGTACGACCTGCTACGCAACACCAACTTCCGCGGCGTCTCGCTCAACCTCACCCGCAAGTTTGCCCAGCAAATGTGCACAGCCCTGCTCTTTCTCGCCACGCCCGAACTCAGCATCATCCACTGTGACCTCAAGCCCGAGAACATCCTACTGGTGAACCCCAAGCGCAGCGCCATCAAGATCGTGGATTTTGGCAGCTCCTGCCAGCTCGGGCAACAGGTGAGGCATCAAGATGGCTGGTGTTTGGTTGGGGGGGGTGGTGTGTGTGTGTGTGAGGAGGGGGGGACAGAGGGGTTGTGTTTGAGAGGGGGAGATGTGAGAGAAAGTGTGAGAGAGAGGTGAGTGTGTGAGAGGGAGTGTATAAGAAAACAAGAGTGTGTGAGAGATATGTGTGTGTGTATGTGTTTTCAGAGATTTACAGAATAACAGATCCCTGGCAGTAGGTTACAGGCTGGGATGTAATCCTGGGATTCAGGGGTTTATACATCTATAGAGTAACATCTCTGAGAGTAGGTTGCCAGTGGGATTTGATCCAGGGTTCAGAGGGTTAGCGTATGGAGTAACAGATCCCGAGGAGTGGGTTACAGGCTAAGGTCTGATCACCAGGTTTAAGAGTGAGGTTTGATGGTTTTTGCACAGGGAGAGTGTAACTGATATCTGTTGTTTTAGCACAATTAGCACGACGCTATTACTGTGCCAATGATCTGGGTTTGAATTGGGTGCTGTATGGAAAGGGTTTCTATGTTCCCCCGTGCCAAGCAATAATAAAGGATCCCACCCACCCTGCCCTGCATCTGTTTGACCTACTACCCTCTGGCAGACGCTACAGGTCAATCAAGACAAGAACAAACAGACTCAGAAACAGCTTTTTCCCCCAGGCTGTCACTACACTGAACACACATATCCACAAATTCCCCTCTCTGTCCTCCACATCTATTATACATACAGCCGACACCCCCCTTCCATTCACATAAAGGACATATACGGCACTGTAAATTAAATTTTTTATTTAACTTCTGTGGTGCTGCCTGTGGTTGCGTCGCTGCATTGGTAACCTTGTACTGCTGTCATAAATCTCGTTGTATAACTTGTACAATGACAATAAAAAGCTATTTGATTTGATTTTGATTTGATTTGATTTGACCTGCAGGTGCTAGAGTTTACTCCTCCTCTCAAAACATTTTGTGTTGTAGGTTAATTTGGTTGGCACAGGTTTAAATGGCTGGACTTTGCTTCTACCATGCTGTCAATATTTTAAAAAATGATGGTCTTGCTGTCACCGTCCAGCCAGGAACCTCCCTGGCCTGTGACTGTGGTCCAGCCAGGCCCAAAACCAATGGCAGGCCAATGTGGCCCTTCGATGTCCTGAAATGAGTAGCCTGATGTACAGACGATGCCTTGTGCCCACAGATCTACCAATACATCCAGAGCCGGTTTTACCGCTCACCTGAGGTGCTCCTTGGCATGTCCTATGATCTCTCCATTGACATGTGGTCGTTGGGTTGCATTCTGGTGGAAATGCACACTGGAGAACCCCTCTTCAGTGGATCCAATGAGGTGAGCCACAACATTCCCTGTATCTGTGTTCCATCAAGTACATCCGGGAAAGGGACAGCATGGAGTGAAGCTCCCTCCGCACCGTCCCGTCACACACTCCCGTGGTCAGACCCAGAGTGAAGCTCCCTCCGCACCGTCCTGTCACACACTCCCGGGGTCACACACAGAGTGAAGCTCCCTCCGCACCGTCCTGTCACACACTCCCGGGGTCACACACAGAGTGAAGCTCCCACCGTACCGTCCTGTCACACACTCCCGGAGTCAGACGCAGAGTGAAGCTCCCTCCGCACAGTCCCGTCACACACTCCCGGGATCAGACACAGAGTGAAGCTCCCTCTACATCATCCTGTCACACACTCCCGGGGTCAGACACAGAGTGAAGCTCCCTCCACATCGTCCCGTCACACACTCCCGGGATCAGACACAGAGTGAAGCTCCCTCCACATTGTCCCGTCACACATTCCCGGGGTCAGACACAGAGTGAAGCTCCCTCCCTCCACACCGTCCCATCACACACTCCCGGAGTCAGGCACAGAGTGAAGCTCCCTCTGCACCGTTCCAACAAAACTACTGTCCAACCTTCTTGGGGGTACAATGCCATGAATTCTCACCTCTGTTGCTCCAACTCATCTTCCCTCTCCTTTCTCTTGGCCAAGTGTGACTCCCGGCCTCTTCCTTCTCCCTCCAGGTGGATCAGATGAACAAGATAGTGGAGGTCGTCGGCATCCCTCCCACGCACATGCTGGAGCAAGCCCCTAAAGCCCGCAAGTACTTTGACAAGCTCTCCGATGGCCTTTGGGCCATCAAGAAGGTCAAGGACATGAAGAAGGTATGTCAGGCCAATGCGGATCTCCACCCAAGAATGTGGTTGTCTAATTCTCTCATGCCGTCTGTTCTGATTTTTTTTTTGCCCAATACCTGGTTTGGGACTGAATACACATAAATTTCTGGAGAAACTAGGCACGTCTCATAGTTTCTAGAGGAGGCAATGATATATAACCAATGTTTCAAGCCTGATCACTACATCAGAGCAAGCAGGAGCTTGAAGAATATGTGGTAGGGGCAGCCCATTTCATTTCCCTGTCCCATTCCCAGGCTGACATATTGCCCATGGTCTCATGCACTCCCACACTGAGACGACCCACAAAATGGAGGAACAACACCTTATCTTCCATCTGGTCACCCTCCAACCAGATGGAATTAACATCGACCTCTCTGGTTTTTGTTAGCCCGCTCCCCTGTCTCTCTATCCCTCTCCCTCTGCCTCCTTTCCTCCAGCTCCCAACCTCTTGTCTCTCCTTTTTTACTCATCCCCGTGTCTCCTTTTCTCTAGCTCTGCATTCACAGAGCAACCCCCCTCCCTGATCAATTCTCAGCTTTTCTCTCTTGCCCTCCTATCCATAGAACCACAGAAAACAGGCCATTCGGCTCTTCTAGTCTGTGCTGAAACGTCATTCCACCAGTCCCATAGACCTGCACCCATTCCATAACCCTCCAGATCACTCACATCTGTATATCTATCCATTTTATGGTTAATGCTTAAGAATGAGCTCGCATTTACCACATCGTTCCACGCTCCCACCACTCTGAGTGAAAATGTTCCCCCTAAACCTTTCACCCTAAAGCCATGTCCTCTCATATTTATCTCTCCCGATCTCAGTGGAAAGAGCCTACTCACATTTACTCTGTCTATACCCCTCATAATTTTGTAAACTTTATCAAATCTCCCCTCATTGTTGATATTTGTTAAAATAGATATCCTTTGGTTTGGAAAAGTGAAAGAAACATTCATCTGTTACTACATTTTAAAATATAAAATTAATCCCATAACCAAAGGATTTACACACCTTAGGCTTGGTGGAAACAAAAAAGTTGAAAACCACTTAAAATCATACATAATTGACTCATTATGTGCACTGTTTCCGAACTCCAAAGGAAATGGGCCAATGACCATTTTTCTCAAGCAAAATATTTCAGTCACAATTGGGTTTAGAGCAGCTCGGTTTCCGAACTCCAAAGGAAATGGGCCAATTACCATTTTTCTCAAGCAAAATATTTCAGTCACAATTGGGTTTAGAGCAGCTATTCTCAACCTTCCCTTCCCACTCACATCCACCTTAAGCAATCCCTCATTAATCACAGAGCACCAATGGCAGAAGGATTACTTAAGGTGGGATGTGAGTGGAAAGAGAAAGGTTGAGAACCCCTGCTCCAAGCCATCCAGCCCTTTTAGAGTATGGGAGTCCCAGTCAATATGTGGAAAGTTAAAATCTCTGACCACGACGTTCTGTTTCTTTCATCGGTCTGCTCTCTCTCTCGACAGATTTGCTCCTCCCATTCTCTCTGACCATTGGGCGGTCTATAATACAACCCAACCTTCCCCGTTCCTCCACTCCATCCAAGTGGGCTCTGTAGATGAGCCTTCTGGGCTGTCCTGTCTAAGCATAGCTGTGATATTTTATCTGACTCCTCCACCTTTTATCCCTTCCCCTCTATCACACCAGAACATTGAGGTGCCAGCCCTGCTCCTCCAGCAACCGTCTCACTAATTGCAATCATGTCCCAATCCACGACCTAAACTCATCTTCCTTTCCAACAATGCTCCTCACATTTAAATAAATAGATCTTAGAACATTTCTATCACGTACAAACCTTTGTTTTATGTCTGGACATATAGTCCTCGCCTGACCTTTACCCTCCTCCACCTCCCTATCTACTCTAACACTATGGTTCCCATCCCCCTGCCAATCTAGTTTAAACCCCCTCCCCCCCCGGAGCGGCACTAGCTAACCTATCCTCAAGGATGGTAGTCCTCCTCCCGGTCAGGTGCAAACCATCCCATCGGAACAGGTCCCACCATCCCTGGAACCGAGCCCAATTGCACAGAAACACGAAGCCCTCCCTTCTGCATCATCTCTTTAGCTACATATTTAGTATTTAACTGCATTAACTTCCTATTTCTAGCCTCGTTAGCACATGGCACATAGCACTCCTGAGAGCACAACCCTGGATGTCCTGTCCACCAACTCTGCACCTAACTCCCTATGTCCAACGAGTCCTTGGCTGTTGGCTTGTGCTCCTTCCTTCCCCTCAGCCAACCTTGTTCAGGCGCCTGCCTGCTTTTGCCCATACCTTGATGAAGAGCTCAGGCCTGAAACGCTGGTTGTAAGTCTTTGCCTCCTGTGGATGCTGCAGGACCTGGTGAATTTCTCCAGCACTTTTGTGCATTTACTACAGTCACAGCATCTGCAGACTTTCGTGTTTTGCTGGTTTTGCTGAGAAGTGTTTTGAACAACAGAGAGGTTGCGACACTGAGAATTTTCTGCACTCTTTGGTTGACCATGCCACAAGAGGAACAGGTTGGGTGAACACAGAGAGTCTGTTGCCCAGAGCAGCGAAATCAGTAACAAGAGGACAAAGGTTTAAGGTGAAGGGGGGGGGGGCAGAGAAGATTAATGAGGATGTTGCGAAGTCCCAGATAGGGTGTGGGGAGGTGACCTGAGTTACAGGGAGAGGTTGAGCAAGTTGGCACTTTATTCTGTGGAGCACTGGAGAATGAGGAGGTGTACAAATCAAGAGAGGAATAGATCAGGTGAACACATAGAGTGTCTATCCATGGGAATCAGTAACCAGTGGACAAAGGTGGGGGGGTGAATATTTGTTTTTACTCAGGTTTTTTTTCCATTTGACCAAGGTTCAGACTCAGATTTATTGCCAGGGTACATACGTGACATCACATACAACCCTGAGATTCTTTTACTTGCGGGTGTGGCAGAATTTCTACTTGTCGGTAGTGCAAAAAAAAAACTATATTCAAGAAAAGATACATAGACAACGTTTACAAATACAAACCTTGCTCCGGTGGTTTTAGCAGAATACAATATTACAGTAATTCAGTTTCACGCCACTTAAACGTTCAAATTATAATTCCGTGCGCATTCGAGTCTCTGCAGGGCCTACCTGTCCCAGAAGTTGCTCACTCGGAGTGTGGTGGGTGCACAGAACAGGCTGGCGGAGGGGGGAGTTGAAGCAGGGACTATTGCAGCATTAAGAAAAAACATTGGAGGATATGGAGCCAAACATAAGCAGGTGGGACCAGTGTGGGTGGGACCTTGGGATGGATCCATGGATAGGATGGGTTTAGAGGGATCTGGGGCCAATTGCAGGCAAGTGGTACTAGGTTGGGTGGGCCATTTTGGTCAGCATGGGGAAGATGGGCCAAAGGGCCTGTCTCCCCACTGGGTGACGAAGAATAGAATAGCATTAGAGAGAGGGCAGAGGAGATTCGTCAGGCTATTGCCAGGATAGAGGGCTAGCGTTATCAGGAGAGATAGGACAGTCTGGGATGATTTACCCCTCGAGCATTGGGGAGCTGTGGGGCCATCTGATAGTGGTTTATAGAATCATGAGGGACACGGATTGTGTGGAAAATCAGAATATTTTTCCAAGCGAAAAGAGAGTCGAGAACCTGAGGGCACAGGTTGAACATAAGGGGTCTTTACTCCCAGGGACTTTGGAGAATGATCCAGCAATTCCTCTTTCTTAACCACGACCTATTCCAAACATAATGTACAAGACATTGGTGAAGCTAAATTTGGAGCATTGTGTGCAGTTTTGATCACTGATCTACAGGAGAAATATCAAAAAGATGGAAAGGGTGTAGAGAAGATTTACTCGGATGTTGAGGAGCTGAGTTACAGGGAACAGATAGAGGTTCAGACTTTATTCCATGGAGCGTTGAAGAATGAGGGGAAATTTGATGGTGGGGTACAAAATGATGAGAGGGATAGATCAAGGAATTGCAAGCAGGCTTTTCCCACTGGTGGAGGGAGGGGGGGGGGGTGAGATACAAACCAGAGGACATGGGTTAAGGGTGAAAGGGGAGAAGTTTAGCAGGAACGTTTTCACACAGAGAACGGTGGGTGGGGGTATGGAACAAGCTGTCAACAGAACGTGGGCTCAGGTTTGACATTTAAGAAGAATTTGAACAGATACATCGATGAGAGGAGTATAGTCTGGGTGCAGGTCAGTGGAACGAGGCAGAATAACAGTTTGGCACAGACAAAACGGGCTGAATTGCGTGTTTCTGTGCTGTACTGTTACATGGAAAGTCTGTAAGGCGACCCAAGAGGTGAGGCATTCCTGCTGAGAGAGTGGTTTTCTCCCCAGGGGTCCCTGTGTTAACCCCTTGCTTCCCAATGTGAACCCTATGATCCCTGTAATACCCATGTGTCGCTGTTAAATCCTTGATCCCCATGGGTACACAGTATTAACCCCGTGATATCCATGGGTCCCTGTGTTAACCCTGTGCCCCCCATTGGTCTCTGGACAGGAATACCGAGTAGCTGCTTCACGGAAGCTCCACCACATTATTGGCGTGGAGACGGGAGGTCCGAGTGGTCGCAGAGCGGGTGAACCCGGCCACACGCCTGCCGAGTACTTGAAGTTCAAGGACCTGATTCTCAGAATGCTGGACTATGATCCCAAAACACGCATCACCCCTTTCTATGCATTGCAACACAACTTCTTCAAGAAAACGCTGGATGAGGGGACCAACACGAGCAGCAGCATCTCCACTAGCCCCTCAGTGGAGCACAGCCAGTCGACCAGCAACGCCAGCTCGTTGTCCAGCTCAGGTAAAGGTTGATTTCCCCCTCCCTAGCAATTGGGAACAGATTGGAGCGGGTATTACAGCCGCTCTTTGAGCCCGGGTTTTCCCCCACACCTTCTGGTGCAAGATGATGCAGGAACAATGGGATAGGATAAAGAGAGGGGAATCAACCAGGGTTCCTGCTCCCCGTCACTGCCCAGTGACCCTGGGGTTAGAGAGAAGGGGAATTCATTGCTTAGAAAAGAGGTGGGGGAGGAAATCACCCTGGTTCCCTGCTTCTCCTCACTGCCCAGTAACCCCGACGTAATAAATATAGTTATTCTCTCACTGTATGACACCAGGGTACAGTACCGGTGGGGATGGGTCTGTCACTATGTAACACTGGGGTACAGTACTGGTGGGGATGGGTCTGTCACTATGTAACACTGGGGTACAGTACCGGTGGGGATGGGTCTGTCACTATGTAACACTGGGGTACAGTACCGGTGGGGATGGGTCTGTCACTAGGCAACACTGGGATACAGTACCGGTGGGGATGGGTCTGTCACTATGTAACACTGGGGTACAGTACCGGTGGGGATGGGTCTGTCACTGTGTAACACTGGGGTACATTCCTGGTGGGGATGGGTCTGTCCCTGTGTTACACTGGGGTACAGTACTGGTGGGGATGGGTCTGTCCCTATGTTACACTGGGGTACAGTCCTGGTGGGGATGGGTCTGTCCCTGTGTTACACTGGGCTACAGTACTGGTGGGGATGGGTCTGTCCCTGTGTTACACTGGGCTACAGTACTGGTGGGGATGGGTCTATCACTATGTAACACTGGGGTACAGTACCGGTGGGGATGGGTCTGTCACTATGTAACACTGGGGTACAGTACCGGTGGGGATGGGTCTGTCACTATGTAACACTGGGGTACAGTACCGGTGGGGATGGGTCTGTCACTGTGTAACACTGGGGTACAGTACTGGTGGGGATGGGACTGTCCCTGTGTAACACTGGGGTACAGTACTGGTGGGGACAGGTCTGTCCCTGTGTAACACCGGGGTACAGTAATGGTGGGGATGGGTCTGTCCCTGTGTTACACTGGGGTACAGTCATGGTGGGGATGGGTCTGTCCCTGTGTTACACTGGGCTACAGTACTGGTGGGGATGGGTCTGTCCCTGTGTTACACTGGGGTACAGTACTGGTGGGGATGGGACTGTCCCTGTGTAACACTGGGGTACAGTACTGGTGGGGACAGGTCTGTCCCTGTGTAACACCGGGGTACAGTAATGGTGGGGATGGGTCTGTCCCTGTGTTACACTGGGGTACAGTCATGGTGGGGATGGGTCTGTCCCTGTGTTACACTGGGCTACAGTACTGGTGGGGATGGGTCTGTCCCTGCGTTACTCTGGGGTACAGTACTGGTGGGGATGGGTCTGTCCCTGTGTAACACTGGGGTACAGTACTGGTGGGGACGGGTCTGTCCCTGTGTAACACCGGGGTACAGTATTGGTGGGGATGGGTCTGTCCCTGTGTTACACTGGGGTACAGTCCTGGTGGGGATGGGTCTGTCCCTGTGTTACACTGGGGTACAGTCCTGGTGGGGATGGGTCTGTCCCTGTGTTACACTGGGGTACAGTCCTGGTGGGGATGGGTCTGTCCCTGTGTTACACTGGGGTACAGTCCTGGTGGGGATGGGTCTGTCCCTGTGTAACACTGGGGTACAGTACTGGTGGGGACGGGTCTGTCCCTGTGTAACACCGGGGTACAGTATTGGTGGGGATGGGTCTGTCCCTGTGTTACACTGGGGTACAGTACTGGTGGGGATGGGACTGTCCCTGTGTAACACTGGGGTACAGTACTGGTGGGGATGGGTCTGTCCCAGTGTTACACTGGGGTACAGTATTGGTGGGGATGGGTCTGTCCCTGTGTTACACTGGGGTACAGTCCTGGTGGGGATGGGTCTGTCCCAGTGTTACACTGGGGTACAGTCCTGGTGGGGATGGGTCTGTCCCTGTGTTACACTGGGCTACTGTACTGGTGGGGATGGGACTGTCCCTGTGTAACACTGGGGTACAGTACTGGTGGGGATGGGTCTGTCCCAGTGTTACACTGGGGTACAGTATTGGTGGGGATGGGTCTGTCCCTGTGTTACACTGGGGTACAGTCCTGGTGGGGATGGGTCTGTCCCAGTGTTACACTGGGGTACAGTCCTGGTGGGGACGGGTCTGTCCCTGTGTAACACCGGGGTACAGTATTGGTGGGGATGGGTCTGTCCCTGTGTTACACTGGGGTACAGTACTGGTGGGGATGGGTCTGTCCCTGTGTTACACTGGGCTACTGTACTGGTGGGGACGGGTCTGTCACTTTTTTGATAGTCTTGAAAAAGTTTTAAATCATTTCACTTGCTTCTTTGGCTGTTGTTTGAAACTATCATTGACTTTCCTTCATCGCTTGTCTCAGGTGCTGGGGGTTCAAGAGACTTTTGCTCAGATTGTTGTTGATGTTGAATTCTGCTGTTGCTTCTGAACGTATCATTGTCTCGTGCGTCCATTGTGCCTGTGTATCTGTTCCTGCTTGCACGCCTCTTTTGTATTATTTTTTGCTCTTTTTTGCTCTCTTCCACATCTTCTCTCCCTCCCTATCCCTGCTTATCTCCACCCTGCCCTGCACACCGCTCCTCTGCTAACCCTGCACCGTTCCTGCTCTCAGGTGGATCCAGTGGGTCTTCGAGCGACACCCGGAACCAGCGCTACCCCAACCGGTTCTTCAGCCATGCCGAGATTCCCGCTGACTGTGAGATGCACAGTCCCCAGGTACAAAGAAAGCACGCCCTCGCCACTCCCTGCGTAAGAGCGGCTGGGAGGGTTGAGCGGGGCATAGAGAAGGGGCAGCTGGATGTCCACTGAGTGTTCCTCATCACCTTCCGGAAACAATCAACAATCCTCTTGAATCTGATGAATGTTGTTACGTCGAGCGGTTCTACAGTAAATTGGGAATATCCTTGCGTGGAATGGCTTTGTACAGAACAGTTTCTGAGCATTAGGACGTCTTGAGGCAGAGCGGTTCCAGAGTAAATCAGGATGTCCTTGCATAGATCGGCTCTGGATTAAATCAGGATGTCCTCGTGTAGATTGGTTCTGGAGTAAATCAGGAATGTTCTCATTAGACCGGCTCCAGAGTAAATCAGGATGTCATTGCATAGATCAGCTCCGGAGTAAATCAGGATGTCCCCGCACAGAGCGGTTCCAGATTAAATCAGGATGTCGTTGCATAGACCGGCTCTGGAGTAAATCAGAAGAATATCCTCACAATGCATTGCTTGGAGTAAATCAAGAATGTCCTCATGTAGAGCAAATGCGAGGAATATCCTCGCAGCAAGCAGCTATGTATTAAATGGGAATGTCTTTGTGCAGAACAACTGTGGAATAATCCAGAGCAGTTCTGAAATAATTGGGATATTTTTGTGTAGAGTGGTTCTGGAGTAGA
Source organism: Narcine bancroftii (assembly GCF_036971445.1). Taxonomy (NCBI): domain Eukaryota; kingdom Metazoa; phylum Chordata; class Chondrichthyes; order Torpediniformes; family Narcinidae; genus Narcine; species Narcine bancroftii. The sequence continues at coordinate 181,776,564 of NC_091473.1, forward strand.
ACAGAGGGATGTCCTCACACAGAGTGGTTCTGGAGTAGAACAGAGGGATATCCTCGACAGAGCGGTTCTGGAGTAGAACAGAGGGATGTCCTCACACAGAGCGGTTCTGGAATAGAACAGAGGGATGTCCTCACACAGAGCGGTTCTGGAGTAGAACAGAGGGATGTCCTCACACAGAGCGGTTCTGGAGTAGAACAGAGGGATGTCCTCATAGAGCAGTTCTGGAATAGAACAGAGGGATGTCCTCACACAGAGCGGTTCTGGAGTAAAACAGAGGGATGTCCTCACACAGAGCAGTTCTGGAGTAGAACAGAGTGATGTCCTCACACAGAGTGGTTCTGGAGTAGAACAGAGTGATGTCCTCACACAGAGTGGTTCTGGAGTAGAACAGAGGGATGTCCTCACACAGAACGATTCTGGAGTAGAACAGAGGGATGTCCTCACACAGCAGTTCTGGAGTAGAACAGAGGGATGTCTTCGCATGACAGTTCTGGAGTAGAACAGTGGGATGTCCTCACACAGAGCGATTCTGGAGTAGAACAGAGGGATGTCCTCGCACGGCAGTTCTGGAGTAGAACAGAGGGATGTCCTCGCACGGCAGTTCTGGAGTAGAACAGAGGGATGTCCTCGCACAGCGGTTGTGGAAAAGCCTAAGGTGCAGAGAGCCACATTATTCGTCCCAAAGCTCTGGGCCAGATACACCCACCACCCATGGAGGGAAGTCGCTCTGTGCACACTGTTCACCACCTTGATGGTATCACCAGTCTTCACATTTGAGCCCACCCTCCTACTGTCTCCTTGAACGTCTGCCCCGGGGATACGGGGATTCTTATCTTTATTGGAGTTGTCTGCGCTTCTTGTTTGTCTGTTTCAACATCGTGACGTCCACTCGTGTGTATGTTCCTGTGTGTTAGTTTGTGTGTGTGTGGGACATGTCCCCCCAGTGAGATTCAGTGTGTGTGTGGGACCAGCCCCCCCCCCCCCCACCAGTGAGGGTCAGTGTGTGTGGAACCCACACCCCCCTCTCCAGTGAGGGTCAGTGTGTGTGGGACCCTTCCTCCAGTGAGGGTCAGTGTGTGTGGGACCCTTCCACCAGTGAGGGTCAGTGTGTGTGGGACCCGTCCCCCAGTGAGGGTGTGTGTGTGGGACCCTTCCCCCCCCCCCAGTCAGGGTCAGTGTTTGTGGGACCCAACCCCCAGTGAGGGTCAGTGTGTGTGGGACCCTTCCCCCAGTGAGGGTCAGTGTGTGTGGGACCCGTCCCCCAGTGAGGATGTGTGTGTGTGGGACCCTTCCCCCCCCCCCAGTCAGGGTCAGTGTTTGTGGGATCCAACCCCCAGTGAGGGTCAGTGTGTGTGGGACCCTTCCCCCAGTGAGGGTCAGTGTGTGTGGGACCCGTCCCCCAGTGAGGGTGTGTGTGTGTGGGACCCTTTCCCCCCCCAGTGAGGGTCAGTGTTTGTGGGAGCCACACTGACGGGAGGGTTTGGTGGAGATGTGGTCAGGGTAATGATGAGGGGTGCAGGGTTTGGGAAGTGGTGTGTTTTTGGGGGAGATGGGATGACCCCCTACCTCAGGCCCTGCTGTCTCTGACCCTCTCTGCCTTTCTCTCCCCAGGCTCCTGTGCCATCGCTCCTCCACCAGCCACCACCGTCGCTGCGACTCTGGACCATCGGAGACGTCCCTGACACCGGCGGTGGGCTGTACCCAGCACTGCTCCACGCTCCTGCATACCGGCAACCTCTCCATCAGCAGCTGTACCGACAGCCCAGCACCCGACGCACCCTGCCCTCCTCTCCCCCTCCACCTGACCCTCCTGCCCTCCTTCTCCTCTCCCCCCAGAGCCCAGGCCTGGCCCATGCTGACCCTTCAGCTCCCCCCCATAGGACTCGAGCACCTGTCCCCTCTCACCCTCCCTTCTCTTCCTCGCCCGGGGCTCCCAGGCAGTTCAGGGATGGGTCCCATCCTGACAGCACCACATTGGTGGGCTTCCGCACTGCCCAGAGCTCCACTGCCACCTCTTGATGCTGACCTCCCTGCAATGGGGGTGGGTTGGTGATGGGGAAAGGGGGGTGAGAAAAAGTGAGGTGAGAGAGGGGGGAGGAGGATAGAGAGGGGGAAAGTGCAGGAGAGAGTGGGCTGGAGGTAGGGGAGACAGGGAGGGTTAGGGACGAGAGAAGAGTTGGGGGAGAGTGAGGAATGAGAGTAGGGATGGAGAGGGAAATAGAATGGGGAATGAGGGGGAGAGTGGTGGGGGGGAGAGGTAGCAAAAGAGGAAGTAGGGGAGAGGGTTGGGAGGGAGAGAGTGAGGAGCGAGAGAGGGTGGTGGAGAGAGTGAGGGAGGGGTATGGGGGGGTGTTGTTGAGAGAGAGAGTGAGAACTTGTAAGGGAGAGAAATGGGGAGAAGGGGAGGGTGGGGGATTGAATTAAAAGCCATAATATTGATTCAGATCTACAGGGGTCGGGACAGTGAGGGAGGGGTCCAGGAGTGGGAGGGGTGTAAAAAGGGAGCAGGCTGTCACAGCAACTTATCAAACCCCAAGCTGAACTGTCCATGTAAATTTTCCCATCCCTCCGTTATTTATTTAAAAATTTGTACCAGAGCTTAAAAGGGTTTATCGCTGAGGGAACAGGACTTCACACGTTTCACACTTCATATCCCTTCTCCCAATTAGCCCATTCCTTTACCCCTCTCTCCCTCTACTTTACCTCATCCCCTCACTCCTTTCCTCATTCCCCTCACTCCCTCCTTTCTTCCCTTCACCTGTTTTCCATTCTTTCTCTCCCCAGATTCTCTCCCCTTCCCCATCTGGCATTCTCGTTCCCCATTCCCTCTCCTTCTTCCCCATTCTCCCTCTCCTTCCCATTCTCTCTCCTTCCCCATTCTCTCTCCCTCCCCATTCTCTCTCTCCCTCCCCATTCTCTCTCCCCATTCTCTCTCTCTCCCTCCCCATTCTCTCTCCCCCATTCTCTCTCCTCCTCCTTCATTTTCCTCCTTACATTGATGTTTCACCCGTTAGCTTTCCCTTGTCCTTTCCCCATTCATTGTCCCACTGCTCCCCGATTTCCCCCACGTTTATTTTCTGTTCGAAGCCACCAGGACACTAATGTAAATACCTGCTTCAAGAAACCCTCGCACTTTCCCCGTCTCCCTGCCTCTGTTTCTCTCCTCTCCTGGGCAGGAGTACAGCTGGCCAGTTCAGGCAAGGCACCCAAAATCTGACAACTTCCCCCACCACCCCACTTCTGCTGCCATCACACGGGACTCCGTGAGAGGGTGGGGTGGAGGGGAGCACCGAACTGGGTTCCCTGGACCCCATGGCAGCTCCCATCACAGTGACCCCCTCCCTTTGGTGAGGGTTGGGGCTGAGGTTGGCCAGAGAGGGGGAGAGCATCCGGCTTCTTGCTCCCCTTCCTACCCACCCTGCACACGCCCCTCGGCAGCGACTCCTGCAACTGGATGCCGGACGTTACGAGGCTAGGAGAAGCTATCGATTCAGAACGTTACAACAACCAGCTGTTGTGTGTCTTTTTTTAATTTATTGAACCAAAGACTGCCTGGAGATATGACTGGGAAATCTCTACTGACTGAAGGGTCTGCGGGGAGGGTGGGGGGATGGGGTAATGTGTACAGGATTTTAGATTTGTCTTTTAAAAATGTCTTTTTTTCCTAACACTTTGTTTTAAATATATATCTATGGAAAAAAAAACTCCAGGGGGTGATTCTAGACACCGAGAGATTAACCCCCTTGACTTGATGGTGTAGCACCAGGGTGCAGTACTGGTGGGTACGGGTCTGGTCTGTTGCTGTGTAACACTGGGTTACAGTACTGGTGGGGACAGCGCTGGTTATCTTCCCTGCTTTCCTGCAGTGAACCCTACCCATATGCCCTATGCCCAGGGTTCTGTACACTGGGCAGTGGATGGGTCACTGGTGGGGTCCCACTCCCCCAGCCAGTTGCACCATCTGAGATGTGGGGGACTCTGCCACCTGCTGGTCTCCCTGAGACAAGCGAGACAGCAGCTCACAGCATGGTAAAGGTGAGTCACACACAGACTGGAGTAGAAATCACGTGCGTTGAAATATTTTGTGTTGCCTGTCGTTCTACTGCATCTTAATTTGCAGCCTCTCTCACAACTCCCATTTCCTGCACCTCTGTCTGTCCCCCTCTGCCCCAACACGTTTTCTCCTTGTTCTCACTTACAACCACCTTCCCCCCAACCAGCCTCTGCATACAACATCCTTTTACCATCCTCCACCATTTCTGCCACCCACCACGTGATCCAGTTACCATACTCATGTTCCCCTCTCCACCTTCTGTGGGGATCACTCCGTGACTCACCTGTCCACTCCTCCCTCCCTACCTTGGGTCCTACCCCATGACAGCAGGAAATGTGACCCTTGCGGCCACACCTCCCTCACCACCATTCAGGCCTCCAAAGTGTCCTTCCAAGTGAAGCAACACTTCTGTGAATCTACAGGGGTCGTCTACTGCATCTGGTGCTCCCATTGTAGTCTCCTCTATGTTGGAGAGACTGGACATGAACTGGGAGATCGCTTTCAAATCTGTCCCATTCCCTCAATGATGTGCCTGTCTGTGGGCTTATGTACGGCCAGACTGAGACCACCCGCAAATTGGACGGACAACACCTCACCTTCCGTCCAGCTACAGCACAAACATCAATTTCTGTTCTCCCTCAGCTCCCCATCCCCATCTCCTCCAGCTCCCCACCTTATCTCTCTCCCCATCCCACCTTTTCTCCCCATCCCCCTTCCACATCTTTCATCATCTCCTTCAGCTCACCACTTTGTCTCTCCCCAACCCTTATCCCTCTTCCTCCTTCCCCATCTTTCATCCAGCTCCCCATCCCTTCTCTCTCTTCCCATCCCTGTCTCCTCTCCTCCCCCGCCCAAGCTCTGCATTCTCAAGCCAACTTGCTCCCCTGATCAATTCTTTCCTGCCATCCTATGTTCACCTATGTCCTCTTGCCTGTTGGCCTGTGCCTTTCTCCTGCCCCTTCTTCCCTCATCCCCACCTTTTAATTCAGGCACCTGTCTGTATTTTGCTCAGGCCCGAAACGGTCACATATGGACCTCCTACGGATGCTGCAAGATCTGAGTTCCTCCAGCATCGTGTTTTCACTTCAGTAGGATACCTCTCAGTTGGTTTTGGGCTGGGCATCCTGTTGATGTTGGCAGGTTTCATCCACTGGTCCTGCCCTCTCCCTTTTGCTATTCGTCTCCCTCGGTCTGCTGTCCAGTTTCTGTGCAGCTCCCTCTCTAATCCACCCTGGGTTGCCCCATCCAATGCTGCTCTTGTTTTACCAGCCACACTCAGCTCAGTTCTGGCAAGATCATGATGGGAAGAATGTGGAGAGATGTAGTAGGGCGTGGCTTCGATTGTAAAACGGTCCTGATGGGGCAAAGTGACCAGAGCTGGGACTTTCTAGAACAAAGAAGGATGAGAGGAAACTGAAACAAGGTCCACAGGATTCCGATAGGCCCAGAAAGACAGGCAAGAGGAGCAAACACCAGAGGGCCTACATACAAAATGAAAGGGGGGGAGGTTCAGGAGAGACATCAGGAGTAAGTTTTTACACAGAGATGCAGGGGCCTGGAAGGCCTTGCTGAGGATGGTGGTGGAGACTGAAACATTAGGGGCTTTTAAGAGACTCAGACAGGCACATGGATGAAAGAAAAATAGGGGGATTACGAGATAGGGAGGGTTTATATATATGGGTCAGCACAATATTGGGTGACTATTCATTCTCCCACTGATCCTGCCCAGCCCAATGAGGTGCTCAAGCAGATTGGGGTGTAGACAGGGACAATGCAGCATCTTACAGCAGGGAAAATCTGGCATGAGTCTAGAGGGTCAGTGATTGTCTTCAGAAGCCGATGGACCCATTGAGTTCCTCCCAGCGGCTGCGTGGACTGCACTTAAATCTGCAGGGTCAGACCTGATGAGAGGAATGTGGCCAGGATGGGATTAGCGTGAAGGAACTTGGCCTGGTGGATTTGAATGGTTGATAAATCAGTGGAAATGCTGGTGAAACTATGAGGAGGTACAGGGATATATTTGACATTTCAGGCCTGAGCCTTTCTTCAAGGTCGAAGCAAAAAGCAGGATATGAGGAGAGGTGAAACTGATTATGGCTCTGTGAGAGGAGACAAAGGGGAGAGAGGCGACAAAGGGGAGAGAGGCAACGGGAAGTTGATATTAATGCCGGCTGGAGGGGGCCCAGACAGACGATGAGGCGTTGTTCCTCCAACTTGCCTGACGGATGTGATTCGGTAGGTAGGTCTTGCGGAGCCTACAGGAGGCAGATATATCACCGACGTTTCAGGCCCAAGCCCCTCGTCAAGGTATAAGAAGCAGGCAGGTCCTTGAATGAAACTGCTGGGGGACACTCAAGCTGTTCAAGGTATGAAGCTACTGAGAATCCATTCTGCCCACCCAGCTTGTACTGGCCCTTGAAGACAGAGCTTTCAGGTGAAAGATTTAAAGGGAGATCTTTGCTACTCAGTGCTAGGTATGTGGAAGAAGCAGCCAGAGGCCAGGACAATGACCACATTTGGACACGTCCTTGGACAGCAATGGTTCAGGGGGAAGCATCATGGAGATGTCTGGGTCAGCAGGAAAAATGGCAGATGGAATTTGGAACCATAGAGCACTTACTGCACAGAAACTGGCAGCTTTGGCCCTTCTAGTCTGTGCTGAACCATTTTTTTTTCCCTAGTCCCACTGACCTGCACCCAGTCCATAACCTTCCGTACCCCTCCCATCCATGGACCTATCCAAATTGTTTTTAAATGTTAAAATTGAATCTGGATTCACCACTTCAACTCGACCTACATTTACTCTGTCTCTCCCCTCATCAATTTAAATATCAAATCTCCGCTCGTTCTTCTACCCTCCAGGGAATCAAGTCCGAACCTGTTTAACCTTTCCCTGTAACAGTCCCTTAACATCCTAGTAAATCCAGTTAAATGAGGACAAGTGTGAGGTTTGCATTGAGGAAGGACAAGCTAAGGTAGGATGCATACAGTAAATGGTCGGACACTGAGCTCCCTTCACAATCCTGTCCACCTGTGATGCCACTTTCAGGGAATTCTGTATCTGTATTCCCAGATCCCTCTGTTCTACCTCACCCCTCAGTGGCCGACTATTTAATATACCTCCCAGTGCGTACAGGGTAAGGCAACACACACTCTCATAAACTGACCCCCTCCTCTCCAGAATCAAGAACATCACTGCTGAATCTTGAAGCAGCATGCCCATGTTCTACTCTCATTGAAAGGACTGGTGATAGATGCAACAGCTGGGGTTGACTGAGGAACAATTGGCAGAACCTCAGTTGACGTTCTTTATTAATCCACTGTGTAACCTAGACCAGTCCTGGAGGCAGCGGACCCATCCATGACATCGTGGCATTTCTGCGGCTTCCCCCTCCCCACCCACGTCTATTAGCTTCAAGCAGTGGAGGAGGGGGAGAGGAAAGCAAGGGGGTGGGAATCAGCAGCAAATAAAACGATTGCACTCTGGTGAGCTGGGCTGTGAGCTCTGCTGTTAGAGCAAGTGGGGGGGGTAGTGTTTGGACAGGCCTTTTGGCTCAAGAGTCCATGCTGCCCCTCAGTCCATTGGCACCTATCTCTCTGCATTTTCGTTAGCTCCTCTATCCTCCCCCCTTCCCCAGTGCATTGGGGCAGCAGAAACAGCAGGAACCCTGGCTGATTCCCCATCCTCCAACCCTGGGGTCACTGGGCAGTGAAGGGGAGCAGGGACCCTGGCTGATTTCTTCCCCCCTCTAACCCTGGGGTCACTGGGCAGGGACAGGGAGCAGTGACCCTGGTGCCAGTGTGTGGACAATGGGAGAGAACTACTGAAGTTGGGTTGGGGAGGGTGTTGGCGATAATGGGGTAGGGTTACTGCCCCAGACACCCCATCTCTTGTCCTCACTGCCGCTCGAACATTTCCTTGAGTATCTTCATGCTCTCCCGGTATCGGTGCTGGTTCCTGTGTGAGGAGTCCCTCCATCTGTTGGAGAGAGTGAGTCGGGGGCTCAGTACCATCACTGGTATCGCTAAATCCGTGGGGAGTGAGGGGGAAGAGGTGGGGTCTGTGGGGGGGCAACAGGGAAGGGGTCTGCGGGGAGTGAGGGGAAAGGGGTCCGCGGGGAGTGAGGGGAAAGGGGTCTGCGGAGAGTGAGGGGAAAGGGGTCCGTGGAGAGTGAGGGGAAAGGGGTGGGGTCTGCAGGGAGTGAAGGGGAAGGGGTGGGGTCTGCGGGGAGTGAGGGGGGAAGGGGTGGGGTCTGCGGGGAGTGAGGGGGAAGGGGTGGGGTCTGCGGGGAGTGAGGGGGGAAGGGGTGAGGAGTGAGGGGGGAAGGGGTGGGGTCTGCGGGGAGTGAGGGGGAAGGGGTGGGGTCTGCGGGGAGTGAGGGGGAAGGGGTGGGGTCCACGGGGAAGGAGTCCTCCCCAGGAAGAACGTACCTCTGGCGGATCTTCTTCCAGCGCTCCATATGGTGGTAGAGGAGAGTGGGGACCCCAGGGGCAGCTGAGCGGCCCTGGAATTAAAGCAGGACTAGCGTGAGGTGGGTAAACCAGGCTGGACATGGAGAATACCACCATCCCCGGCCATGGTGAATGGGACCCATCCCTTTGAGTGGGAGCCGTCCCCGTGAGTGGAACCCATCTCTGAGTGGGGTGTGGGGGACCCAATCCCCATGCAGGGTAAGTAGGACCCGTCCATGTGAATGGGATCCATCCCTGTGAGGGGTGTTGGGGACCCGTCCCTGTGCAGGGTGAGTCAGACCCCCCTCTTCTGTCCCCAGTTGCCACGTAAGCCAGACTCCTCTCCTGCCCCTGGTTACCATGTTGATGTTCAGCGGTGTGTCCGTGGTGGGTAGGGGTGAGGGAATGCGAAGGCTGACCGAGGGCGACCCGGTACTGGATGGGTGTGGTGCTGGATCCGGGAGTTTGTACACATCCTGGGTCTTCCCATTCAGCTCTCCCACCTGGGATTGGGTGGGGGGGGGTGGAAGGAAGCATAAGGTTAGCGCCAGCTCTGCCCGAGGTCAGCGTGTGAGTCTCCCATTCTCCCCGGACCAGCGAGGGAGCCTCCCCTTCTCCCCCATCCCATCACCCCCTTCACCCAGTTATCACCCATCATTCCAGTCAGTCACCTTAGACACCTGCCTGATCCGTTCCTATGCCTTGACCCCAGAGATGCCACCATTGCTGGACAGCCCTACTCACCTTGACCCCCTCTCCTTGTCGTTGACCCTTAGCTAATCCTGTCCTTGCCTTTAAATTTAGGCATACAGCACTGTAACAGACCCTTTTGACCCACAAGCCCGTGCCACCCAGATACACCCAAATTAACCTGCAACCCTTCTACATTTTAGAACATAAAACACAGTACACCCCCTTCGGCCCACCATGCTGTGCTGACCCATATATTCCTTTTTTTTTAAAGTACTAACCCCCCCCCCCACCCCAGTAACCCTCTATTTTTGTTTCATCCATGTGCCTGACTCAGAGTCTCTTAAACTCCCTAATGTTCCACCCTCCACCACAATCCCTGGCAAGGCATTCCAGGCCCCCACACCTCTCAGTAAAAAAAAACTCTGATGTCTCCCCTCAACTTCCCTCCCTTCACCTTGTACAGATGTCCTCTGGTGTTTGCTGACCCTGCCCTGGGGAACAGGTGTTGGGTGTCCAACCTATCTCTGCCTCTCATAATCTTGTCGACCTCTAGTAAATCTCCGATCATCCTTTCACATTTCAGAGAAAAAAGTCCCAGCTCTGTTCAGAAGACATTTTCCAATCCAGGCAACATCCTGGTGAATCTCCTCTGCCCCCTCTCCACAGCTTCCAGATCCTTCCGATGAGACAACAAGAAGTGAACACAATCCTCCAAGTGGGGTCTCACCAGAGATTTGTAAAGTTGTAACATGACTTCTCGACTCCTCAACTTAAATCCCCTATTAATGAAGCCCAGCGTCCCATAGGCCTTCTGAACTATCCTGTCAACCTGGGCGGCGACCTTGAGGGCTGTATGGATTTGGGCCCCAACGACCCTGTTCATCCACACTCTTAAGAAACCGACCATTAACCCTGTCCTCAGGCATCTGGTTTGTCCTTCCAAAATGCATCACCTGGCCCTGATCCAGATTGAACTCCATCTGCTACTTCGCCTGACTCTGCATCCTGTCCAGATCCTTTTGTTAACTTCGACCACCTTTGACTCCATCCACGACTCCTCCAACCTTCGTGTCACCCACAAACTCACTGACCCATCTGTCTGCCTCTTCACCTGGGTCATTTATAAAAATCACAGAGAGCAGGGGGTCCCAGAACAGACCCCTGCAGTCCCTCCACTAGTCACTGACCTCCAGGCAGATACTTCCCTTCCACTACTGCTCTCTGCTTTCTTCCTACAATCCAGGTTTTTCATCCACAAGGCCAAGGTTCCACTGATCTGGTGTCTCTTGACTTTCTGATGAGTATCTTGTGGGGAACCTTGTCAAATGCCTCGCTAAAACCCACATAGACCACGTCAATTTCTCTTGTTACCTCCTCAAAAATCTCAATTAGGCTTGTGAGGCATGACCTTCCCTTTGCAAAGCCCTGCCAATCACCCTTGAGTAGACTGGACTCCTCCAAATGCTCATAGACCCTGTCCTTCAGAATCCTCCCCATTAGTTTGCCCCCCCACTGACGTCAGGCTCATCGGTCCAGGATTCTATTTAAACAAGGCGACTACATTTGCCGTTCTCCAATCCTCCGGCACCTCCCCTGTGGCCAAAGAGGACTCAAAGATCATAGCTACTGCCCCAACTCTCTCTTCCCTCAGCAGCCTTGATTATATTGCGTCTGGCCCCGGGGACTTAACAATCTTGATGTTTTTAAGAAGATCCAATACTTCCTCTCCACACTGTCCAGCACACAGGCCTGTTCTATTGTGGCCTCACCCTGATCAAGGTCCTTTCACTTGCGAATACTGAAGCAAACTGAGGTCCTCCATCAGCCAGCTCCCCACCATGACTACCAGCCCCCCCACATCTCCATCGGGCACACAAAACTCAAAACGGTCAACCAGTTTACCTATCTCGGCTGCACCATTTCATCAGATGCAAGGATCGACAATGAGATAGACAACAGACTCGCCAAGGCAAATAGCGCCTTTGGAAGACTACACAAAAGAGTCTGGAAAAACAACCAACTGAAAAACCTCACAAAGATAAGCGTATACAGAGCCGTTGTCATACCCACACTCCTGTTCGGCTCCGAATCATGGGTCCTCTACCGGCACCACCTACGGCTCCTAGAACGCTTCCACCAGCGTTGTCTCCGCTCCATCCTCAACATCCATTGGAGCGCTTTCATCCCTAACGTCGAAGTACTCGAGATGGCAGAGGTCGACAGCATGCTGAAGATCCAGCTGTGCTGGGTGGGTCACGTCTCCAGAATGGAGGACCATCGCCTTCCCAAGATCGTGTTATATGGCGAGCTCTCCACTGGCCACCGTGACAGAGGTGCACCAAAGAAAAGGTACAAGGACTGCCTAAAGAAATCTCTTGGTGCCTGCCACATTGACCACCGCCAGTGGGCTGATAACGCCTCAAACCGTGCATCTTGGCGCCTCACAGTTTGGCGGGCAGCAACCTCCTTTGAAGAAGACCGCAGAGCCCACCTCACTGACAAAAGGCAAAGGAGGAAAAACCCAACACCCAACCCCAACCAACCAATTTTCCCTTGCAACCGCTGCAATCGTGTCTGCCTGTCCCGCATCGGACTTGTCAGCCACAAACGAGCCTGCAGCTGACGTGGACTTTTTACCCCCTCCATAAATCTTCGTCCGCGAAGCCAAGCCAAAGAAGAGACTGAAGCAAAGTATTCATTTAGGACATCCCAAACCTCCAGGCACGTTGCCTCCTTTATCCTTTAGCGGCCCCACCTTCACTCTCACCTTGGGAGATCTCCTTAATCCTACATGCCAAAGCCTTCTCGTGCCCCCTTCAAACTCTCCTGTCCTTTCTTAAACTCCTTCCACGTCTTTCTCACGAGCCTTTCTGCTTCCTACATCTAATGTATGCTTCCTTCTTGTCTTGACCAGTTCCCTGACCTGTTTTGCCAGCCACAGTTCCCCTTTTCCTACCACCTTTTCCTAGACCCAGTGGGACCAACCTTATCCTAAACCCAGCACGTGGTCCCAAAACTTCCTCCACGTTACTTCTGTACTTTCACCCTTGACCATCGGCTTCCAGTTTATTCTCGCTAGTTCCTGCCTCATCCCTTCATAATTAGCCCTTCCCCAGTGAAGCCCCTCCCCATTTTATCTGCTTTTCCTCCCCCCCCAGCTCCTACCCCTACCTCCTCATCCTCCGGAGCAGTGGGCAGATGTGGGGTGAGGCTGTGGTCTCCCTCGCGTAGGGAGGGCTTGTTCCTCATCCAAGCCCTGCAGATGGGGTAGAGGGGAGCGCCCTCGGCGAATTGGGCCAGGTCTACACTGCGGTCAAACAGCTTCATGGTGTAGGCATCTGTGTAGAGGGAGAGTAGCTGGTTACAGTGGCACCGTCAACACCTGTTATGAGGGGGGGGTGGGTGCTTCATCACCACTGGTTATGGGGGCACTGCCGGTTGCAGGGGCACGATCACCACCATTTCAGGGGCACTGTCCGTTACAGGGGCACTGTTATCATCAATAACTCCCGTCCCGGACAGTGTCCCCAACTTCTATTGCACCCCACCTGCGGTAGCCACCCTCTCAGGTCACTTCACTGTTTCAGCCCTTCCCTCCCCCAGCTCGGCGCCCAGCTCAATGAGCTCAGTTGCCCCCCCCCAACCGATGCCACCCTGCCCTGCTCCAGCCCCCTCCCCAGGCTCCTAATCGGGAGGGGTTTGGTGACACCGTACTCCTTACTAGGTCTCTGTAGGGCTCCCTCGCATCCGCCATCTTCCATCTCCTTCCTCTTCTTTCTCCGCTGGTGGGGGAACCGTGTGGAGACGCTAAAGGGGGAGGGGCAGCTAGTCAGAGAGAGGTGAGGGAGGGGATGGGCCACGGGGGAGGGGAAGGGTGAGCGTCAGGGAGGGGGCAGGCGAAGGAAGAGGGCAGACAACGAAGAGAGGGGGCGGGCAATAGTTAGGTGACGGGTGGGGGAGGGGGCAGTGATGAGGAGGGCTGGGGAAGAGTTAGGTGACGAGGGAGGGCTGCCCCCACTCCAGTGGATCCTCCCACTTACCGCTTTCCTGTTGCTGGCGAGGAACAGTCCCTGAAACAGGAGCGGAGACCCTCAGTGTTGCAGAGACCACCCTCCCTGGTCCTTCCTCCCCCCTACCCCCAACCACCCTCCCTCCTTCTGTTCCTCCCTCCCTCCCCAAACCTCTCCCCATCTCCATCCCTCTCCCATCTGGCACCCTCCCTCCTCTCCCCCCCACCCACCCATCCATATCCATACTTCATCTCCTTTTCCCCTTCCCCATCCCAATCTCTTACCCTCCATGCCCCATTCCCTCTCCCACCTCACACGCATCATTCCAGATGCTTCCCACAATGCTAATCTCATCTCCCCACCCCCCCACCACGGTTTCTCTCTCCCTCAGTGATCTCACCCATCCCCTGCTCCAACCCCAAGGGATCCAACCTCCTGGCTTGCATCCCTCGAGTAGGAGGAGGATGCGGGGGTGGGGAGAGTGGAGGGAAGCAGGTTGGGATGAATAGGAGCAGCTTCCCCATGTTGGAGCGTCCAACCCCCACCCCGCACACAGAGCTGGTAGTCCACCAGCGCCCACTCACTTGGTCTGGAGTTCACACATGGCTGGTTTCACAGCCTCACTTTCAGTCTGGTCCCTGGAGAGATGGAGGGAAAGGGAGGGGAGGTTAGATGAAGCAGAGAGTCAGCCCTGACACCCCCCCCCCAGCAGACCCCACCCCTCCCATGGAATTAAAGTCACAATGTAGCACCTCCCCACTGCCTTTGGAATTGCAGCCGACTCATACCACCCTCCCCCTCCCATTGGGAAGGTGGTGAGATTGCCCACCCGCAGTTTGAATTAGTTTCTTTCCTGCTGTTATCAGACTCCTGAATGAACCTCACCCCAGTAACACGATGCTGCCTGTACTCTGTTCGAACCGAACTCTACCCTGTGTTTATTACATATAGGTTACAACCACAGAACACTGGAATGCAGATACAGGCCCCTACGACCTGTACTAAACTATTACTCTACCTTGTCCAACTGACTTGTACCCAGTCCATCCCCCTTCCATCCATGGACCTGGCCAAATTCTTCTTAAATGTTAAAATTGAGCCCACATTCACCACCTCCGCTCGTTCCACACTCCCACCCCTCTTAACCCATGTCCTCTGGTTTGTAGCTCACCCACACTCAGTGGGAAAAGCCGACCTACATTTACTCTGTCTCTCCCCCTCATCATTTTGTACACCCCCCTCATTCATCTGAGAAGGGAAGAAATAAGAGCAGGCCATTTGGCTTGTTGAGCCTGCTATTCCATGAAAGCTCGTGGCTGATCTGGCCATGGGCTTGGCTCCATTTCTCCACCTGGCCTCCCCCCCACCCCCCCTACCAAAACCCTTAAATTTCAAACTGTGTAAAACTCTCTCTCGCCCTCCCTGGTATAAATACTTTGGCTGCTTCTCAGGCAGGGAATCCCATAGATTCATACCTCTCTTGGAGAAGCAGTTCCTCCTCCTCTCCATCCTAAATCTCCTCTACATCAGTGAGACCAAATGTGACCGCTTTGCTCTCTGGAGGTTGTCTTGAGTTTTATTCAGGTAATTCCACCTCCTCCATCTTGGTCTTTGTAAAGGGTTCAGACCCAAAACATTCTCTGACCATTTCCCCCGACAAATGTGGTGAGTTCCTCCAGCAAGATTCCAACGTTTGCAGCTTTTGTGTCTCCCTCTTACATCTGCACCCCGAATCTTGATGCCGTGTCTCATTCGCTTTCTTAACCACACTATCAACCTGTGCACCAGCTGTGAGTGACCCCAAGATCGCGCTGCTCAGAGTCCTCCTGTTAACATTGTGTTCTGCTGTCAAATCTGTCCGACTGAAATGAACCATCTCACACATTTCTGCGTTAAATTCCAGCTGCCACCTCTCAGCCTAGCTCTGCATCCTATCAATATCAATGTAATTTTAAATGTCATCCATAAGAAACAGGAGCAGAGATAGGCCATTCAGTCCATCGAGTCTGCCTTGCCATTTAATCATGAGCTGATCCATTTTTCCACTCAGCCCCACTTCCTGACCTTCTCCCCATTACTTTCGATGCCCTGGCTCAAGAACCTGCTTTAAATGCACCCGATGACCTGGCCTCCACAAGCACCCGTGGCAACAAGTTCCACATGCCGGACGCCCATCAGTCCTGAAGTTGTGCCCTCCTGTCCTGGACTCTGCCACCATGGAGGACAACCTTTCTACATCTACCCTGTCCACACATTTCAAGGAGATTTCCACCCCCACCCCCGCCCATTCAAGCCAAGAGCCATCAAACGCTCCTCGTATGATGACCCTTTCATTCCTGGAATCATCCTAGTGAATCTCCTCTGAACCCTCTCCAACGTCAGCGCATCCTTTCATAAATGAGGAGCCCAAAACTGTTCACGATGCTCCATGTGAGGTCTCACCAGCTTCAACGTCCTATCCCTCTTCATATTCTATTCCTCTTGAAATCCTTCCCAACTTCAACCAGTGAAGTCTCAGGCCACAAAATTTCTTCTCTTACGAGGTGATATGGTTAGCGTAATGGTTAGATCAGGGCTTTTAGAGTGCCAGTGACCCAGGTTTGAATCCAGCGCTGTCTGTAAAGAGTTTGTACATCCTCCCCATGGGTTCCCTCCGAGTGCTCCAGTTCCAACAACGTACATTGGCTTCATTGAACTTGAGCAGGGCAGGCTCGTGGGCCAGAAGGGCCTGTCACTGTGCTGAATCTCTTTATTCCCACATTCATGCTGGTGAAAGTCGAGCAGGCTGTCAGGACTGCACACCAAACGGGTTTTCACCATGTATATGACCACCGTGTGAGGGTTTGCTGACGGGGGATGGACTCTGCCCGGCCTTACAAGAGGAGTGGATCACCCTCACGACCCCATCTACGCCCAACCCCCGGATTAAGCTCGAGCAGATGTATGCCCACCCCCCTCCCCTCCAACTACCTCTCCACGTCAGTCTTCTCCACAAGGTTCTGCAGGACGGCATCCAGCCGATTACGGGCGGTGGACGCCTCCAGATCTATAAGGGGTGGGGAAGAAATGAGGTAAGGGTGAGAGATGAGGGTGGGGAGATCACCAGAGGTTAACGGCAGGTGGTCTGGGAGGGAGAGCCCAAGGGGTAGCTCAACGGAGGGAGTTCTGCAGGGCTTGCAGAGGGAAATCTGAGGGACAGGGGAGATCAGCTGGGTAAGGTCCAGGAGAAGGGGGAGGGTCTAAGGGGAGGTCAGTGGGTGAGGGTCCAGGAGGTGGAAGGAGATCGGCAGGGGAAGGTCTTGGAGAAGGAGGGAGATTGGTGGGGGAGGGTCCAGGGGCTGGCTGTAATCCCCAGAGAAAGGGACAGCGTTGACCTGGAATGTGAGTGGGCAAAATTCCCTGGGAGACAGGGAGGGTCATGGGGGAGATGGTCCCTGTTCCCTCTTACCTGATTTCTCCGTCTTAACTTTCACCGACAGCATGCTGGCTCTGCGAGATCTCATCAACACCACCGAAGAGGTGAGAGGGGCTGGTATCAGACGCCTGAATGGGGGAACGTGAGGGGCAGGGAGAGACATAGAGGCAGAGTCTGAGAAACGAGGAACTATCCAGGTTGTGGTCTGGGGTCTGAAGTGAAGGCAGGGAGTTCCCTCCAGGTTAACCTGCAAAGTGTAGTCAGCTGTGAGGAAGGCAAAAGCAATTTCAGGAGTACTGGTACCTAGTGGAATTCTTTGAAGAAGTGACAAGTTGTCTAGATAAAGGAGATGCAGTGGATGTTGTATATTTGGATTTTCAGAAGGCCTCTGAAAAGGGGCCACACATGAAGCTACTTGTGAAGAGCCCATGGTGTAACAGGAAACATACTAGCAAGGGTAGAGCATTGGCTGCTTGGTAGGAAGCAGAGTCCGGATACAGGGGTCAGATTCTCTCAGTTGCTAGTGGTGCTCGGGACCTTTCGTTTTATGTTGTTTCAATGATTTAGATTATGGAATTAATAGTTTTGTGGCCAAGTTTGCAGGTGATGCGGAGGTAGGTGGAGGAGCAGAATTTCGCTCCGCCTGGTCAGTCCACAACCCAGAGGAATGAACAGAGAAATTACAAGTAATGTGTACCCCCTTTCTTTTTCCTTACCACATCCACTCTCCCCTTGCCTCCATTTATTTGTCCTATTTCACACTTACCCCAAACCCCTTCCCCCACCTTCGTCTTTGGTTTCATTTTCCCTACCACTTCTACCTGCAACAGCGAGGACCTCCCAGTGACCAACCAGCAAGAGAGAGAGAGCGTAAGCTAGCAGAAACTGGAGACGTTGATGTCAATGCCATCCGGTGGGAGGAGCAACACCTAAAAGTCTGTCTGGGCACCCTCGACTGCATCGCCAGATCCAGCTCTAACTGTGTCATCAGGTTTGCAGATGACACAACAGCTGTCGGCCTCATCAGCAACAACGAGGAGTCACAGTACATAGAAGAGGGAGGAAAATCTCGTGAAATGGTGCGAGAATAACAAGCCGAGTCTCAACGTGGATAAAATGAAGGAGATGATCGCGGCCGTCAGGAGGAACAGGAACGACCA
The DNA here is from genome assembly GCF_036971445.1 of Narcine bancroftii. Lineage (NCBI taxonomy): Eukaryota > Metazoa > Chordata > Chondrichthyes > Torpediniformes > Narcinidae > Narcine > Narcine bancroftii. Next base: position 181,794,348 of record NC_091473.1, read on the forward strand.
CCCTCTGCTATACGTCAACAACTCTGTGGTGGAGAGAGTGGAGAACACCGTTACTTGGAGTTTACTTCACTAGTGACCTATCATGGACACACATCTCCTCACTTGTCAGGAAAGGGCAACAGAGACTGAACTTCCTGAGAAGACTGAGTTGGGCCAGGCTACCGGCTGCCACCTCGTCAACCTTCTACAGGAGCTCTATCGAGAGCGTCCTGGCTGGGCTGCATCACAGAGCAGGGACGGTTACTGCAGAGAAACGGATCGGAGGTCAATCCACAGAACCAGAAGAGCAGCAGAGAGGGTCACTGGAGTCTTCCCCCCATCCCATCCCATCTCACCAATTGACGTGATCTGCTGTTGTCTGAAGAGACCCCATTCCACAGCTTCTTTCAGGACCTTATTTAAACAACCTCCAAATGCAGGACCTTTTGTAAACACAGCCCCTTCCCCAAACGCAGGACCCCACACAAAAAGCCCCACAGGACCCTGTGTAAACACAGCCCCCGACTCCTCTGTCTTATTGTCCATACAGGGTTTGCCTGGAGGAGTCTGTGTTTACATAAGGGTTGTATATTTGGGTTGAGGGGTATGCATTTGTGCGAAGGGCAGAAGGGATCCACAACGAGGCGGAGGCAGCTGCCGGGGAGAGGGAAAGAGACGCAGGAAGATCAGAGCCAGGCCGAGGAACATCTTCCCACGGGCAGTGAGAATGCTGAACGCCCAAAGGAACTGCTCACGCTGACCCTCCAAGACCCTCATATTCACGAAACAATATTTATTTATTTGTACAGATGAAAGACTTGTCCTGCATGTGTATTGTGTGTCCTGTCTGGTTGTGCGTCTGCATGTTTTGCACCGAGGACTGGAGAATAGTTTTGTTGAGTTGGACAATCAAGGTGACCATAAATTTGATTAGAGAATGATGAATTCTGTCACTCGCAGAAAGGGAAGCAAAATAGTAAAGGTAAAAAGGTAAAGTTTCCATTATTGTCACGTAATACTACATTTAAAATGCAACAGGCATGAAATTCTTTGTCTATTATGAGAGTCACCACTTGGTCCAGGTACCCTCACGTGGTTTGATGGGCACGGTCTATCAGCCCCATTGACAGGACTGCCGTCGTTTTGCGGCTGCGCAGTGATCATCGCAGCGGTCGCGGATTGTCCCCTTCTTTCCACCCCCCCCTCCCATCTCCCTTCCCCTCGTAGTGGCGACCATACGTATCGACCCCGGACTGCCCGCTCGACCGAGTGATTCCGCGCCGTCTCCCCACTGCTCACCCGAACCCCTCCTTCGGCTCCGACTGCGACGACGTCCCGCACCCGCCCCAACCGTCGCCGGTTCCATCCGCTGATTGGCTGCGCGCTCTCGTGACGCAATTCCTCACGGTAGCTGGTGGGTCCCGCCCCCTACTTCTCCCCTCAGGGTGACCCCCGCGCGCAATGACGTCATGGGTGCGTGACGTCAGGCGGCGGTTGGACGGTTGAGTGCGAGCGGGATGGAGAGAGCAGCCGGGTTTGCGTTTACACAAGGGCCTGCATATGGGGACGGGTTGCGTTTACACGGTCCTGCGTATGGGGACGGGTCAGCGTTTGCTAAGGGTCCTGTGTATGGGGAAGGATCTTGTGTTTAATAAGGATCCTGCGTATTGGGAGGGGCTGTGTTTGTATAAGGTCCTGCATTTAGGTAGGGCTGTTTTTACATAGGGTCCCGTGTTTGAGGGTTGTATGCAGGGCCTAGACGTTGAGGGGCTGTGTTTTCACAGGGTCCTGTGCGTGGGAACTGTGCTTACACAGGATCCCATGTTTGGGGGCTGTATTTACACAGGGTCCTGTGTTTGGCGGCTGTGTTTACACAGGGTCCTGTGTTTGGCAGCTGTGTTTACACAGGGTCCTGTGTTTGGCAGCTGTGTTTACACAGGGTTCTGTGTTTGGGGGTTATGTTTATACAGGGTCCTGTGGGTCTTATTGTGTAGGGCCCTGCATTTGAGGCTGTGTTTACTCAGTCCTGTGTTTGGGGAAGGGGCTGTTTCCAAAAGGTCCTGCATTTGGAGGCTGTTTAAATAAGGCCCTGTATTTTGGGAGAGGGCTTTGTTCCCATGTTCCTGCATTTGGGAAGAGGGTTTATGCAGTAACTGGTTTTGGAAAAATGGATTTGTGTTTACCTAAGGATCTTGTGTTTAAGTATGAGTGTGATGTTTACATTGGGACCTGTGTTTAGGTCAGGGGTTTGCATTAAGTTCTGTGTTTACATAGAAGGGCCTATGTTGGTTTAAAGGAGTTTACATGCATGTCAGAATCTACATCAGGTGGCAGCATTTGTGTGGAGGGGTTTCCACTGAGGTTAGGTGAGATACAAACCAGAGATCATGGTTAAGGCATGATTAGCGTAGCAGTTAGCTCAACGCTGTTACAGTGCCAGCGATCAGGACTGGGTTTGGATCTGACGCTGACTATAAAGAGTTTGTATGTTCTCCCCATGTCTGCTTGAGGGCTCCAGTTTCCTTCCACCATTTGAAATGTACTGGGGTTGGGTGTAATTGGCCGGCACGGCTCATAGACCAGAAGTTCGTGTTATCGTGCAGTATGTCTAAAAAAAAGTGAAAGAAGAAAAGTTTAGGGGGAACTTCTTCACACAGAGAGCGGTGGAAATGGTGAATCTGGGCTCAATTTTAACATTTAAGAAGAATTTGGACAGATCCATGGATGGGAGGGGTATGGAGGGCTACGGACCGGGTGCAGATCTGTGAGACGAGGAAGAATAATAGTTCGCCATAAACTAGAAGGGCCAAAGGGTCTGTTTTTGTGCTGTAATGTTCTGTGAGCTCCTTTATCTTATTGTCCATACTGGAGGTGTCTATTTATCTAAGGATTGTGTATTTGGGTTGAGGGGCATGCATTTGTGTGAAGGGCAGAAGGGATCCACAATAAGGTGGAGGCAGCTGCCAGAATAGGGGGGAAGAAAGACAGGAAACACTCAGAGGTCCATCATGTTCTTTGACGACAGACCTGATGGAGCATTTCTCTCTGCTGTTGAGGTCCTATGCAAATGGACATAGTTGATGTAATCTCATGTCCTGCACTCAGCTCTGGCAACTGACCTTCACTGACACTTTTCCTCCCTCTCTCCCCCACCCCAACCCCCAGATCAGCTCTCTTTACCAGTGCCCACCCTTTTGCGGTGCCTCCCCTCTGCCGGAGTTACTACTACCCCTCTTCGCCGCAAAGCACGTCTGAGCTGCAGCAAGCAAGGCTAAAGATGGGGCAGGTAAGGGCTGTGAGGATTGGGGGAGTGGTTTGGTGAATACACGAGATGAATGGCAGCAATTTCTCGATGTTTGGCGGGAGGGCCTGGGGAGGAAGGAGCGGCACAGAAGGGGGCTGGGAGGAGGGTGCTGCGGAGAAAGGAGGGGACAAAGAGGAGGTAGTGTAGCAGGAGTGGGCAGAAGAGGGAGGGGACAGAGAGAAGGGAGTGGGAAAGAGGTGGAGACAGAGGGAGCGGAAGGGAGACGGGTAAGGAGGGAGAGGACAGAAGAGGGAGCATTGAGGGAGAGGGTGAAGAGGAGGCAGGGACGAGGAGGTAGCATCGAAGGAAGGAGCAGAGAGGATGGAGTGATAGTGGAGAAGAGGGAGTGGTGAGGGATTGGGCAGAGAGGAGAGAGCCACAAGGCACAAGGAGGGAGCCCTGTGGGAGGGGACGGAGAGGAGGGAGCCCCACGAGGTTGACGTCCTCAACTTTCCTCTTCCAGGTGACAAAGGAAGGGAGGATCCAGCGGCCGGAGCACACCCCACCTCTTGAAGGCTGGCCCCCCACCCTTCCAGAACTGCTAGATGCCGCTGTTGGGCGTTCGGACCCAGTCAGCCCCCTGGAGGAGTCCTGGCCTTCGAGTGAGAGCTCCCCTGTCACCACCCCAGAGACCTGCTCACAGTCCTCATCAGGCTGCCTCCTGGCACGCAAGGCCTTCCGCCCAGACACAGGGGAAGCAAGTGGTATCGGTGGAACAGCCACAGACACTTCTGTGATCGCCAAGTGAGTCCTTAGCTCATCCCTGGCCCATTTCAGCAGGATCCCAGGCACTTGGGAGAGAGTTTATTGTGGGGATTCAGGGAGTGTGGTCAACCGGAGGGATGGGGTCATTCTCCAGAAGGGAAGATGGAATCAAGGCACTTGGATCCAAGACAGGATTATTGGGAGTAGGTGGGGGGGGGGGGTCATAGGCTGGGCAGGGGGGGAAGGATTCCCTGCACAACTTGCCCTTTGACAGGAGTGAACCAAAGATTTTTCCAACTGCTTGTTTGGGCATTCTCAATCCTCCCTCCTTCCTCCTGAATCAGGTACATCCAGAGGTTCCGTCACGCGGAGCCGCGGAGCCGAGAGCAACGGGCTTCCCAGCTTGGAGGTGGCATCAGGGAGTTCTGGTGGCTCCGAGACTCGCCCCCTGGCAGCATCGTGCCAAATGAGGACCAGCACACCATGAATGGCAGTAAGAAGGCTGGCGGTGTGTGGGGTATGCTCTATACAAGCCCTTCTCCCAAATCAGATCCCATCCTGTAACCCACTCTTGGGGATCTATTATTCTATATATCAATCCCCCAAACTCCTAGATGGATGCCAACCTGTAACCCACTCCTGGGAATCTGTTATTCTCTGTCTAAACTCCCTGAACTCCTGGACCAGATCCCAGCCTGTAACCCACTCCCAAGGATCTATTATTCAATAAATAAACCACCTGAACCCCTGGATTAGGTCCCAGCCTGCAACCTATAGCTGGGGATCTGTATTTCTATATATAAACCCCCTGAATCTGATTCCAGGTTAAAACCCACTCCTGGGGATCTGTTATTCTATAAACAGCCCCCAAACCTCTGAATCAAATCCCAGCCTGTAACCTACTCACGGGGATCTGTTATTCTCTACATAAACCCCACCCCCCCAAACCCCTGGATCAGATCCCAGCCTCTGACCCACTCCCAGGGATCTGTTATTCTATATTTAAACCCTCCCTCCGAACCCCTAGATCAGATCCCAGCCTGTAACCCTCTCCTGGGGGTCTTATTCTAAATATAGCCCCCCCCCCCCCGAACCCCTGGGTCAGATTACACCCTATAATCCACACCAGATTATGAATAGTTAAATCTTGCCTTCAATTTCATTGATGTGGTGTTGCCCACAGGTCTGTTTCTCCCTGAGGGAGGAGCACACAGCCTTCGTTCGCCTTTTCATCTACCAGGATCTGGCAGTCCACAAGGGATCTCATCCCTGCCTGTTGTTTCCCTCTCCAGCCGACCTTCACTGAAGATGGGTCTGTCTGCACTAGTGAGGATAGTCATTGATTTCTTTACCTTGTTTGGTACATGTTTTGAATTTCAGGGTCCCCATCACTGTCCAGTGACCCTTGGGTTAGAGAGGGGGTGGAATCAGCCAGGGTTCCTGCTCCCCATCACTGCCCAGACCCAGGGAGAGAGAAGGGGGGTGGAAATTAGCCAGGGTTCCTGCTCCCTGTCACTACCCAGTGACTCAGAGTTAGAGAGAGGGAGGAGAATTAGCCAGTATTCCTGCTCCCTGTCACTACCCAGTGACCCAGAGTTAGAGAGAAGGAGGGGGGAATTAGCTAGTATTCCTGCTCCCTGCCACTACCCAGTGACCCAGAGTTAGAGAGAGGGAGGGGAGGAATTAGCCAGTGTTCCTGCTCCCTGTCACTACCCAGTGACCCAGAGTTAGAGAGAGGGAGGGGGGGAATTAGCCAGTGTTCCTGCTCCCTGTCACTACCCAGAGACCCAGTGTTAGAGAGCGAGGGGGGGGGGGTGGGGAATTAGCCAGTGTTCCTGCTCCCTGTCACTACCCAGTGACCCTGGGGTTAGACCGAGAAGGGGAATCAGCCATAATTCTCACTCCCAGTGATGTGTGTGTCTGTACGTATGTGCGAATGGAACTATTGAGGAGTGTTGGTTCTCCCTCACAGACCTTCCTCGTGCTGATGCTGGGCTTCTGCTAACTTCACAGGAGGAGTTACCTCGCAATTCCTTGGTGGATTCCCTCGATCCAAACACATTTCAGCTCCAGGAGAAAGCCAACTTACTTTTGGAACGCAGGTAGTGTGGGGCACTGGGTTTCTCTAATGCAGGGGAACGATGTAATTGGCACAGAAACAGGCCTTTCAGCCCACCTATCCCATCTGTCCATAAACTTAACCTTCTCTATATCCTTCATGGTTTTATAAACCTCTGGGGTGCACGGTTACAGTAGTGGCCAGCACAATGGTATGAGAGCACCAGCAAGGTTCGAATCCATCACTGTCTGTAAGGAATTTGTATCTACTCCCTATGTCTGCGTGAGTTTCGTCCTGGCGCGCTGGTTTCCTCCACCCTTCAAAGTGAACGTTTTTGTTGGTTAATTTGGGTGTAATTGGGCAGCACGGGTTTAAATTGGCCCGAGTCGACTTCTGCCATGTTGTAAATAAAACTTAAATATAAAACAGCAGTTCTAAACTCAGGCTCACGGATGACAGAAAAATAAACAATTACAGGTTAGGGAGGGTTTAGCATTTTTTTAAAAAGATTATATGGGTTGGTACAACATCGTGGGCTGAAGGGCCTGTACTATGCTGTAGTGTTCTATGTTCTAATGATTTTATAAATCTTTATTATAAGGTCACCCCTCAGTCTTCAATGCTCCAGGGAGAAAAGTTCCAGCCTCTCCTTATAATTCAGCCCTCCATTCCTGGGAACATCCTGGTGAATCCTTTCTGCCCTCCACCCTTTCCAGCTCAATGACATCCTTTCAGCTGGGCGACCGGAACTCTGCACGATACTCGGTGTGCAGTCTCACCAATGTCCTTGTCCAGTTGTAATGGGAAGTCCCAGCTCTTGTACTCATTGTGATAGGGATAGATATTTTTTTTTCCAAGGATACAAAACAAAGAACATGGGTTAAGAGTAAAAGGGGAGAGGTTTAGGGGGAACATTAGGTGGAAGGTTCTTCACACAGAGAGTGGTGGGAGTGTGTAATGAGCTGCCAGCTGAATCGGTAAATACAAGCTCAATAGTTAAGAAAAATTTGGACACATATGTGGATGGGAGGGATATGGTCCGGGTGCAGTTCAGTGGGACTTGGCAGAATAATAGTTTGGGACAGACTAGATGCTGAATGGCTGTAGTAGGGTGGGGGGATGGTGATGTTCCAGGAGTGTGTCCAGCCAGGAAGGGGGAGTGGGGATGGGTCCATAAGTGTCGGCTGCTTCTCCTGGGCAGCAGAGAGGCGTGGTGGAGTAGACGGAGGGGATAGGTTTGCATGATGTTCCATGTTGTCTGGGGATGTGAGGACAGATCCTTCAGTGTAGCTGCTTCTCCAGGGCAGTGGGAGGCATAGGTGGAGTAGATGGGGGGAGGGGGGGGGAAGGTTTGTGCAATGTCTCAGGTGGTCCAGGGGAGTGGAGTGCTGTGTCCATCAGTGTTCTCCCCCTTCCTCTTGCCTCTGTAGCCGTTCTTCACTCACCACAACTGTTGCCGTCAGCTCTGAAGGAATAGGTTCTCCGGAACCCCTAGATGTTGAAGAGACTCTGCGACAGACACCGTGCGTCACGCTCGGAGAGTTAGCTGCTGGTAAGCTTGTCTGGGGACGGAGCGCTGGGAACCCCTACCCCTCTCTCTCCCCAATGAGGGGCATGGCGTGCAGCCAACACACATCTGACCCAGTGCCATTCAGCCCCTAGACATGGTTGGAAACCCCCAACTAATCCCAGGCTGACCCAATTGTCTGCCTGAACTCATCCCACCTGCCTGTATTCAGCCCATCTCCCTCTAAACATTGGCATGAAACATCAAAATCTGCAGGCTCCATGATTGTAGAGAGCGGAATGTGGGGTGTTGTTCTTCCAATTTGCAGGTGGTCTCAGTCTGACTTAAGGGAGAATATTCTCCAAGCTCTTTCCACCGACCTGCATTTGGCCTGTACTTCTCTGACCTGGTGGTTCTCAACCTTTTTCTTTCTACTCACATACCACCTTAATTAATCCGTGGGGGGGAGAAAAGGTTGAAAACCATTGCTCTATAGATCCATCCAGTCATTGCAACTGTTCTTCGCCTCTCCCTCTTTCTCGTCCCACAGACCTACCGCTCTCTGTGATTGTAGTGAAAATCCACAATTGCTAGAGGAACTCGTCTGGTCTCACAGCATTCATGGGAGATAAAGATATAATGTTTTGGGCCTGAGCCCTTCTTCAAGATTTAAGTAAAAAGCAGGTGGGCAGTTGAATTAAAGACAGAGAGAAAGGTTCCTTAGACCATGAACCGTGCGGCAGAATACAGGGAACATTCCAACACAATACAGGCCCTTCGTTCCACGATATGGTGCTTACTACATAAACCTGCTCCCCACCCCCACCCCTCCCCCCGCATAAGTTGCCCCTCAGGACCCCCTTTAAATCTCTCTCTTCTCACCTTAAACCCTTGCCCTCATTCATGCCCCTCTGTAAGGTTTTATAGTCTAAATGTTTCATGTTCCATGTGTCAAGGGACCTTGAGGTTTTATGGCATGGATGCAGGCCCTTCAGCCTATGTCACCTGTTCCGACCTCACCCTCTCCCTGAGCCCATACCTTTGGCCCATGTCCCTCAAAACTTTTCCCCCCAGTATCTACAGAGCCTCCTCCAGCAGGTTGTGTTTGGCTTCAGACCCCGTTCCTACTCGTGTACCTCTTAAAACAGCCCACCGGCCCACTTGGGATGGCAGCTGGCCAGTGACCGGATCCCTCTGGTTCATGTAGGTGATGTGCTGACTGCCCGGCGCCCAGCTCTGCGTCCCGAGGAGGACATTCTACACCAGTGGCGCCTGCGGAGGAAGATGGAGTTGGCCCGTCACGCTCTCCAGCCATTGCTGCTCCCGGCGGATGCCCAGCCACCCCCTCTTCAACTGGCTGGGCAGGTAAGGGAGGGGCAAACCTAGCAATGTGCGGTTGAGAAGAGGCAGCATGCCCTCCAGTTGGACAGGGAGGGGGGAGCATCTGGTACCCTGCACCAGTCTGCTGCTCCCTCAGAGTCTGCACTCGTGGCACCTTGTCATTACCCCCCTCTCTATTGTTTGAGGGGCTTCCCCTCGGTTTGAGCCCATCCAGATTGTGGTCTTTCCCCACAGCTCCAACCAGTTAGCTGTGCACAGCTTCAGCACAAACTCTTGCAGCCTGAAATGTGCCAGGCGGCAGCATTCCCTCACCGACATCTCTATGTGCTGAAAGACCAACAGGTGTGGGGCACACCCAAGGTCTTTCACCAAGTCGATGGTCTTCCAGCAATTGTGCATTTACCTAGAAGGAGGGTGGTGTGGGTATTGCAGGACATGCTCCCTCCTGAGGAGTGGGGGTCCTTTGGAAGTGGGGAGCGAGGGTGGGGCAGGAGCTGGAATCTGACTGAATTTTATTTGATTGACAGGTTGGAGGGTGCATCCCAGACGGAGACGAGGGCGGTGTGCGGGGAGTTGGGATCTGCGGCAGGAGAGAAGGTGACGCCCCATCCTCCCATGTCATTGGTGAGCCCCCTGGGGAGCTTTACCAGAGGGGAGGCACTCACCGCCACCACCAGCTGCCCTTGTGCCACCAGGAGCAGGGGCTGATCTCCCCGGCTGCTGGGCACAGTGACGCTACTGGAAAGCTCAGCAGAGCAGAGACAGAGGACAGATCCTGTAGCGAGTGGCTGGAATCGACGCCATCAGTACAGGTGCCATCTGGCATCCACCGTGTGCTGGGACAGGTAAGCCTGTGGTAGTCCTGGAGCTGGTGCCTGGACCCCTTCAGGGAGACTCAGCAGATCCGATGGTCCATCTCCTCTGTGCTGACTCAGTGGCATATCCTGATCTAGGACCATTTGCCTGCATTCAGCCCATCTCCCTCTCAACCTCCCCTATCCACTGACTCATCCATATTTGGTAACTGGCTCTTCAAGTTCATTCATGATATCTAATGGCACAGAAAACTAAATGTTACAGCGTTTCTCCAGACCACGGTGCACACACAATACCCACTACATAACAATCTTGAAGATACAATTTAAAAATAAATCTTTACCTTCTTGTTTCACAGACCCACCAGCCTCAATGAGGATAATTTTTGCCCTTTAAATCTTTCCCCTCTCACCTTCATCCCTCAAGTTTTAGATTTTCCGGCTCTGGGGATAAAGACTGACCATGGTTTCATAAAGCTCTATCGAGGTTCTCCCCCACCCCAGCCCTGAGAACATCCCAATGGATATTTTCAATATTTAAGATTCTTTTATTGTCATGTAATTAAACAGAAAAAGGAAAATTACAAGAAATTTCCTTTAGTTGACTATAATGAAGGCAATGATTCACCATCAGCAGAAATTGCCTGGCACCCCTTACAGTCAAAGAAAGAGAAGCAAAAGAGTGTGCCCCAGAGTCACTGAATATCTGTGGATTCATCTCCACAGCCGCACAGAGCCCAGTCGAAACCATCGGTAACCTGAGCTCCAGATCTGAAACTCCGACACGATCAGCCCTCAGCGCCCTCTCACATCCTGATTCCAATTCCCAGCAGTCCGCAGCCTGGGTGAGTCCCTTGACTGCGTGGGTTCCTCACCTCTAGTTGCCAACAGCCCCCACTGCCTTGTGTTCTTCAGCCTCATAGTTCCTCACTAGTCTACCACTGTTGTCACCGTCCTGTCGGGTCATCTCCTCAAATGGGGAGCGGGTGCCTTTCCATCCTCTCTCCAGCTCAGTGCCGTCCTTCCTACTGGGTAACTGGAAATGCTGAATTTGACTGAATTTTCTTTGACAGGTTAGAGGGTGTGGGTCGGCTGGAGACGAGGGTGGTGCACGGAGAGCGGGTGTATGCGGTCAGAAAAAGGGTGAACTTTCTCCTGCCCACATCGTCACCGAACCCCCAGAGGAGCCTCGCCGGAGAGGAGGCAGTCACCACGACCATCGGCTGCCCTCGTGCCACCGAGAGCGGGGGCACTGCAGTGACACCACCGGGAAGCTCGGCAGAGCAGAGACAGTGGACGGTGTCTCCCGGGAAATCAATCAGGGCAGTCCCTCACTCCCCATCACTACGGTTGCCCGCCCCAGTCAGGAATCGTCTGGCGATGAGTCCTGCAACGAGAACTGTCATTCTGGCACGGAGCGCCGAACAGGATCGGGGCATGCACCATCCAGCATCCAGCACGTGCTGGGACAGGTACACCCGCAGTAGACCAGGAGCTGGTGCCTGGACCCCTTCAGGGAGACTTGGCTAGTTCTATGGCACAGAAACGGGCTCTTCAGCCCATCTCCTCTGTGTGGACCCAGTTGTACTACCTGAGCTGGTCCCATTTGCCTCTTTTCAGCTCATATCCCTCACTACAAGAAGTCCCTAACTCTTCAAGTTCACATTTATTACCATTTGACTGTACAGAGAACAAAATGTTACATTGTTTCTCCATACCACCTGTGAACAAAATAATCACCTATATACATGGATACATTTTTTTAATCTGTATGTATCTCTTCCCCTCTTGCATCCCAGTTCCAATATCTCATACCCCCCCCTTCAGCCATTTCTCCAGCATTCCACAGCCTGCTGTGAATCCCTTGACTGCAGTCACCAACAGCCCGCAAGCCTAGTGGGGTTTCTCACCTCTAGTCACCAATAGCTCGCCATCTGTGTTCTTCAGCCTTGGAGTCCCCTCACCTTGGTCACTATCCCATGGGTTGTCTCCTTTCCTTCTTCTCAAATGGGGGCGGGGGACCTTTCCAGCCGTCTTTTCCAGCTCAGTGCATTCCTTCCCACATCCAGGTGTTTGGAACTGCGCGCGATATTCCAAATGGGGCTTCATCAATTTGTAAAGTGGTTCGTTGAACTAAATTGTGTCTCTAGCTTCATGTGAAACCTGAAAATGGTCAGAATGTTTTTGATAAGGCAGAATATAATGTTAATAGGAAGTGAGCAGTGTGGATGAACTGAGAGAGATTTTGGGATTACTCAGAATGGCTGCACAGGTTGAAGAGAGTTTGTTGAGAAGGCATATGGTATTTTGATCTTCATTAACCATGAGGTCGAGTTCCCATGAACTATACAAGGCCTTGGTTAGACCCCACGTGGAACATTGTCTTCAGTTCAGATCACCTCACTACAAGAAGTACGTGGATATTATAGAGAGGGTACAGAGGAGATGTACAAGGATTCTGCTTTGATTGGAGAGCATGCTTCATGAGGAGAGGTTGAGAGAGCATGGTCTTTTCCCCTTGGAGCGACAGAGGATGAGGGGTGAGCTGAGAGAGGTGGACAAAATGAGAACAGGCATTGATCGTGTGGACGGCCAGAGGCTTGCCTTTCCCCAGGGCTGAAATGGCTAAGTCTAGGGGGCATAGTTTTAAGGTGTTTGGGAGTAAGTCCAGGAGCAACGTTCTTCACACAGAGAGTGCTGGGTGCATGGAATGCACTGCCAGCAACAGTGGTGGAGACAGAGACAATAGGATCTTTTAAAAGACTATTAGTAGGTACATGGAACTGAGAAAAATGGAGGGTTATGCAGTCGGGAATTCAAAACAGTTGTTAGTATACACAAAAATGCTGGAAAAACTCAGCGTTCAAGGGTGTGAAGGGTCACAGTCCAGATGCAAGTCAGTGGGAGATCATAAAACATGAGGTTATGTGGCAGCTATGCAAGACCTTGGTGAGACAGGCTTAAGCCTGAAATGTTGGTTCTGTATCTTTAGCTTTGCAATATTAAGTACTCTGTTTAACCTGCTGAGTTTCTCCAGCATTGTGTTTTTACTTAAACCACGGTGTCTGCATACCTTAGAGTATGAACATGGTGTTCAGTTCTGGTCACTTCACCACAGGAAGGATGTGGGAGCTGTAGAGAGGTTGCAGAGCAGATGAACAAGAATGCTGCCTAGGTTGGAGCGTGTGCCTTGTGAGGAGAGGTTGAGTGAACTTGGTCTTTTCTTGTTGGAGCGATGGAGGATGAGGGGTGGGTTGAAAGAGGTGTTCAAGATGACGAGAAGCATTGATCGTGTGAACGGCCAGAGGGTTTTACCCAGGGATGAACTGGCTATCACGAGGGGGCATAATTTTAAAGTGCTTGGGATTAAGTCCAGGGGGGATATTCCTTACACAGAGAGGGGTGGGTACATGGAATGTGCTGCTGGCAATAGTGGTGGAGGCAGGGACAATAGGGTATTTGAAGAGATGATTAGATAGGTTCATGGAACTGAGAAAAATTGAGTGTTTTGAAGTAGGTTATTAGGTTGGCACAACACTGGGCTGAAGGGCCTGTATTGTGCTGCAATGTTTGATGTTGTAACTCATGTCTTCTTGACCACTTCTTTCTCTCACTCCAACCCAGGTTATCTCTGAAACTATCTTTTCTCCTCCTCCGTTACGACGGAACCACAAGAAACCAAGGAAAGTGACCAGAACTGTGAGAGACAAAGAGAGCGCATCGTATGCACCACCTTCCCACCCCCAACCCTCCACGGTGGCAGAAGGCCACCACACTCCAGAAGCACTGACACAGCTCCTGGATGAAGCACAAGGTATCAGTGATAAGAAGCACTCCTCAACCAAAGCTTCTGCACCGTCCCATCACCTCCCTCCGTCACTCCCGGGGTCAGACACAGAGTGAAGCTCCCTCCCCACCGTCCCGTCACACATCACACACTCCCGGGGTCAGACACAGAGTGAACCTCCCTCTACACCGTCCCACTCAGGCCATGATAATATTCAGTTGCCTGCTGCTAGTCTCCAGCGTTGCCCTTCAATCAGCAATGCATTTGTTCATTTCTCCCATGCCCACTCCCTGTCACTACAGAATCGGATGGCATGGAGTTTGAGGACGACTTGCTGCTTTGGGTATTGAGACAACAGAGGGCCTGGGTACGCCAACAACTCAGGTACCGTTACTTCCAATAATCAAGCATGTTCACAACATTATTGGCCGACCATTGAATGTTTTTCACCGTCCAACACATGAAACAATCCAGCACAGGAACACAACATCTGTGCTATGCACGACGCAAAAAGAAATTTAAATCTCTTGCACATGATTCATGCTCTTCCATCCCCTACATATTCATCTGAAATCCTCTTAAATAGAACAATTGAACTCTCCAGCACAGAAAAAGTTTCTTCGGCCCCTCTATAGTCTGTGCTGAACTATCAATCCGCTTAGTCCAATGTACCTGCATCCCGGCCATTTCCCTCCATACCCCTCCCATCCATGTACCTGTCTAAAATGTTTCTAAAATGTTAAAATTGAGCCTGCATTCACCACTTCAGCTGGGAGTTTGTTCCACACTCTCCCCCCCCCCCCCCCCCATTTTCTGTGTGAAGAGATTCCCCCAAATGTTCCCTATAAACTTTACCCCTTAACTCATGTCCTTTGGTTTGTATCTCGCCTCCCTCAGTGGAAAAAATATTTACTCTATAATTTTGTTTTTCGAATCTCCCCTCATTCTCCAACACCCCAAGGAATAAAGTCCTAACCTGTTTAAACTTCACCTGTAACTCAGTTCCTCTTGTCTTGACAACATCCTGGTAAATCTCTCCACTCTTTCTATCTTATTGAAATCTTTCCTTGAATTCAATGACCAAAACTGCACACGATAACATCCCAACTCCTATACTTAATACTTTGATTTATGAAGCCCAGTGTGCCAAAAGCTCACTTCACAGCCTTATCCATCTGTGATGCCACTTTCAGGGAGTTATGTATCTGTGTTCCCAGATCCCTCTGTTCTACCGCACTCCTCAGTGCCCGTCCGTTTACCGTGTATGTCCTTTTTTGGTTTGTCCTAAAATAAAATCTCTCACATTTGTCTACATTAAACTCCATCTGTCATTTTTCCAGCTGGTCCAGACCCCTCTATAGAAGGGGTGGCCAACCTTTTAATTTTTAATTTTGAGAGATAACAGCACAGTAACAGGCCATTTCAGCTCACAAGTCCAAGCTGCCTAATTAACCTACACCCCTGGTATATACTCGTGGGCTGAGATGGTCATTTACCATGCTGTATGTCTAAATTAAAAGGTTGGCCACCCCAGCTCTGCAGGCTTTGAAAGCCTTTCTCTCTGTCCACTCAACCTCCAATCTTTGTGTTATTTGCTCCTATCCAATCTGCATCCACCTGTCAATTAAAAGGAGATGTTGATGTAACTCAGAGCCCCTTCATGTCAGGTTTCAACCCTACCATTTCTGCCCATGATGCTGCATGACCCACTGAGTCCCTCCAGCAGCACATTGTCTGTGCAAGATTCCAGCGCCTGCACCATTTATATCTCCTCAATCGATCCCTACCCTTTTAACACCCTCAACAATCTGAGAGAAATCAGTACAGCACAGGAACAGACCCTTCAATCAGCCTCACTGATTGTTGTCCGTGGGACATGAGGAAGGGGGCAGCAAGGAGGGCGGGAAGGAGTGAGGGGAGTGGCGGGGGTGTAGCAGAGGGGAGAGGAAGAATGAGGGGCAATGAGGAGTGAGGGGAGCACCGGGGGGGGGGAGGAGGGACGGTGAAGAGGGAGGGGCGGTGAGGAGGGAAGAGTAGCAGGGAGGGAAGGGATGGTGACAGGGAGGGAGGTGATGAGGGAGCAGATAGCAATGAGGGAGGGGCAGCAAGGAGGGGGAGAGTTAAGTAGGGAGGGATTGGCGAGGAACAGGGAGGGGCAGTGAATAGAGAGGAGCAGAGTGAAGGAGTGCAAAGTAGGGAGAGGCTAGCATCGAGGAGGAAGGGATGGCAAGTAGGTAGCTCCACACTGTGGGAGGGATGGTGAGGAGAGAGGGGCCGGTGTGTGGGAAGGGGCGTGAGGAGTGAAGATGTGCTGCAAAAGTGATACTGGTATGGAAGGGGTAACAGTGGGAAAGTGCTGTCCCAGTGAGACCCCACCTCCTACCTATTGTGAGCAGAGGAGGTTCGCTGCTCACCCAGCCTTGCTGAAACAGATTGTCGTCCGTCCACTGGGTGATGTCCTTCACCGTTTTGGGGCGCCCTGGTGTGAGATGAGCCCTGACTGGGTGTTTCTCTGTACCAGGGAAGCCAATGAAAGGCTGGTGTCCATCGGCTGTCCTGGATAACGAGGAAGTAGGTGCCCAGCAGGACCTGGTCAGCCCTTCTGTGGAGCAGAGTGAGTAACCACCTCCCCTTGCCCCACCCCCGGATCCTGAAGGCAGAGGAGGGGCATTTCAGTCGAGGGACGACCCAGAGTTTCATTTAAGTTGTTTTGACACAATAAATGTTGAATCATTCATTTGTCATGTGAACTGAAATGCATTAACCAGCTTTGTATTATGATCTATCCAGCCATGTCAAGTCGACCAGTGGAAATATAAGAAATAGGAACAGGAGAAGGCCATCTGACCTGTTGAGCCTGCTCTGTGATCCCATGAGACCACAGTTGATTTGGCCATGGACTCAGCCCCACTGAGCCGCCCGTTCCACATTCGAAGGCAGAATGCAATAGGAGGACGCGAGCAGTCGGGACGACCTGAGAGATACGCAGTTCACACAGTCCCAGTGAATCTTTCCTGCCCCCTTTATAGCTCAGTGATGTCCTTCCTACGACCAGGAGGCCAGAACTGTGCACAATACCCCTGAGTGCGGTCTCACCAACAATTTGTGAAGTGGTTAATCAAACTGAATTCTGTCCCAAGCTTCATGTGAAACCTGGAAGTGGCCAGAATGCAGTGTTAACGGGAGGACTGAGCAGTGTGGATGAATTGAGAGAGATCTTGGGTCACTCAAATTGGCTACACAGAGTTGTTCAGAAGGCGTATGGTATGTGGTCCTTCGTTATCTGTGGGATCGTGTTCAAGAGCCGTGAGATATGTTGCATGAAAATAAATCCGTAATTAGACCCCATTTCGAATATTGCTCTCAGTTCTGGTCACGTCGCAATAGAAAGGATGTGGATGCTTCAGAGGAGATTTAAATTTTAAATTTAAATTTGGACATAACAGCACAGTAACAGGCCCTTTCGGCCCAGGAACCCGCACCACCCAATTATGCCCAATTGACCTACAACCCCCATATGTTTTGAACAATGGGAGGAATCTATAGCATCTGGAGTAAACCCACATTGGGACAATGTACAAGCTCGCTACAGACAGCACCGGATTTGAACCTGGGTCACAGGCGCTGTAACTGGCCCCTCTCTCCTCACCATGCCTCCCACAGTGTGGAGCTACCTACTTGCCATCCCTTCCTCCTCGATGCTAGCATCTCCCTACTTTCCACTCCTTCACTCTGCCCCTCTCTATTCACTGCCCCTCCCTGATCCTCGCCAATCCCTCCCTACTTAAGACTCTCTCCCTCCTCGCTGCCCCTCCCTCATTGCTATCTGCTCCCTCATCACCTCCCTCCCTGTCACCATCCCTTCCCTCCCTGCTACTCTTCCCTCCTCACCGCCCCTCCCTCTTCACCGTCCCTCCTTCCCCCCCTGGCGCTCCCCTCACTCCTCATCACCCCTCATTCTTCCTCTCCCCTCTGCTACACCCCTGCCACTCCCCTCACTCCTTCCCGCCCTCCTTGCTGCCCCCTTCCTCATGTCCCATGGACAACAATCAGTGAGGCTGATTGAAGGGTCTGTTCCTGTGCTGTACTGATTTCTACTACGCTAAACCATCCTGCTCATTTACAGGGATACTTCCTGGATTGGAGAGCACACCTCATGAGGATAGGCTGAGTGAACTTGGTCTTTTCTCCTGTAGTGATGAAGGATGAGGGATGTCCTGATAGAGGTGGACAAGACGATGAGAGGCATTGATCATGTGAACAGCTTTTTCCCTCAGTCTGAAATGGCCAACATGAGGGGGCATTGTTTTAAGATACTTGGGAGTAAGTACAGGGGCAATCTCCTTTACACAGAGAGGGGTGGGTGCTTGGAATGCACTGCTGACAATGGAGGTTGAGGCAGGGACAATAGGGTCTTTTAGGAGACTATTAGATAGGTCCATGGAACTGAGAACAATGGAGGGTTAAGCACTGGGGAAATTCGAGGCAGTTGTTTGAGTCAGTTATTGGGTGGACGTGATGTTAGACCAATGGGCCTGTATTATGCTGTAGATTTCTATGTTGTATGGATGTTAAGCCTTAATACCCCTGCTATGTCGAAATCTGTGTCTTAACCACATTTAATGAGGCAGCCTCCACTCTTTGCTTGGGCAGAGAATTCCATAGATTCACTGGTCTCAACCTAAAATGACAGAAGGAGAAGAGAATGAAAAGAACTGACTCAGTGGAATTTTTTGTTTGTTTTTATTGAGTGACAACATTGTTTGAGGGGTTTATTGTATCCTATTTTCTGAACTTTAAATGAATGGGAGGGGAGGTAGGGAGGGAGGGAGGGGAGGTGGGGGGGGGGGAAGAAAACGACACTGTATATGTTCAAGAGGGAAAATGTATGTATCTTGATCAATGTGGTTTATAGTGTGAAAATTTTTAAAAAAATTAAAAAAAAAGAGGACAAGAAGAGGTCCCGAAGGCCCTTGGATACTGAAAACATCCTGATCGTGTTAGAGGTTTGGATCTGGAGCTTGGGTTGCCAGTGGATTGAACGAGTCTGTGCAGCTACAGAAAATGCAGGAGTGTTGGAGGCAAATCCACGGACACTGTGTCTCCGAAGGGAGTATTTTGCTTCTCTTTCTCTTGTACTCTAAAGGGCACTGGGCAACATTAATGGTGACTCTTTGTCTGCCTTACAGCAGGCAGAAAGCAATTTCAAGTAATATTACATGACAATAAAGGAATGAAATCTTGAAGAAGCACTTCTTGCACATCCCCATCCTAATCTGGATTGAGTCCAAATCCATTAATTTCTCAAGGTTGCTGTGCAGGTTGATGGGATAGTTAAGAAGGCTTGGGGTACGCTGGCCTTCATTAGTCGGGGGATTGAGTTCAAGATCTGTGAAGTAATATTGCAGCTCTATAAAATTCTGGTTAGACCACACTTGGAATGTTGTGTTCAGTTCTGGTTGCCTCATTACAGGAAAGATGTGGAAGCTGTGGAGAGGTTGCAGAGGAGATTCACCAGGACGCTGCCTGGATTGGAGAACGTGGTTAATGAGGCAAGGTGCTCAGAGCTGGTACTTTTCTCTTTGGAGTGAAGAAAGATGAGAGGTGACTGAATCAAGGTTTACAAAATTATGAGAGACTTGAATAGGTTGGACAGCCACCACCTATTTCCATGGGTGATATGAAGGGAGAGGAAGGGAGGTTTCAGCAAGAGGTGTGGATGGAGGCGGAAGGAGGTTTCAGTGGGAAGTGTTGACAGTGTGAATGGAGGGAGGTGTTGACGGAGATGATGGAGGGAAGTGAAGTTTGCATGATGTTCCATCTGCCTTCAATACCTCCATGGCCTTTCTCGATCTGGAGCACTGTTTAAAAGAAAGTGCAGAGGCATCCTCTTTTACCAATGAGAAGCCCATTCAAATGTCTGAAAGCAGTAGGAAAGGAGCTGTTCTTCCCCTCTCCCCTTCTGAGGGACGGAGGAGCAAGCAAACAGGGGGGACATTCTATTGTTTCAGCAGCTCACCTCTGGATGACGTGAACTACAGGCAGATCGAGTAAGAGTGGCTAGCTGCACTGTTCTCTCGCCGTCCCAGTCCTGCACCCCCAGCTTGAGTGCTGACCGGAAAGTGTGAAGAACGGGAGGGGGGGTGCGGGGTTGAGGGATCCGATCATGATCACAGTAAGTCTCACAGTCAGCAGGGCAGAGAATACAGCTCCCATCCTTGCAATAGGATGTCTTCCCGGAGATGAAAGAAAATTGGCCTTGGGCATGGGGAGAGCTTGCTCTACGGACTCCGTGGCCATTGATCCACTGGGCAGCCTCACATCTACTGCTTTCTCCTCGCCGCGAAGAAACTTGGAGCACAACGCCCAATTTCACCATGGCGAGTAGTTGCCTACCCAAGCTCGTCTAGTTTGCCTGCGTTCAGCCCCTCTACATCCAAATCCATGACCATTCCCACCTCCTCCACCCACAGAACCCACCATCCCTTTGTGTGGGAAAAAAATTGTCCCATGCGATCCCTTTTAAATCTCTACCCTCTCACCTTCATCCTTCTACTTTTAGGCTTATCTCCCTCGGAGGGGGATAAGACTGTGATCGTCCACCTTGTCCATGACCTTTGTGGTTTTATAAACCTCTACAAGGTTCTACGCTCCAGAGAGAAAAGACCCAGCCTAGCCAGCCTCCCCTGATAAGAAATTCAGAAGTGAGAGCAGAGATCAGCCATCCAGATTGGAGAGATTTTTACACAGTAGGGGAATTAAGGGATATGGGGAAGGTCGGTGGAGATGAGCCTCTCACCAGATCTCATTGAGTGGCAGAGCAGGCTTGATGGGCCGAATGGCTTACTCCTGCTCCTATTTCTTAGGTTCTTATCCAGCCAGTCAAATCCGCCTGAAAATAATGGAGGACATCTGTGTACACAGAGGGTAGTGGGACTGAGGGATGAGGAAGTGGGAGATACATGGACAGTGATTGGGTGATGGGCATCTCTCTAAAATTCTGGTGAGACCACACGGAGTATTGTGCAGTTCTGGTCACCTCATTACAGGAAGGGTATGAAGAGCTATGGAGAGGGGGCAGAGGAGATTCACCAGGATGTTGCCTGGATTGGAGAACGTGCCTCATGAGGCAAGGTTAGCAGAGCTGGTGGCTTTTCTCTTTGGAGCGAAGAAGAGAGGATGATTATAAGGGTTGAGGTCTGGGCTTGATGTTCCACTCACCCAGGGAAAGTGCACACATAATACATCGCCTCCTTTCTTGGTGTAGTGACCACTGTGTGGGCACTGTCTGGCTTGACAGGCAGAAGATCTCTACAAATGGCCTCTCCAACATTACTGCGTCCATAGTAACACCTTCTTATGCTGTTCTGCATTTTCACTGAGTTTGCTACGTCATGGCGCAACTGAGTACCCGGTGGTATAACTGGACGGGTAGGCTGGGCTCATTAACCTTGGTCGGCAGTCAACCTAAGAGAAGGAAAACTCTTCGTTCCAAAACCGGCAGCTGGGGCTCATTAGCCTTGTAGGCCATCCATCTAGGAGCAGGACACTCCAATGTAACACCCAAGACCCGAGGACCTGCTGTCACCACCCCAGCATGCTAGACCATGGCACATAAGCCCCGGGTGTAAAGGGTTGGGCCAATACTACACACATTGCATTCTTCGTTTGCAAAGTCAAGCTATAACTAACAAGTAAGATTCTGAGAGGCATAGATAGGGTGGACAAGCCAGCACCTTTTTCCCAGGGTGGGAGGGCAAAATCAGAGGAGATCTGTATAAGATGAGAGGAGGAAACTGTAGGGGAGATTTTTTTAAACAGAGAGTGGTGGGTGTCTGGAATGTGTGGCCGGGGGTGGTGGTGGTGGTGGAAGCTGGTACTATAGGGACATTTAAAAGACATCGATAGGTTATGGGAGGGAAGGGTTAGATTGTTAACTAGGTTTATATGGGTTGGCACAACATCATGGGCCGAAGGGCCTGTACTGTAATGTTCAATGAGCCTGCTCCGCTATTCAGCTGATTTAATTGAGGACACCTCCATTTATAACCCAAGCTCTCCAGTCCTGATGAATCTTCCCTGCCCTCACATTCCAACTCAGTGATGTCCTTCCTGCAGCTGGGTGACTGGAACTGCCTGTGATGCTATGAGTGCAGTCCCACCCACAGTGACTCCTGGACCCAGTACCCTGTCTGACGAAGGTAAGTGCGGCCAAGAGCTGGAATTTCCCGGGCTTGTCTGCTTTAAACATGGGGGCCCTCGAGGGTGGATGGTTCGTACAGAAAATTGCTGGGGAAACTTGGCAGGTCCTGCAGCATTCACAGGAGGTAAAGATATATACGCGTGTAGTAGCTGATACCTAATATAAATCGACACCCCTATCTTAGACCTAGCTGCCTGCCCACTGGAGCTCCTAACATCCCAACTGCCATCTCTTGCCCCAAAAAGCACAGATACTGTGCATGTAATAGTCATTATTTAACCCAAAAAAATTGGTTCACAAAATTCAACTACAGGTATTACATGCGTATATCCAGTAACCAACCTTTTGGGCCTGAGGTGCAAGCTAAAAGCAGACAAGAGTCTGAATAGAAAGGCTGGGGGGGAGGAACACAGGCCAACATAGGTGGACATGGATACGACGGCAGGAGAGGAAAGGTGAAAATTGATTGGGGTGAGAGGTGGCTTGTGAATGTAGAGCTGGGGGAAAGGAACAGGAAAGTAGAGATTTGGGGTGGGGGGGGGAGAGATTATAGGAACTGGAAAAGTCAATGTTAATGCCAGTGGGAGGGTGCCCACGTGGAAGATGAGGTTCCTCCGATTTGCAGATTTTTTTTGTGTTGAATATTTTATTTACATTTTTTCCCGTACTTGAAATTAATAAACTTTCAAATGAATATTGATTGAATTTAAAATTACAATGATGGCATGCTGGTTTTACCCCTCCTCTCCCTCCCACTCAGAAATTGTACAAAGAAAAAAGATGGTTATATAAAATATAGAAAACAAAGAGAAAGTTTCCTGAATTGCATGAGGGGTTGGTTCGCACACTGGGATGTATTTATACAACCATTTTAGGGAAGCAGATTATCCCAAGTCTTAAGATGATGGTAGTACATTTTTACATATTTACCTCGAAACCTTGCATATACAGGCTCCAATTTGCGGTCAATCTCAGTCTGGGAGTGCATGAGACCGTAGATAAACATATCAGCAAGGGAATGGGACGGGGAATTGAAATGGGTGGCCGCTGGATCCACGCTATTGCAGTGGACAGAATGTGTCTCAATTAAGTGATCTCCCAGTCTGTGCCCAGTCTCTGATGTAGAGGAGACCACAACGGGAGCAGTGGATGACCCCTGATGATTCATAAGTGAAATGTTGCCCTGTTCAGGGCCTCGAATGGCGGTGAGGGAGGAGGTGCAGGGGGAACATCTCCTGTGGACAGGGGCTAGGGGTCGATTAGCAGGGAGGGAGAGGTGGATGAGGAAGGCGGAGACATGTCTGGTGGTGGGTGTGATGGAGATGCAGAGAGGCTGCTTTACTCCGTGGTGTGGAGAAAGGGGGCGGTTCAGTCAGGGAAACCTCATTCTGGACCGAAGTAATGACCTGGCCATCTCTCACTGGTACCTCGATGCCTGTAGGTTCCTGGAGAAGCAGCAGGCAGTGACCACAGGTAGCTTGGACGGTTTCCAAAACTGGTAAGTAACCCTCAAGTTACATTCTGGAATCTGTCTTTATGGGAAAAAGATGAAAATATATAGATTAGGTTATTTATAAAACAAAAAACAAAGAAAATTGATGGCTTGGTGACAAAACTGAAAAAACAAGTTCAAATACAGTTTATGGCTACTTTCGCACCATCCCATCACAAACTCCCGGGGTCAGACACATGTGAAGTTCCCTCCCCACTGTCCCATCACACACTCCTGGGGTCAGACACAGAGTGAAGCTCTCTCCACACCATCCCATCAAATGTTAAATGTGGACCAGAGCAGCTTGAAGCTGTCTTTCACAGGAGTACAAATCCCAAATCTGGAGCAGGGGTGTGCAGTTTTGAGATTCCATCTGCGGACAATGGAGACGAGGCACAAACTGTGCTTGCCCGGTTGGAAGGGGTGCTTGGTTGTTGCCTGTTCCCCTTCCTCTTAACCTCCTCCAATTAAGGGTTTGGAGGCCAGGCATGAAGCAACCAGGAAGGTGCAGGGTTAACATCGAACCAGTTCCGCTTTTCATTCTCTCTTGTTTGCAAACTGGGTTAGTGGTTCCTCAGCTGCTACTTCCGATGAGACACAAGCTGCGTTGATCGAGGTTGAGACTGAGGGCGGAAGGCTCCACTGTTCCGCGGGTTCACCCCCTAAATTTGGAGAACGGGTCTGGGGGAGCTGCCATGGGGTTCTAAGGTGAGAGGTAAAGGTCAGTGCGGAGAGGGGAGTGGAAGCCAAGATTCACTCTGGCACAGAGGGCTGATCTGGGAGGTGCGGGGTGGATTTGCCGGGATGTTCGTGGCTGAGATTAACTCACAATGCACTTAGCACAGGTCTCCCTCCTTACCTCCTCATGGACCCTCCCGAAGCCTGACGCTCCATCCTCATAGATCCCCCACAGCAAAGGCGCTCCCTCCTTCCCGACTCACAGCACCATCATTCCTCCCACTGTGCAGCATGCCTTCCTTGCCATACCCTCCCTCCTCACTAACCCTCTCACAGCACGGCACTCCCTCACCGATCATTCCGCAGCGTGGCGCTCCCTTCTCACCGACCCTCCTCGCCAACACTCCCACAGCACAGCGCTCCCTCCTCACCGTCTCCTCCCTTTTCAGAACCCTCTCCTGGCGTCCCCTCCCTCCTCGCATCTCCTCCCTCCTCAGAACTCTCCTTCCTCACTAACTCACAGTGCAACGCTCCCTCCCTCTTCACCTTCCCTCCCCAGAATACCCCTATGTCTGTTGGGATTCCCCTCTCCCCCCATTGACCATTAATCTCATTCTCTTTGGGTGCTGGGGAGAGGGGTTTCACTCCCTCAAGTCCTGCAGAGCTGCAACCTCCCTCAGGTGAACAGCACATTGGACGGGGGCACCAGGAGCTCGACTTCTCCCTTTTCACCGTAACCTAGTGAAATCTCACACTGCAGTTATTCACAAGCCCCCATCCCTGCATCACTTCCTGTATAGCCACACAGTTCCTGCTGAATAATACTGCATGACTGCCTTCCCCTACCACCCCCCCCCCCCCAATCTCCCCGAATGACAGGGGAAGGCCTGCCTGGGGGAAGGGGGGTGAAGAGAGAGAAATGAAGAAAGAAGAAGCCTCCTTTCCTTTGCCCTGACCTCAGATGGTTTAAATCCTTGGGCCTCTCCCCAGCCCATTTCCTGGACTGCCCTGGAGCAGGATGTGGCGGTCCTAAGGTGATGGTTCTGGGGAGGGGAAACCACACCCACAGCAAGATCCCAAAGGTAGGAGGTTAGATGAGTATTGGCTGCCCAGTGGTTCGGTGGGAACACTCATCGAGAAGGGTTGGTCAAGGTGTTCCTGTTCCCCCCTCACTACCCCCTGACTTCCCCCCTCACTACCCCCTGACTTCCCCCCTCCTTTGCCACCACTCCTCCCTCCCTCACTGCAACCCCCCCCCCTCCTCGCTGCATATTTCCATTTGCCAGAACGATGTTATGTCAAAACTGATGCTACGAAAAGGTGTTGGAACTTCATTCTTCACCTCGGCCCCACATTGCTAGGTCCTTCCCTATCCTCAGTTGAAATCTTCAGTAATACAGAGCTTTGGTGAGACCACAAGTAGAGCACTTGTGCATGGTTATCAGTCTCCTCATCTGGGGAAGAATATGCCACTAGCAGTTCAAAGAGCAGAGAGATGGCAGATGGCAATTAATCTGAGCTCGGGTACCTGGAGAGGTCATATGTCTGGGGAACATCTGACAGTTATCAGGAAGACTGACTCCTAATTAAATGGTGTGACCAGAAGCAGGTGATTCAGCCCATCAAACCTGCCCTCACATTCAATCATGAGCTGACCCATTCTCCTAGGCCAAAATCCAAGCTATAATTTGACACAGGTAGGGGGGCAGGTGAGAATTGATCAGGGGAAGGGAGTGGCAACTGCAAATGCATTCATGTGTCCGTCTAAGAGTCTCTTAAATGTCCTATTGTGCAAGCCTCCAGCATCACCCTCGGCAATGCATTCCAGGCACCCACCACTCAGTGTTGAAAAAAATCTGACCGCTGATGTCTCCCCTGAATTTTCCTCCCCTCACCTTGTACATTTATCCTCTAGTATTTGCTACTCTTGCCCTTAGGGTAAAAATGCGAGCTGCCTACCCTATTTAAGCCTCCCATAATCTTGCAAGTTGCCTCTCATCCTTTGCTCCAAGGAAAAAACCCCCAAGCTCTGATAACCTTGCCTCATACAATGATCAACTGGGTAGATCTCCTCTTCACCCTCTCTAAAGCCTCCACGTCCTCTCCGTAGTGAGGTGACCTGAACTCAGCAAGTGGATCTAGCCAAGGGCTTGTATAGCTGCAATACTAGCTCACGGCTCTTGAATTCGTCCCCACGGTTAAAGAAGGCCAACACACCTTCCTAACACCACTATCAACCTGTGCACCAGCTGTGAGTGACCCCAAGATCTCTCAGTTCATCCACACTGCTCAGAGCCCTCCCGTTAACATTGTGTTCTGCTTGAAAACATGAATGGGGTCCCAACCCATACACAGACAATACACACTACAAGTGGTTTCAGTAGTCTTACTGCCCTTGAGAAGAAGCTGAACCTGAGCCTGGTGGTTCTGGCTCTGATGCCATAAGACATGGGAGCAGAAAGGCCCTCAACCCATTACCCATTTAATCATGAGCTGATCCATTCTCCCACTGCCCCGACCATCTCCTGATAATCTTTGATGCCCTGGCTGATCAAGAACCTGTCAATCTCGGCCTTAAATACACCCAATGACCCAGCCTCCATAACCGCTTATGGCAGCAAATTCCACAGATCCGCCGCCCTCTGGCTGAAGAAATTCCTCCACATCTCAGTTCTAAGCGGACACCCTTCAATCCTGAAGTTGTCCTGGACTCTCCTACCGTGGGGGAACAACCTTTCTCCGTTGACTCTGTCCACACCTTTCAACGTTCAAAATGTATACCATAGTCCCCGAGTTATACCCTCTCACAGATATCACACTCCACCCCTTTCCCTTCCATCCACCTGCTTGAGTATAAGCCTCTTTTTTTGTTCTGCAGTAAAACCCCTGGTATCCAGCACCTACAGGGATTGGTAGATGCCGGATAAGCGAGTTTTCTGGTTGCTTGAGGCTCACTTACATTGCCTAACTGATGCATTAAGAATACACAATGTAAAAGACAAAAAACAGTGCAAAGTTTAATTTGTAAAGAAAATCATTATTGTAGTCCTTAATTCTGTAAAGTTCATTTTAATCAGGTAATTCCGTAACTTATAAAATTTAATTTTAAATTCGAGCCCCAGTTGATAACCATGCTGCCGTCATAGTTAAGCCCCCCCCCCACCCCCAAGTTTACAGATAAAGCTTTACTTAATAATGTACTAATAAAGATAAAGACTCTTACTTAGCAGGGATAAGGGACACTTTAAGAGTCACCCCAACGGCAAGCGGCATCAACCATCCTGGGCGACGCCACTACTGTTGAACACAACTCTATTCAAACAAAGCAAAGCATGACCAAGACACTCTGCTGGCTGAATATTTGCTCCCATCTTCACCTCCATCCCCTTCCCTTCATTTACGGAGCCATTCCTCCTCCCCGGCTTCCTGCTGTGCCCTCCCATCCTTATCCACTTATCACTTCCTGCCATTGGGACTGTGCTCCTCCACCTGCCCCTCTTCCCCCCACCACCCCACACCATTTAGTTCGGACGCCTGCCGACATTTTTCCACTCCTTGATGAAGGGCTCAACCCTGAATCATTGGTTCTGTATCTTTATCTTTGCTCCATAAACTACACTGTTTGACCTACTGAGTTTCTCCAGTGTCATGTTTCGACTTCACCAAAGGTTTATGTGTTACTTCAGAGAACATTTTACAATTTTAAACTTTAATTTAAATTTTATTTATTTATTTTATTCTTTTGCCGGTTGCTTGAATTCCAGATAAGGGGTTTTACTGTATTTTGGTTCTGTTGAAAGTTCTCTGACCTGAGGTTTGCTTCTCATCTCACAAATGTGACCTGACCTGCTGAACATTTCTCGCTTTTCCTGCTTTTACTCTCTCTCACAAACATCTGCGTCTCTTTCCTGACAGGAGTAGCTGCAAGATGCTGTGTGTAGGGTGGTAGGGGTCTTCTCTGATTTTGCAAGCTTTCTTTAAACAATTATCCCAGTAAATCCCATTGATGGGGGTAGTGGGTCAGGAGACCCCAGTGAACCTCTCTGCCCCTTTTAGAGAGAAGAGGTTCACCAGGATGGTGCCTGGATTAGAGGGTATGGGCCTCGGGGAAAGGTCGGACAAACTTGGGTTATTTTCTATGGCATGACAGAGGCAATTGGAGCCATTGATAATGTGGACAGTCAGAATTTTTTATCCCTCCCGGGGTAAGAATGGGAGTGCAGGTGATGGGAGTGAAGGGGTGGGTCCACAGGGAGTAAAGTGGAAGGGATGTAGTCTGGGGGAAGGAGGGGAAGGGATGGAGTCCAGGAAGGGGGAGTGAGGGCAAGGGTGTAAAGGTTAAAATTTTGTGTTTTTGATTCTTTTGTTAATTTTGTTTCTATCCCTTTAAGAAAAATTGTTGTTTGTAGTGTTACTGTAGTTACTATAACATCATATGTGGTAATATCTGAACGCACAGAGTTTGTATCTCATTCTTTAAAGAATCATGAACAGAGGTCAACATACTTTTCTTTGAATTCATCTTATTTTGTTTATTTCTTTTCTATCTGTTTAAAGTTGAATATTGTTATCATTATACAGTATGCTTTGTTACTCATCGTTATAAAAATCTAAATGCGAAGTTATGCAAAATGTTTATTCATTTTATCAATGAATTAAAGCTACGTACAGCTGCAACTACGAAGTTTGATTTATTGAATTAATAAGATAATAATTCGGAATATCGTCCTCATGTTTCCTTGAAGATGATGCGTTTTGAAATTGGAAAATACGAGAACAGTAAAGGGATGGGGTCTGCAGGGAATGAAGGGGAAGGGATGGAGTCCGGGGTAGTGAGGGGAAGGGGTGGGTCAGTGGGGAGTGAAGAGGGAGGGATGGAGTCCGGGGGAGTGAGGGGAAGGGGTGGGTCTGCAAGGAGTGAAAGGGAAGGGATGGAGTCTGGGGGGAGTGGGGGGAAGGGGTGGGTCCACGGGGAGTGAAAGGGGAGGGATGGAGTCCGGAGGAGAGTGAGGGGAAGGGGTGGGTCCGCGGGGAGTGAAGGGGAAGGGATGGAGTCCGGGGGGAGTGAGGGGAAGGGGTGGGTCCACGGGGAGTGAAAGGGGAGGGATGGAGTCTGGGAGGGAGTGAGGGGAAGGGGTGGGTCTACAGGGAGTGAAGAGGGAGGGATGGAGTCCAAGGGAGTGAGGGGAAGGGGTGGGTCTTCAGGGAGTGAAGGGGAAGGGATGGAGTCTGGGGGGAGTGAGGGGAAGGGTGGGTCCACGGGGAGTGAAGGGGAGGGATGGAGTCTGGGGGAAGAGTGAGGGGAAGGGGGTGGGTCTACAGGGAGTGAAGAGGGAGGGATGGAGTCCAAGGGAGTGAGGGGAAGGGGTGGGTCTTCAGGGAGTGAAGGGGAAGGGATGGAGTCTGGGGGGAGTGAGGGGAAGGGGTGGGTCCACGGGGAGTGAAGGGGAGGGATGGAGTCTGGGGGAGAGTGAGGGGAAGGGGTGGGATCTGTGGGGAATAAAGGGGAATGGGTGAGGTCCATCAGGAGTGCGGACAGTGGAAATGAGCAGGGAGTGTTGAGTGTAGATTGTTTGCTTGAGATAGTGTCAAGTTTATTGTTATCTGATCATACAAGTACAACCCGACAAAGCAGTGTTCTCTGGTCCTCGGTGCGAAACATGCAGACACACAACCAGACATAAAGCACACGCAGAAAGACAATATATATGCAGGACAAGTATTTCATCTATACAAATAAATATGACTTCATGAATATGAGTCGGAGGGTGAATGTGAGCCGTTCCTTTGGTTGTTCAGCGTTCTCACTGCCTGTGGGAAGAAGCTGTTCCTCAGCCTGGTGGTGCCGGCTCTGATCCTCCTGCATCGCTTCCCCGACGGGAGCAGCTGAGAGTTGCTGGCTGTGTGCGGGGTGGAAGGGATCCTCCATGATTAGTGCTGATTATTTGCTGCCTTTGCTGTATGGTGTTTGTGAGTGAGGAAGTTAGGAAATTTTATTTGATAAATGGGAACCAGGGGATCTCGAGGCAGAAGTGGTAAGCGTTCACTGGGCTCAAATTTCAGTTCCGCTCGGATTCTGAGCTGCCTGATCAGAGATTGACCTTACTGGTTTCACAGGCAGGTCCTGCGAGCGTTCGATCCAGTGCCAGAAGGTCCCTGTGTCAGCGGCTCCAGCTTCTTCCTGGTCACTGTCATTCTGAACTCACAAATTTCTTTGCTCTTCTCCTTTCTCTTTCTTTCTATTCATTTCTTTCTTTTTCCCTCTTTCTCTCCCCCACCCTCCCTCCC
Organism: Narcine bancroftii; assembly: GCF_036971445.1. NCBI lineage: Eukaryota > Metazoa > Chordata > Chondrichthyes > Torpediniformes > Narcinidae > Narcine > Narcine bancroftii. Next base: position 181,824,506 of record NC_091473.1, read on the forward strand.
CCCTCTCTCCTCTCCCTCACTCTCCCCTCTCTTTCCCCCTCACTCTCCCCTCTCTCTTTTCCCCCTCCCACTCCCCCCCTCTCTCACCCCTCTCTCTCTCTCCCCCCACTTTTAAAAAATTGTTTAATTTAGACATATAGCACGGTAACAGGTTATTTCAGCCTACAAATCCATGCTGCCTAATTTACACCCAATTAACCTACACCCCCAGCATTTTGTTTGGGGGGGCATGCTGACATTTTTCTCCTACCTTGATGAAGGGCTGAAGCCCGAAACGTTGGTAACTTATCTTTACCTTTGCTATATAAAATACAGTTTGACCTGCTGAGTTTCTCCAGCAGTTTGCGTTTTTACTTGTAATTGACTCTCCAGTGTTGCCCACAATTCACGACCTGGAGTGAACCTTGGCTTCGTCTTCAGATGAAAACCTACTCCACACTTTGATGTTATACCCCAGCCGGCTAGTGGGGCCAGCTCAGGTATGCTCAAAATAAGGCAGGTGATTAAGGGAGACAGTGATGAGATGTGTATTCTCTCAAAGGGGCCAACGGCAAGCTGTGTGCGCTCACTGTGGGTTGTCTTGACCGTGATTGGCAGATGTGGCTTTCAACCAGAGGAATCGCGTGACCCTCCATATTACACCCGTACACAGTCTACAGTTGATAGCGAGGTAGGTGTGGACCCCAGGATGGTGGACAGGGTAGGGTGGATGCCTCAAAGATTGCCAGTTCCCAGAGGTTCACTGGTTTTTGTCTGTTACAGCTCTGGAAGTTCAGAAAGGGGATGGAGAACGCTCGGTGTTGGAGGAAATCCCTGATGGACATCTTCAGCAAAGACGAGGCATTACTGTCTGTGGTAAGACGGTGCGGAGGGAGCTTAACCCTATGTCTGACCCACCCCCGCCCCCAGGAGTGTGTGATGGGACAGTGCGGAGGGAGCTTCACTCTGTCTGATCCCGGGAGTGTGTGATGGGACGGTGGGGAGGGAGCTTCACTCTGTGCCTGACCCTGGGAGTGTGTGATCGGACAGTATAGAGGAAGCTTCTCACAATCCAGGGCCAAAGCATTTGTCTTGGGGTAAGGTCTGGCCACTGCCTGCATGGGTGTTTCAAGATTGGAGTGATATCCTGGAACGCTGTTAGAAACAGGTGGACTTTAGAAACTAGGGAAGGGGCGGTGCCTATTGAACCCTCCCTCCTTGTGTGAAGCGACTGCAGGAAAGATTCTCTCTGCTCTCCCTCTTTCACTCTCTGTTCTTCCTTTCTCATTCTCCTCTTGCTCATCTTCTCACTGTCTGCTTTCCTTCTCTCATGCTCTCTCCCTCTATCTTGCTCTCCCCCTCTCTCACTTTCCTCACTCCTTTTGGTCTCCTTCTCTGCTCCCCTTCTCTCTGCTTTTCCTTTCTCTGCTCCCCGTCTCTCTGCTTTTCCTTTCTCTGCTCCCTGTCTCTCTGCTCCCCGTCTCTCTGCTCTCCCTCTCTCTGCTCTCTTTCTCTCTCTCTCTCTCCATCTCCTTCTCCCAGGAAGGAGACAGGTGCCGGTTGAGCGGTCAGACAGGGCTCTCCAGAGAATGCAGAGGTGACCAAGACTGCTTGACGTGTCGAAGCACCTGCCCCTGTGTGTCAAGGGAGTTGGTCTCCATCCTTGGCAGTCGTCCACTGGGTATGAGAGGCAGGGTCTCTGCCCACCTACCTAGCCATAGCGTGGGGGCATCGGCAACCCCCTGCTGTCATGGTGGTGAGTTTCATTTACCTGATCATCATCTCCCACCCTCACTCTCTCTCCCCTTCCTCTTATCCCTCTCTCTTTCCCTCGTTTTCCTGCCTCCTCTTTCATCCACTCCTCCACCTTCCTGTGCCTTTCTGCTCTTTTCTCCCTTTCCCCCTCTGGCTCTCCTCCCACTCCCTACCTCCTCGCCTGCCCTCTGCCCTCCTCACCTGCCCTCCCCTCCCTTCTTGCCACTGCCTTGGTGGAGGGGAGGAAGTGTGATGGTGAAGTTTGAATCTCAGATACCACAATACTAAAATGTTTGGAGCAGGTTCACAAGGATGATTCCTGGAATAAAAATGTGATATGAGGAGGGTTGGAAGGCTCTTGGCCTGAACTTGTTGAAATCTTGGAGAATGAGGGGAGAGGAAATCTCGTTGAAACATTTCGAACGTTGAAGGAACGAGGAGGGAGGGAGTCAATGAAGGAAGGTTGTTCCCCACGGTGGGAGAGTCCAGGACAAGAGGGCACCACTTCAGGGTTGAAGGGCGTCTGCTCAGAACAGAGACGCGGCAGAATTTCTTCAGCTGGAGGGTGGTGAATTTGTTGCCACGGGCAGTTGTGGAGACTGGTCACTGGGTGTATTTAAGGCAGAGATTGATTGGTTCTGGATTAGCCAGGGCATCAAAGGTTAAGGGGAGATGGCCGGGCTTAGTGGGAGAATGGATCAGCTCGTCATTGAATGGCGGGGAAGGAGACTTGATGGGCTGAATGGCTTGTCAACTTGTCATTGAATGGTGGGGGGGGGGGGAGAGACTTGATGAGCTGAATGGCTTGTATCTGCTCCTATGTCTTGTGGTCTGAGGTTCAGCCGTAGTTGAGGTGTGTGCAGCTGATGTGCGATAAGTGAGTTGCCTCCCTGGGGTTCAGCGATGACTGTGTTACAGGCTTGAAATTGATCAGGAAATTGGGGTTCCTCACGAGTGCATGAAATGCTATTGGAATCAATTGGTGTGAGGGTCACAGATACCTTGAAATGTGCAACGCAGTACAATCCCTTGCGGTCCTATGTAATGGTGTTTCATTACCCACATGCATAATGTTCCCATGTAATGGTCTGGCATTACCTGCATGCTTGTGTTACTGTGTAGTGGTGCAGCGTTACTAATGCGTCTTTGTTCCGTGTAATGGTCTGGCGTTACTTGTGTGCCTGTGGAATGATGTGGCCTTACCCTCATGTCTATGTCACTATGTAATGGTACGGTGTCACCCGCTTTCCTGTGCTGCTGTGTAATGACGTTGCATTACCGCACGCATGTGATCCTGTGTAGCGGTACGTCGTAACTTGAAGCCTGCGTACTGGTGCGACATTGACACATACCTGTTTGGCTCTAATGTTCAGCGCTGACACGCTCCTGTTTGATGGCACGGCATTACCCGAATGTTGATGTTGCCCCTGTTCCAGTGCGAGAGTGTTGTGTTACTGGGGGTCAGTGTCCTCCTGCAAGGAAGCAGCAATTTTGCATGCTCATGGACTTGTGTAATGGTGTGGCGTTTCGAGAAGCCCATGTTCTATGTAACGGCATCTCGATTCCTTTCCTGTGGGACGCGATTCTGTGCAAGGATTTGGCGTTTTTCAAGTCGACGAACCCGTGAAAGGGCGAGCTGTGACTAAAAAATTGTATTCCTTCGCAATGTATTATTTCAATTTGTGTTGCTGCATAATGGTGCGGTGTTAAGGCCCACCCACAGTCCTGCGCAATGGTGCAGTGTTAAGGCCCACCCACAGTCCTGCGCAATGGTGCAGTGTTAAGGCCCACCCACAAGTCCTGCACAATGGTGCGGTGTTAAGAAACACGCACAGCCCTGCGCAATGGTGCAGTGTTAAGGCCCACCCACAGTCCTGCGCAATGGTGCAGTGTTAAGGCCCACCCACAGTCCTGCGCAATGGTGCAGTGTTAAGGCCCACCACAGTCCTGCACAATGGTGCGGTGTTAAGAAACACGCACAGCCCTGCGCAATGGTGCAGTGTTAAGGCCCACCCACAGTCCTGCGCAATGGTGCAGTGTTAAGGCCCACCCACAGTCTTGCGCAATGGTGCAGTGTTAAGGCCACACCACAGTCCTGCGCAATGTTGCAGTGTTAAGGCCCACCCACAGTCCTGCACAATGGTGCGGTGTTAAGAAACACCCACAGTTCTGTGCAATGGTGCGGTGTTAAGGGCCACGCACAGCCCGGCGCAATGGGTGCAGTGTTAAGGCCCACCCACAGTCCTGCGCAATAGTGCAGTGTTAAGGCCCACCCACAGTCCTGCGCAATGGTGCAGTGTTAAGGCCCACCCACAGTCCTGCACAATGGTGCGGTTGTTAAGAAACACCCACAGTTCTGTGCAATGGTGCGGTGTTAAGGGCCACGCACAGCCCTGTGCAATGGTGCAGTGTTAAGGCCCACCCACAGTCCTGCACAATGGTGCGGTGTTAAGAAACACCCACAGTTCTGTGCAATGGTGCGGTGTTAAGGGCCACGCACAGCCCTGCGCAATGGTGCAGTGTTAAGGCCCACCCACAGTCCTGCGCAATGGTGCAGTGTTAAGGCCCACCCACAGTCCTGCGCAATGGTGCAGTGTTAAGGCCCACCCACAGTCCCTACGCAATGGTGCAGTGTTAAGGCCCACCCACAGTCCTGCGCAATGGTGCAGTGTTAAGGCCCACCCACAGTCCTGCACAATGGTGCGGTGTTAAGAAACACCCACAGTTCTGTGCAATGGTGCGGTGTTAAGGGCCACGCACAGCCCTGCGCAATGGTGCAGTGTTAAGGCCCACCCACAGTCCTGCGCAATGGTGCAGTGTAAGGCCCACCCACAGTCCTGCGCAATGGTGCAGTGTTAAGGCCCCACCCACAGTCCTGCCCAATGGTGCAGTGTTAAGGCCCACCCCACAGTCCTGCACAATGGTGCGGTGTTAAGAAACACCCACAGTTCTGTGCAATGGTGCGGTGTTAAGGGCCACGCACAGCCCTGCGCAATGGTGCAGTGTTAAGGCCCACCCACAGTCCTGCGCAATGGTGCAGTGTTAAGGCCCAACCACAGTCCTGCGCAATGGTGCGGGGTTAAGGCCCACGAACAGCCCTGCGTGATGGTGCACCATTGCAGTGTGCTTGCATTCGGGTGTTAAGGCCCCATGAGCCTGTCCTATGTGAGGGGGCTGCGTTACTGCATGCCTGTACTCCAGCGCCATTCGAGGTGCCTATGTATAAAGGGCGGCTTTGTGCGTACGGCAGTCTTGCGCGGGCTAGCAGTGCGGCGGGGCTGGGTGGGAGGTAGAGTCATTTGGAACACGAGGAAGTGAGGCGAGCTGCTGTCCGTCCTTGCCCAGAGATTGCCAAGTGTATTTTTGGATGCGTACTGCTTGCAAAAGGCAGTGATTTGTCTCTCCAAAGCCCCTGAGACTGTTTCCAGTTCAGCTGCGTCCCACATACAGCAGCTGAAACTGGGTCACTAGAACACGGAGTCAGGAAAATGCCATTCAGCCCTGTCCTTCCTGTAACTCCCCAGGAACAGGATGAGACCATTCCATACCATTGATTTCCACCCCTCTTTCTCACCCCCCTCTCTCTCACCCCCCTCTCTCTCACCCCCTTCTCTCACCCCCCTCTCTCTCCACCCCTCTCTCTCCCACCCCCTCTCACTCACCCCCTCTCTCTCACCCCCTCTCTCACACCCCTCATCTCTCAGCCCCCTCTCTCACCCCCCTCCTCTCTCACCCCCCTCTCTCTCACCCCCCTCTCTCTCACAGAACCCCTACTCTCTCACACCCCTCTCTCCACCCCCTTCACACCTTCTCACCCCCCCCTCTCTCTCACCCCCTCTCTCTCACCCCCCTCTCTCTCACCCCCCTCTCTCTCACCCCCTCATCTTTCAACCCCCTCTCTCTCACCCCCTCTCTCTCACCCCCTCTCTCACACCCCCCTCTCTCACCCCCCTCTCTCTCACCCCCCTCTCTCTCACCCCCTCTCTCTCACCCCCTCTCTCTCACCCCCCTCTCTCTCACCCCCCTCTCTCTCACCCCCCTCTCTCTCACCCCCCTCTCTCTCAACCCCTCTCTCTCACCCCCCCCTTCTCTCTCACCTCCCTCTCTCACCAATCTCTCTCATCCCCTTCTCTCTCATCCCCTTCCTCTCTCACTGCCCTTCTCTCTCACTGCCCTTCTCTCTCACACCCTCTCTCACACCCCTCTCTCTCACCCCCTCTCTCTCACCCCCTCTCTCTCACCCCCTCTCTCTCACCCCCCTCTCTCTCACCCCCTCTCTCTTACACCCTCTCTCACTCCCCTCTCTCACTCCCCTCTCTCTCCGCCCCTCTCTCTCACCCCCCTCTCTCTCAACCCCACCTCTCCTCACCCCCACTACTCTCCTTCACCCCCTTACCCCTCTCTCACCCCCCTCTCTCTCACCCCCTCTCTCTCACCCCCTCTCTCTCAACCCCCTCTCTCTCACCCCCTCTCTCTCACCCCCTCTCCTCTCACCCCCTCTTTCTCTCACCCCTTCTCTCTCACCTCCTCTCTCACCAATCTCTCTCATCCCCTTCTCTCTCACTGCCCTTCTCTCTCACTGCCCTTCTCTCTCACTGCCCTTCTCTCTCACTGCCTTCTCTCTCACTGCCCTTCTCTCTAAACCCCTTCTCTCTAAACCCTTCTCTCTAACCCCTCCCACAACACCTCTCTCTCACCCCCTCTCTCTCAACCCCCCTCTCCCTCACCCCCCACTACTCTCCTTCACCCCCTTACCCCTCTCTCACCCCCTCTCCCTCTCCCCCTCTCTCTCACCCCCTCTCTCTAACCCCCCCTCTCTCACCCCTCCTCTCTCACCCCCCCCCTCTCACCCCCCTCTCGCCTCACCCCCTCTCTCTCACCCCCTCTCTCTCACCCCCTCTCTCTAACCCCCCTCTCTCACCCCCTCTCTTTCACCCCTCTCTCTCACCCCTTACCCCTCTCTCACCCCCTCTCTCTCACCCCCTTTCCCATCCCCCTCCCTTTCTCTCCCACCCCTACCTTCCTCTTTTAATTCTCCTGTCTTTCCTACCCTCTCTCCTCCCCCTTCCCTTCTCCCACTCCCCCTCTTCCCACTGTCAATGGGGAGAGACAAGTAACCTGGCTCTGCCCCGCCTCCCACAATCAAGCCCCTCTCTCACCGCTCAACCTACTTTCCTCATGTCCCAGAGAGGTAGAGATTTTGGGGTGTGTGAGGTCTTAAGTGGAGCTGATGGTGAGTTTATTTCACATCTTCCCCCCACCCCCCCAATCCAAGGGCAGGAAGAAACAGGAAGAGGTTGAGAGCGGCAAGCGATTGAGAGCAGGGATGTGACTACCCAGGACACTGTTAACTCTGACTGTATTTTCTCCCTATGCCCCAGGCCAGGAGTTCAGATAACCTGGAGTCCACAGGGGAGCAACTACGGACCAGTGTCAGGGGAAGGAGTGGGCAAAGGTGAGGACACGCGCGTGCGCGTGTGTGTGTGTGTGTGTGTTTGTGTGTGTCCCTTCTCTTTTCTCTCCATCTCCCTCTTTCTGTTCACCTCTTTGTCCCTCTCTCTGTGTCTGTCTTTAATCCCCCTGTCTTTCCGTGCCGATTTCTCTCCATCTCTCTCTTTCTGACCTTCCCTCTCCGTGTTCCCCCTCTCTCTGTCCCCCTCTCCCTTTGTCTCGGTGTAATCCTCTCCCCCCTCTCTCTGCTCTCTTCTCTACCTCTATCCTTCTCCCTCCTTCTCTGATAATCTCCATCTCTCTCTCTCTCTTTGTCCCCTTCTCACCCTCTGACCCTCTCTCCCTCTCTCTCTCTCCTCCCCCCCTTCTCTCCCTTTGTTCCCCTCACTGTCTCCCCTTCTTGGGCACTTTTCGCACCTCTCAATCCCTTTATGTGTCCCTCTCTGCCTCTGTCCTCTCCCTCAACCTCTCTCTATCTCTCTCACTCCTCCTCTTACCTCTCACTTTCTTTCTCCCCTTCTTTCCCCTTCTCTCTGTACCCTTTCTCTCTCTCTCTCTCTCTCTCTCTTTCTCTTCCTGACACTCACCCAGTCTGCTCTGACCCCTCCTTCCATGTGTTCTCCCATTCTCAGGTCATCCATAGTCCGAGGACATTTTCCAAAACTCGCTGACTGTGCGCACTTCCACTACGAGTATGTGGACTTCAGAACTGTGCAGGTAAATCCGTACTCTCTGCTGTCCTTCCCACCCCTTGGCATCACACCTCCTCTCCCACCCCTCCTTCCCTCCCCCCCTCTCCACCCTTGCTCTCCCTCCCACCCCTTCCTGTATCCTACTTTCTCTCCCTTCATGCTTCCTCCCACCGTCCCTCCCTAACACCACCCTCCTCTCCCACTTCTCATCCCTCCTCCCTCACCTTATCCTCTCTTTCCCCCTTGTTCCTCCTCCTGCCCTATTCCCTTCCCTCACCACTTCCATCCACTCTCCTATCTCTCATCATACCCCCTCCTTCAATCTACTCTCCCTTTCCCTATCCCTCCACTCCCCACCCACCTCTCCCTCGCCCCTCCTCCCCTCCTTTCAGTTCGACTCTCTCCTTGCCTCTTCCCCTCCCCAACCTCTCCCTCTTCTCACCTCCCCTCCCTCCTCACCTCTCCTCCCTTCTCACTCACCCCTCCCCTCCAGCTCTTCTTGCCTCTTCCCCTTCCTATCCTCCCCCTTCACCTCTCGCCCCTCTTCTCCCTTCCCTCACGCCTCCCCTCCTTGACCTTCCCTCTTCTTCCCCTTGCCCCTTTCCCTTCCTCACCTCTCCTCTACCCCAGGAAGGTTGGCATAACAGTTAGTGCAATGCCCTTTACAGCACCAATGATGGGGTCCAGGGTTCGAGTCCAAAACTGTCAGTAAGAAGTTTGCATGCTCTCCCCTTTCTGCGTGGGTTTTCCTCGGGTGGGGGGGGGGGGGCTCCCACAGTTTGAAACATACTGTGGGTGTTGGTTAATTGGGTGTAATTGCCGAAGTGTCTGTTACCGTTGTGTATGTCTTAAATTTTTTGATATTTATTTTGGGGCAGGATTGAGGGAGGTGGTATATTTCAGGATGTGAGGTAGGCAAGGGGCTTTGTTTCGAGATAAGGGGCAGGGGAGGGGATATATTTCAGTGAGGTGCAGAGGACGGGGTCTATTTCAGAATTGGTTGCATTTTGAGAATTGAGGAGAGGCCATTAAGGGGCGAGGTTTAGAAGGGAAGTTAATTCAGGATGAGGTTGGGGTGGGATTTAGCAGAGGGGTGCATTTCAGGATGAGGAATTGGGAGGGAGAAGCGATGATATATTTCGGGAGAAGCTGTTGTGGGGGGTTATATTTCGACACGAGGTGTTGAAGAAATGTAATATTGGGGTAGGGTTTAGAGGAGGGTTATGTTTCAAGATGAGGCATTCGGGAAAGGTTATATTTGGATGAGGTTTAGCAGAGGGGTTATATTTTGAGATGAGGTGTTGGGGAGGGGATGCATTGGAGTGGGGTTGAGAGAAGGGGTACATTTCAGGATGAAGAATAGTTATAAATTTGGTGGGGATTTATATTTTGGGATGAGGTGTTGGAGATGGGCTTTAACAGAGGGGTTATATTTCAAGATGAGGTGCTTGGGAGGGCTTATATTTCAGGATGGGGCGAGGGTGACAGCTAGGGGCACTGGGCGATATTTGAGGAGATTCAGACAAGAGGAACTACTTGGGGGAGGGGTAAGATGGAGGTTCCTGTATTTTAGATGGAGCCTGACCCCTTTCTACACTCACCTCCTCCTACAGCTCTCCCTCGCCGCACAGCAGACAGAGACGTACGGCAACGGACTTACCATCAAAGACTTGAGATTCCTGGTGAAGATTCTCTGCCAGGTCTGATCGAATTCCTCACACTCGATCCCCTCTTTTGAATCCTTCACGGCCTCGTACCCAATCTTTCCCCTGTCCATTCATCATTATCTTGGTCATAAGGCCCAAAGATTCCCACGAATTAAAGGTTCACTGGGATCATCATACAAGGAGAATTTGACGGCTCTTGGCCTGCACTTGTTGGAATCTAGGAGAATTATTCATTGAAATGAGGGCATGGACATAGTTAAATGGGCCGAATAGCCTATTTCAGATCCTATGCCTTTTGGTCTATGGTAATAAAGCTCGAAAGGGTGCTAACTAGATTCTGGAACTGCGTGGCTCAAGATATGAGAGGCTGGAAAGGCTGGGATGGATTTCCCTAGAATGTCGAAAGCAAGGAAGTGACATAGAACAGTCCAGCACAGTCCAGGCCCTTCAGCCCACAATGTTATGCCGATCCATATAAACCTACTTAATAATCCAACCCTTCCCTCCCTCACACCCACAACTCTAATTTTCTCTCACATCCATGTGGCTGTCTAAAAGTCTTTTAAATGTCCCTATTGCACTAGCCTCCAACTTCACCCCAGGCAACACATTCCAGACTCCCACTACTCTGTTTAAAAAGAAAACATTTCCCTTAAACTTTCTTCCCCTCACTTGTACGGATGTCCTCTGGTATTTACTACTGTCACCCTGGCGAAAAGGATGCTGGGTATTCGCCCCATTTTAGCCCCTCATAATCTTTCAGGCCTGTTCAGTCACCTCTCATCCCTCTTTCTCCAAAGGGAAAAACCCCAGTTAACCTTGCCTCATGAGACACATTCTCCACTCCAGGCTACTTCCTGGTGAATCTCTTCTGCTCCCTCTCCACAGCTTCCATATCCTTCCTGTAATGAGGTGACCAAAGCTGAATATAATATTCTGTGCTGTCACACTCATGGGTGGGGGGTGGAATGGATTCTCTTTCCCTCTCTTTCTCACTTCCCTCCCTCTCCCTCCCCCCCCTTATCCCCTCTCCCCCAACCCACAGGGGAAGGAATGGCTTGTTCACCGCAGCTGGGATGATTTCCGGATGTTGGACTCCCACCTCCACCAGTGCATCTACGATCGCCGATTCTCGCAGCTGCCAGAGTTGGTGCCACTCCAGGACAGAATCGGGGATGTGGAGGTAATGTACCATCCCCATCCCCCAGTGAGGGTCAATGTGTGGGACCCATCCCCCCCAATGAGGGTCAGTGTGTGTGGGACCCGTCCCCCGGTGAGGGCCAGGGTGTGGGACCTGTTCCCCCAATGATGGTCAGTGTGTGTGGGACCTGTCCCCCAGTGAAGGTCAGTGTGTGGGACATGTCCTCCAGCGATGGTCAGGGTGTGTGACCCATGCCCCCAGTGAGGCTCAGCATGTGGGACACATACCCCAGTGAGGGTCAGGGTGTGGGACCCATCCCCCAATGAGGATCAGTATGTGTGAGACCCGTTCCTCCCCCCCAGTGAGGATCAGTGTGTGGGACTCATCCCCTCCCAGTGAGGATCAGTGTGTGGGACCCATCCGCTCCCAGTGTGGGTCAGGGTGTGGGACACTGGTGACTGAGTATCAAGCTGCTGGTTCTCCCATCCTCTCTCCAGAGCATCACTTCAGAACTGATGGGTTATTTGATCAGACTGAGCAACATCGCTGATAACAGGATCAATTGTGGGCCTGTCCTCACATGGATGGAGGTGAATGTGGTGTGGAGGGTGCTCTGCATTCGAGGTGGGCAGGAGATTGCTCTGTGGGTGGGGCAATGTGGGGGTCATGGGATGAAGAGGGAGGGGTGGTGAGGAGGGAGGGAGTAGTGAGGAGAGAGAGGGTGAAGAGAAAGTGGAAGGTTTGGCAGATGGGAAAGTGAGGAAGGAGAAGGCGGACGTGGGAAGAGGTGGCAAAGAGAGGAGGAGGAGGAGGGAGGAGGCGGTGAAGAGGGAGGAGATGGCAAGGAGGGAGGGGGCAGTGAGAAGGGATAGCAGATAATGAGGGAGGGGGGAAAGGAGGGAGGAGCAGCGAGAAAGAGAGCTCCGCTCTTCAGGAAGGGGTGGGTGTCCATTCTCACTGTCTGACACTCTCTCTGACACCTTCTAACAGATTGACAACAAGGGGAATCGCCTGCTCGTCAACAACGAGACCTTCATTAACATCCCAGCCATCGCCGCGGCCCAGGTCATCAAACGTTACACTGCGCAGGCCAGAGACGAGCTCTCCTTCGAGGTAAAGCCCAGTGCTCTAGTGTGCACAGTGGCTGCAGAGCGAGGAGCCCTTGGGTCTGGCCCTGCGTTCACAGGTGGAGGGAGGATTCGGGGCCATGAGGTTGCTCACCTCCCTGAAAGAGTACGAGGGTGCACCTGTGTGTGTGTGTGTGTGTGTGTGTGTGAAATGTGTGTGTAATGTCTATGTGAAGTGTGTGTACACGTGTTTCTGCGCTAACTTGTGTGCAGCTCTGCAACAGGTTCCACCTAAATTCCTCTGCATGAAAGTTTTCTCTGTGCAGTGATGTGCATTTGCCAGCATGCTCTGCCCTGTTGCAGCTGTTGTTCCCCACCCTTTACTCCGGTCTAACCCAGAGGGAGACACTAACCAGCAGGTGAGGGAGGGGAGGGTGGATGGATTTCACCACAGTGTTAATCCTTTCTCTGCTTCACCACAGGTGGGAGACATTGTGTCTGTCATCGACATGCCACCAAAACAAGAAACCACGTGGTGGCGGGGGAAACGGAGCTTCCAGGTATGAATTCTGTCCTCTGCCAGATCCTCATCAATGCTCCCACTGCCCTCCACCACTCCCTCCTTGCTGCCTCTCTCTTCACCCTCTCTCCTCACCTCCTCTCCCTCCACCATCCCACCACCTCTCCCTCCACCCTCCCTCCTCATCACCCCTCCCTCCATACACGCTGCCCCCTCTCTCCTTGCCGTCCCTCCCTGCCTCCTCATCGCCCCCTCCTCCATAGCCACACCTCCTTCCTCAAATCCCCTCTTTCCCCACCATCTTTCCCACAGAGCTCTCTCCTCACTGCCCCTCCCACAGTGTTCCCTCCCAGGCCCACACGTTATCACCAACAATAGTGTGTCGAACAGTATTGTTCGAGAGAGGATACCACTGCTTGTGGAAGGGTAAGGGAAGAAGACAGAAGAGTGGTACAGAGACAGGGAGGGGTGTATGGGTCCGGAGGGGTTTACAGAGACAGGGAGGGGTGTATGGGTCCGGAGGGGTTTACAGAGACAGGGAGGGGTGTATGGGTCCGGAGGGGTTTACAGAGACAGGGAGGGGTGTATGGGTCCGGAGGGGTTTACAGAGACAGGGAGGGGTGTATGGGTCCGGTCCGGAGGGGGTACAGAGACAGGGAGGGGTGTAGGGGACCGGAAGCGGTTACAGAGACAGAGAGGGGTGTATGGGTCCAGAGGGGGTTGAGAGAAAGGGAGGGGTGTAGGGGTCCAGAGGGGGTTACAGAGACAGGGAGGGGTGTATGGTTCCTGAGGGGGTTATGGAGATTGGGAGGGGAGTAGGGGTCCGGAGGGGGTTACAGAAACAGGGAGGGGTGTATGGTTTCAGAGGGGGTTACAGAGACAGGGAGGGGTGTATGGTCCAGAGGGGGTTACAGAGACGGGGAGGGGTGTAGGGGACTGGAGTGGGTTACAGAGATAGGGATGGATGGAGGGGACAGGAGGGCTAGTGACATGGGGATGTTACAAGGGATGGCAAAGGGAAATGTCCTGCTGGAGGTGTACTCCATTGCACTTGATGTTTTGTGTTTATAGGTTGGATTTTTTCCGAGTGAATGTGTTCAGTTGATCAGTGAACGAGCCCCAGCAACAAACTCCACAGCCTTGGTGAAACCAGGTCAATATGTCATGACCCTTTGAGGGTGGGGGGAGCGAGACAGAGAGAGGGAGGGGTAACACAAGGGCAATCAGCCAGAGTTCCTGCTCCCCGTCACTGCCCAGTCCCCGGGGTTAGAGAGAGGGGGGGATCACCCAGGGCTCTGCTCCCCATCACTGCCCAGTGACCCCGGGGTTAGAGAGAGGTGGGGTATCAGCCAGGGTCCCTGCTCCCCATCACTGCCCAGTGACCCCGGGGTTAAGAAAGGGGGAATCAGCCAGGGTTCCTGCTCCTCGTCCCTGCCCAGTGACCCGCGATTGGGGGGTGGTGGGGATCGACTCTTTTTGCGTGACGCCTCTGTCTGATATCGGCTCCACATTCACTTCAGGCACCCTCTGAGTCACTCCAAACTCTGCCTTCTCAGATTCCGAGGGAGTCGTTGTGAATCCAGGGACCCGGAGCGCCATGGTTGGAATGCCAGTGCGGGAACTCTCCCCAAGATCGGGTAAAGTCATAGGATCCAGTTCTCTGGGGGATCTGGAGCCATCTGTGAGGGGAGGTAGTGGTCAAACATGGCCCAGAGCTGTTCACCTCTTACAGCATTCCAGGGTGGGGTGAGCAATGAGGATGGAGGGGTTGGGAAAGAGGGAGGGAGTGGGAAGGAGAGAGTGGGGAGTGAGGAGAAAGAGTGTGATGGCGATGGGGAGGATGGAGGGAGGGGGTGGGGTGGAGGGATGGTCAGGAAGGTGAGGGGGAGGGCAGAGGGTCAGTGAAGGGGGCAGTGAAGGCAGAGGGTCAGTGAGGGGAAGGGGCAGCAAGGGTGGAGGGTCATTGAGGAGAGGGCTGGTGAGGGTGGTGGGCCAGTGGGAGGGGAGTGAAGGGGAAGGGTCAATGAGAGGAGAGGGACAGTAAGGACAGAGGGTCAGTGAGAGAGGAAAGGCACTGAAGGAGGAAGGTCAGTGAGGTTGGAGGGTTGGTGAGGGGAGAGGAGTGCAGTGGGTTGGTGAGGGCGGAGGGGCAGTGACAATCAGGTTGGAGGGTCAGTGAGGGGGTGGGGTGGTGAGAGGGGAGCACCAAGGAGAGAGGGTGGGTCAATGAGAATGGAGCGCTGCAGAGGGAACTCTGCACACTAACAGGTAGGTCCCTGTTTACAGGACCGAGGAGGCAGGGCTCCCTGATGGGCTACCTGCTGGCCTTCATGAAATCTCGCCCCTCCCGCCAGAGGCTGAAGCAGCAAGGAATCCTGCGGGAGAGGGTCTTTGGCTGTGACCTGGGCGAGCACCTTCTGAACTCTGGACTGGAGGGTAGGTGTCCCTGCTGTGGACGGGTGAAGGGGTGTGAGGGGGGAGGGGGCAGCAGCATCGGCAACGGGACAAGAGTCGGTCGCCTGCTCCCCGTTCACGACAATCACAGCTCTTCCAGCCGTGGATCTCGCCTGTTCCCCACATCCCAACATCACAAGAATCTGCCTGTCTCTGTCTTAAATACATTTAGGATGGGGTAAAACCCAACATCCAACCCCAACCAACCAATTTTCCCCTGCAACCGCTGCAACCGTGTCTGCCTGTCCCACATCGGACTTGTCAGCCACAAACGAGCCTGCAGCTGACGTGGACATTTACCCCCTCCATAAATCTTCGTCTGCGAAGCCAAGCCAAAGAAGAAGACAGACAAGGTTAGCTGATGGTGCACAGGTGGAGGGGATGTGGTGGCCATGCAGAGTGAAGGAGGGGTTAAAAACAGAACTGGGTCTAGGGAGGGGGGGATGAAATGGAGGGAGAAAGAGAGGCAACAAGGGAAAGAGGGGGCAAGACAGACTGCATGAGAGCATGAGGGGGAGATGGATAAGCAGCTAACCTCATTCCCTCCTTCATTAGGCAATCTGAAGCCAACATACCTGAGTATCCCTACCCCTCCCTGTCTCTGTAACCCTCTCCAGTCCCCAACACCCTTCCTGTCTCTGTAACCCCCTCTGATCCCCAACACTCTTCCCTGTCTCTGTAACCCCCTTCGGTCCACTCCACCCCTCCCTGTCTCTGTAAACCTCTCCGGTCCCCTACACCCCTCCCTGTCTCTGTAACCCCCTCCGGTCCCCTACACCCCTCCATGTCTCTGTAACCCCCTCCGGTCCACTCCACCCCTCCATGTCTCTGTAAACCTCTCCGGTGCCCTACACCCCTCCCTGTCTCTGTAACCCCCTCCAGTCCACTCCATCCCTCCTATCTCTGTAACCCCCTCCAGTCCCCTCCACCCTTTCCTATTGATTTTTCCTGTGGTTTAGTCCCCCAGGTGTTAAAGAGTTGTTCTGAGTTCATCGAGAATCACGGGATTGTCGACGGCATTTACCGCCTCTCTGGGATCTCATCCAATATCCAGAAGCTGCGGTAATGGTGCCTTCATTTTCTTCCCTATCCCATCCTACCACCCTCCCAATTTATCCTCCCTTATCTTACTTTCCTTCCTTCCCTCTCTCACTGCACTCTCTCTCCCCACCCTTTCTCTCTCCCGCGGTCTTCCCTCACGCACTCTCTCTCTCCCTCGCCTGTGCCCTCTCCCGCCCGCGCCCTCTCCCCCTTTCCATTCCTCTCTCTCCCTCCTCTTTCACAATCTTCTATCTCCCTCCCCTAGCCATGAGTTTGACTGCGGTCACAACCCCGACCTGACTCAGGATACCTACCTGCAGGACATCCACTGTGTTGGCTCGCTGTGTAAGCTCTACTTTCGTGAGCTGCCCAACCCTCTGCTCACCTACCAGCTGTACGACCGCTTTGCTGTGAGTACCCGGGGTGGGGGTGGGGCTCAGGGCATGGTGTGAGTGTAAATGGCAGGAGCGTGCGATTGTGAATGGGCTGTGATAGGTGTCAGTGTACACAGCATGTGGTGGGTGTGAAGAATGTGAACAAGATGTGGCTGGTGTGAGCGGGAAGTTGTGTGTGTGTGTGTGTGTGTGTATGAAGGGGATATGGTAGGTGTGAGCGGGACATGTGTGTGATTTTGAACTGAATGTGGTGAAAACAGTTGATCTGTGCTTACCTGTCTTGCACACTCAGTGACGAGATTTCCTTCCGCCACAGGAGGCAGTGAGTGTGCCAGGTGAGGACGAGAGGATTCGGAGTGTTCACAATGTCGTCCAACAACTCCCCCCTCCCAACTACAGGTCAGAGTGTAGGGGTAGGCTTCAGGGGGGAGTCAAACCCTGGCCTGCACGGACAGGCTCTCTGTTCACCCTCCAACCCACACGTCCCTCTCCCTTCCTCTGGCTCTACCTCTCCCCCTCCGGCCCCCTTTCCCTCTCCTCCCTTCCCCAGTCTCTCTCTCTCTCCCTTCCCTCTCTTCACCCCTTTCCCTCCCCTCCTTTCCCCTCACTCTTTGCCTTTCCCTCATCCCCTCTCCCACTCTCTCCCTCTCCCAATCCACTTTCCATCTCTCCTCCTCCTTCCACATTCTCCTCCCCACTCTCTCTCTACCCATCCCATCACTTCCACCACCCCTCCCCTTTCTCTCGTCCTGCATGCTCTTCTCTTCACACCCCTCCTCTCCCTTCTCCTACTTTCTCTTGCCCGGCCCTTCTCTCCTCCTTCCCTCTCCCCAAGCTTCACCTCCCCAGGCTGCTGCATCTGATTTGACTCTCTCGGCAGGACCCTGCACTTCCTGATGAGGCACCTGGAAGTCCTGGCCAAGCACAGTCTCTCCACGGGCATGCACGTCCGGAACCTGGCTATCGTCTGGGCACCCAATCTGCTGCGGTGAGACCAGACCCATCCCTCCCTTCCCATCTACACTCCTCCCTTCACCTTCATTCACCTTCCGTCCCCCCCCTCATCTCACCCCACACGGACCCTCCCTCCTCTCACCCCACCCGGACCCCCATTCCTACCCCCCTCTCGCCTCTCCACCCCTCCCTTCACCTCCCGCATCACCCCACTTCCCCACTTCACGTCGCCATGTCTGGGACCGTGAGAGCCCAGGACTGATTCTCCTGCTTGCGGCTGGCCCTATGCAGATCCAGCGACATCGAGACAGTGGGATTTAGTGGGACGGATGCATTCCGAGAGGTGCGGATTCAGTCAATCGTGGTGGAGTTCCTTCTCAGTCACGTCAACGTCCTGTTCAGCGACTCCTTCAGCTCAGCCGGATGGGACATCCATGGTAAGTGGCAGAGTTGGGCAGACCCCACATATACACTGACCCTCACTGGGGGTGAGTCCCACATACATTGACCCTTACTGGGGGACAGGTCCCACACACACAGACCCTCACTGGGTGACGGATCCCACACAAACTGACCCTCACTGGGGGACAGGTCCCACACACACTGACCCTCACTGGGGGACAGGTCCCACACACGGACACTCACTGGGGGATGGATCCCACACACACTAACCCTCACTGGGGTATGGGTCACATACACGGACACTCACTGGGAGATGGGTCCCACACATGGACACTCACTGGGGGACGGATCCCACACACACGGACCCTCACTGGGGGATGGGTCTCACACACACGGACCCTCACTGGGGGACGGGTCTCACACACACGGACCCTCACTGGGGGACGGGTCTCACACACACTGACTCTCACTGGGGGATGGGTGCCACACACACTAACCCTCACTGGGGTACAGGTCCCACACACACCGACCCTCAATGGGGAGCAGGTCCCACACACATTAATCCTTACTGGGGGTTGGGCCCCACACACACAGACCCTCACGGGGGACGGGTCCAACACACTGACCCTCACTGGGGGATAGGTCCCACACACACTGACCCTCACTGGGGGACAGATCCCAAACAAACTGACCTTCACTGGGGGTGGATGGTCCCACACACACTGACCCTCACTGGGGGACGGATCTCAAACAAACTGACCTTCACTGGGGGTGGATGGTCCCACACACACTGACCCTCACTGGGGGACGGATCTCAAACAAACTGACCTTCACTGGGGGTGGATGGTCCCACACACACTGACCCTCACTGGGAGTGGACAGGTCCCACACACACTGACCCTCACTGGGGACATGTCCCACAAACACTGACCTTCATTGGGGTTGGACGGGTCCCACATACACTGACCCTCACTGGGGTGGACAGGTCCCACACACACAGACTCTCATGGGGGGGAGCAGGTCTCACTTACAGATTTTCCCGATTTCTGTTGTGGTTTTGCGTATCGTATCTCCCTTGCCCGCCGAATCTGAGAAGCGTTTCCTCCCCCACCCCATCACTGCCCACCTCCTTCCCTCTTCACTCCCTTTCCCCCTTCCCACTCCTTTCCGAACATTGAGCAGAGACTGACTCCTGACCCCTTTCAGCCTTCGTGGATGGGGCAGTGCAGGGTGGCCGCAAACTCTCCTGTGCCCCAACAGAGGGGCAGAAGCTGCTCACCCTTGAGGAGGCACGGAGGATCCGGGATGTCCAGCTGGAATGTAGAGCAGGGGAGGAGGAGGCGGAGAAGGAGGAGCTGGCAGAGCAAGAACTGGACGAAGTCTGATGAACTGCAAGGTTTAACTGGACTTGTCACAAGATCATTTCCCCCACTGTCCTGGGAGCTGAGGTGCACAGACGATTGACGTCGTCTCTCTCCTGGGCCGTGGGGAAGTTCATTCAGGGACTTTTCTCCCCAGAACCCAGGCTGGACTTGGACTGTTTGAAGAACTCACAAATAAATTATCTTTTTTCTGCTCCCTTCACACGCTGCCCATTTGAACCCTGTTTTCATGGGGGTTGCTCCCCACCACTTTTGGTCAACGGGATGAAGGTGAACGAGTGCTCAGAGGTCAGGGAAGGGAGGACACGGTGGGCCAATGGGCCATCTTCTGTGCTGTGATGGCTACCTCCTCCCGCCAGTGGAGGGATTCGAGTGGCACAGAGGGAGGAGGCATCTCTCTCGTCTCTACGGCCTCGGGTTTGATCCCAATTGTATGTGTATTGTTTGTGTGTGTGTGTGTGTGTGTGTGTGAGGAGTATGTGAGAGGGAGAGTGGGAGTGTGCATGAGTGTGAGGTCTGTGTGTGTGTGTGAGAGAGAGTGAAAGCAGTGTGTGCATCTATGTGTGAGAGAGGAGTGAGTGTGAACAAGGAGTGTGTGTGTGTGTGTGTGTATGGCGTTTCCCCATTCTCCCTGGAACTGGGTGTGCCCCTCCCTCAAGTCTCTGGTTCACTCCTACATCCCAGATATGTGGGGTGGAGTGATTTAGCTGCAGCGAATCCTCCCCCCCCCCACTCGAGTGTGTGGGTGAGGGCAAGTATGTGGGAAGAGTTAAATGGGATGGGTGGTTGATGGTCAGTACAGACTCGAAGGGCCGAATTACCTGACACACTCTGCAACCTTTTGAAATAAAATCACAGTGCAGCGCACCCTCCTCACCATCCCATTCCTCTCTTCCTCTCCCTCCCTCCTCACTGCACACCCTCCCTCCTCACTGCACACTCCCTGCTGACCCTCCCACCTCACTACTACTCCCTCCCTCACCACCCCCACTCTCCACCCTGCTCATGGTTTCTCCCTCCTCACTGTCCCATCCCTGTCACTTCCCCTCCTTCCACATCATCCCCTCCATCCTTGCCGCCCTTCCCCCTCCCCCTCACCGTCCTTCCCTCCTCACCTCCCCCTCCCTCCTCACCGCTCCCCACAGGGCAGTGCGAGCGCCCTACCAACATGTACTGTGCCAGTTCAATGGTGGGGCCCTCATTCCCCCCACCTTCTCACTGGAGGGGTGTGGGCTCAGTGATGAGGAATGTACAATAGTGTTTTCTTGGCCTGTGACACACTCCCCAAGAAGGCATTGGGGACACAAGGACACCGGAGTGATGGTCAACAAACCGTACCCCACAGATAATAATTTTGTACCTGAATCACAAATGGTTAGTTTTCAAATGCAGCAAACATTGGCCAACCATTGCTGGAGGGATTTAGTTTAAGAGCAAGGAGGTTCTATTGGAACTGGTCAAGGAACTGGTGAGGCCAAACCTGAGGCATCGCACAGAGTTCCAGTCTCCGAACTTTAGGGAGAATCTACCGGCTTTGGAGGATGTGCAGATGAGCTTCTGGAGACAAGGGGGATGCCCATGAAGAGAGATTGAGTCATCTGCGATTATAGTCACTGAAATTCAGAACAAGATGGGTCAAAGCGAAGGGAGCTTCACTCTGTCTGACCCCAGGAATGTGTGATGGGATGGTGCGGAGGGAGCTTCACTCTGAGTCGAATTCCGGGAGTGTGTGACGGGACGATGAGGAGGGAGCTTCGCTCTGTGTCTGGCCCCAGGTGTGTGACAGGATGGTGCGGAGGGAGCTTCACTCTGTGTCTGACCCCGGGAGTGTATGATGGGACGGTGTGGAGGGAGCTTCACTCTGTGTCGGACCCTTGGAGTGTGTGATGGGATGGTGTGGAGGGAGCTTCACTTGTGTCTGACCCCAGGAGTGTGTGACGGGATGGTGCGGAGGGAGCTTCACTCTGTGTCTGTCCCCGGGACTATGTGACGGGATGGTGCGGAGGGAGCTATACTCTATGTCCGTCCTACAGTTTGTCAGTTACAGAGCTGTGAGATTTGATGAAGGCGAATTTCCATTCACCAGTCCTGACCCGGGACTGAGCATCTGATGTGGGGAACAACTGGGTTTCAGGATCAAGATGTGGAAGATTCCTGTGAAGGTAATATCCTGGGTACTGGGGAAGGACTCTTTCATCCTGAGCTGCACTGCTCCTGCTCTGAACTGTAAGCCTTTACCCCCACTGCACTCCCCACAATCTCTCCTGTCCCCATAAGCAGATGTTTGCACTTGCATCCTGCTGTTGTCTTGCAGTTCCTGCGCCAAGGTCCAGTGTGTCCAATTGCTCAAGGGTCTGATAGATGCTTCTCCCCAATCCCTCCTCCCCTGTCTGCTGCTCCACTGGCTGAGTTACTCCAGCTGGTTGCGTATGGCTCCAAACTCCTCCTTCTGTGTCTGATGGCTCTGTGCCACAAAGGTCTTGTCTGCTCGTGCAAACTCGCATGCACTCACATACACTGCCCTCACTGGGGGGGCAGGTCCCGCACACACTGGCCCTCACTGGGGGGTCGGATCCCACACACACTGACCCTCACTGGAGGGGGGCAGGTCCCACACACATTGACCCTCACTGGAGTGGGGAAGGTTCCACACACACTCACCCTCACTGGGGGGGTCAGGTCCCACACACACTGACCTTCACTGGGGGGTCGGGTCCCACACACACAGACCCTCACTGGAGGGGGGGCAAGTCCCACACATACTCACCCTCATTGGGGGGGGTCGGGTCCCATACACACTGACCCTCACTGGGGAACAGATCCCACACACTGACCCTCATTGGGGGACAGGTCCCACACACTGACCCTCACTGGGGAACAGATCCCACACACTGACCCTGACCACAGCTGTATGATGCTCTGATGCCTGCATTTGTGTTTTTCAGGCTCCACGGACAGATCAAGGAACAAGCCCTTGCCTGCGGGAGGCAGCCGGGCCCCCCTGCATTTCCTGCCAGACCCTCAAGCCCGAGGCCTTCTGCACAGGACTCGTCCAAGCAGTGTAAACAGGGGTCCATGCTCCCAACGACCACCGGTGCAGAGGTAGGGACCATGGAATGATGAAATGCCCTGGCCTGTCCATAAAGTGGGTGGTGGGGGAGAGTGAGACATTGGGAGTCCTGCTGGGGGACATGTGTCAGAAAGAAATCAGTCCAGGAATGTGGGCAGATGGACTTTTTGTGAGGCCAGGCCAGACAGTCTTAACCCAAGATGGCAGGACACTCAGACGTCCCGCCAGGGGAGCGGTCAAACAGACATCTCCCCGCGAGGGAGTGTCAGACATCTCCAAGGGAGGAAGGGTCTGACAGGCAACTACCCAGGAATGTGGTTCAGAGATGTGTCCTCCCTGGGTTACAGTTCTGGACCCTGGTTCAAGGGGCTGATGTCACGTGGTTCACCTCTGACTCTTATATCTTTTCATGATTTCTCAACAGGAACAGGAACGCTGGCAAGGGACGGAAAACTGGCACCGGGAGCTGGAAAAGCTTCTTCACCATTGGGAAGGCAGCCAGCGGTACAGCAAGGGATTCTCAACCGGAGATGGGACGGTTGTTCCACGTGTCAGAAAGGGGAATGGGTATGTCAGCTCCCACACCGTCCCATCACATTCTCCCGGGGTAAGACACAGAGTGAAGCTCCCTCTGCACCATGCCATCATACACTCCCGGGGACAGACACAGAGTGAAGTTCCCTCCACACCGTCCCATCGTACACTCCTGGGGTTAGACACAGAGTGAAGCTCCCTCTGCACTGTCCCATCTCACACTCCCGGGGTTAGACACAGAGTGAAGCTCCCTCCGCACCGTCCCATCTCACACTCCCGGGGTCAGACACAGTGTGAAACTCCTTCCACACCGTACTGTCACACAATCCCGGGGTCAGACACAGAGTGAAGCTCCCTCTGTACCGTCCCATCACATATCCCAGGGTCAGACCCAGAGTGAAGCTCCCTCTGCACCGTCCCATCACACACTCCCAGGGTCAGACACAGAGTGAAGCTCCCTCCGCACTGTCTCATCTCACAGTCCCGGGGTCAGACACAGAGTGAAGCTTCCTCCGCTCCGTCCATCTCACACTCCCGAGGTCAGACACAGTGTGAAGCTCCCTCTGCACCGTCCCATCACACATTCCCGGGGTCAGACACAGAGTGAAGCTCCCTCCACAACGTCCCATCACACACTCCCGGGGTCAGACACAGAGTGAAGCTCCCTCTGCACCGTCCCATCACACACTCCTGGGGTCAGACACAGTGTGAAGCTCCCTCCACTCCGTCCCATTACACACTCCCGGGGTCAGACACAGAATGAAGCTCCCTGCACACCATGCCATCACACACTCCTGGGGTCAGACACAGAGTGAAGCTCCCTCCCCACCGTCCCGTCACACACTCCCGGAGTCAGACACAGAGTGAAGCTCCCTCCGCACCGTCCCATCTCATGGTCCTGGACCACAGGCAACAGAAGGGATTTGATTCAAATGTGGCCCAAGCTGCATGTGACACCTGATCTTCGATCTCTGCGATTCCCTGCAGGATATGGCAATGTATACCGAACCCTTCGTTCTGTTAAGAGTGAAGAATCTCTCTCCTCCCAGACAGAAACCACAGGTACTGTATGACAGCAACTGCCAAGATCCTTTCACACTCACCGAAATCTCGGGAATGGGCTTGCATCGCTCACAGCCAACAGCAATCCTTCTCTTGCTTCAAATCGGAGAGAAGGATCGGCATGTCTGTGATGCCTGATCCCTGGGGCAGCTTAAGGGAGTTCTGCCTCATGGGAGGGATGTTGAAGGGGGAGCTCTGCCCTGTGCGAGGGGTGGGGTGGAGAGAGCTCTGCCCTATGGGAGGGATGGGGAGGAGGGAGTTCTGTGCTGTGGGAGGGAGATTGAGGGGGGAGCTCTATGCTGCGGGAGGGCCAGTGAGAAGGGAGCTCTGCCCTGTGGGGGGGTGGGGAGGAGGGAGCTCCGCGCTCTGGGAGGGGGCAGTGAGGAGGAAACTCTCACCTTTCTCTCCCACCCATATTTTCCTGTCTCTGTCACTCTCCCTCCTCTCTTCCACTCCCACTAATTTTCTCTCTTTCTCCCACTATTTCTTTCTTTACTCTCTTTCTCTATTACTGTTTCCTCTCCCTCTTTCTCCTACTCTCTCTCCCTTACTTTCTCTCACTCACTCACTCTCACTCTCTGTCTTCTCTTCCTCTTTCTTTCCTCCCTCTCTCTCACTCTCTTCATCTTTTTTTGTTCCCCTCTCTCACGCTCTCCTTCATCATTCTCATTCTTCTCTCTCCTCCCAACCACCTCTCTTGTGCTCTTCCCATCTCTACCCTCGCCTCCTTTCCATAAGCTCCCTTCTCTCCCCCTCCCTCCCATATACTCCCCTCTCTCCCCTCCTCACCCCTCTTCTTCTCCCCTCTGCCTCTTCCCTCTCCCCATCTCCTCAATGCCCCTCCCTTCTCCCTCCCCTCTTCTCCCCATTGCCTCTCTCTCTCTCCCTCTCTTGTCCTCACTCTTCCCTCTCCATCTCTTCTCTCACTCTCCCTACTCCCCTCCTCTCCCCCCTCTTCCCTCTCTCTCTCCCCCCCCTTTCCCCTTCTCTCCCTCTCCCCCCCCTCACTCCTTCCCTCCTCCACCCTCTCCTCTTAGAATTCCCAAGGCATCACAGTCTCCGCCACCTCTCCAACGCAGGACAGCTACCTGATCGGGGCAGGGCCGGCTCCTCGGTCCCGTCCCACCAACGGCCGTGCTCGGTGCCCAGTGACCACCCTGATGGACTCACAAATCCCCAGCACCTTCCCAGGCACCCTGGTATAGGGCGCCGTGGCTCGGACGGATCCAGACTGCTCCCCTGGGCCTCAGCAGGAGCGTCCCGGGGCCCTGCAGATGTCCACCCCAACCTGGAGGTCAACAGGCAGGACATGATGGTGGCTGGTGGTCCTGAGGTCAAAGGGCAAGCTGGCAGCCAATCAACAGTGGAACCTCTGCATGGGAAGGAGGGCGAGATCCCAACAGAGGGCATGTTAGGTATTGGAGCCCAGGAACAGAGGGGCATGGGGTGTAGGGACCAGAGTGGGTTTCAGAGACAGGGAGTAGGGACCAGGGTGTTACAGAGATGGGGAGGGGTGTAGGGGCCCAGAGGGGGTTACAGAGACGGGGGGGGGGGTGTGTAGGGACCAGAGGGAGTTTAAAAGTCAGGGAGTAGGGACTGGGGTGTTACAGAAACAGGGAGGGGTGTAAGGGACCAGAGAAAATTACAGAGACAGGGTGGGGTGTAGGGGACCAGAGGGGCTTACACAGAGACAGGGAGGGGTGTAGTGGACCGGAGGAGGTTACAGAGACAGGAAGGGGTGTTGGGGTCTGGAGGGGGTTACAAAGACAGGAAGAGGTGTAGATGTCCAGAGGGATTACAGAGTCAGGAGGGATGCAGGGGACTGGAGGGGTTACAGAGGGAGGGTTTGAGTAGACAGTAGAGGAGGGATGAAGACGTAATATTGGACAGAATCTGTTTCTGTCTGTCTTTACAGGTCGAAATCCGACGGCTCACCACTTCATGTCCTCCCCACCCCCTCTCTCCCCTCCAACTCCCCCTCGCTCCCCTCTACCTCCCCCTCTTTCTCCTCCACCTCCTCCTCCTCAACATCCTCCTCCTCCTCCACCCCCTCTCCATCCTCCACCTCCTCCCCCTCCAAAGGACCCTGCCAGGATCATGGCATTGGCCCTGTCTACAGAGGCCCAGCATGTATCCCGGCACAGGCACGAGTTCGGACGCTGTTCTCCAGATCCGGAGTCGGAGCAGGAACGGGGGGAGAGCCGGTTTCACGGCTCCGTGCAGAAAGTCCATCCCTCTGTCTCAATCTCACACCCGGAGCAAGGCCTCGGATATGGGAGTGAAGTGACCCAGGCTAAGGTACCGACTCCCTCCTCAGGACCCCTCCTTCCCCATCTCCTCACCTCTCCTCTCCCTTCCTCCCTCACTGTCCTCTCCCTCCTTGTCTCCCCCTCCTTCCTCGCCGCCCTCTCCTTGCTGCTCCCCCCTCACCGCCACCCTCCTTTCGCCACCCCACCCAACACCACGCCCCTCTCCACTCCTCACTGCCCCTTTCTTCCCACCTCACCACCCCTTCCCACCTTGCCACCCCCTCCCTCTTCACCTCTCCCCTCTCTGTCCTGTCTAATACTCCTTCTCCTTTCTGTCTCCACAGGTCCTGGGCCCCCCACTGATCCCTGACCCGTCATGTGATCCCCCCCGCCCCCTCTGCCGCTTCCGGCGCAGTGCCCACCCCTCGTTGACCCGCGACCCCCGGCCAGATCCCGGCCGCCCCTCCCCCTTCCCTCGGGGTGGCTCTCTCTCTCGTGGCCCCCTGCCCCCTGCCTCCGCTCACCTGCTGGTCCCAACCCCACTGCTGGGCCGGGTTCCCGGCAGCCCCCCTCCCCGCCGCTCCCCCCCCTCCCCCGAGCCTTCTTGTCCCTCTCTCCCGCTTCCCTCATCCTTCGTACCCCCGGAGCCTCCCTCACCCTTCGTCACCCCGGAGCCTCCCTCACCCTTCGTCCCCCCGGAGCCTCCCTCACCCTTCGTCCCCCCGGAGCCTCCCTCACCCTTCGTCCCCCCAGAGCCTCCCTCACCCTTCGTCCCCCCGGAGACTCCCTCACCCTTCGTCCCCCCGGAGCCTCCCTCACCCTTCGTCCCCCCGGAGCCTCCCTCACCCGGACACAGGAGCCGGCCCAAGCTCCTACCCCCACCTCGCCTCGACCGTGTGAGGCGAGCCCCTCCCCCTGGCCCAGAGAACCCAATCCGCCCCCGTCCTCCCCCTGAGTCCGCAGCCCCTCCCCGAGAACGGCCCCTGTCTCGCCGTGAGGTCTTCCACCCACCCCCATGGGCCCTAGGCCTGCCTCCAGGGGGAGGATGGTCCCGGAGGTGGGTCCACCCCCCACCCTGCCCCCTCCACCGCCACTTCCGCCCCTCTGCCCTTTACCCAGGTCTCCCCGAGCGCGCCATCGCCGTGGCCCAACACTATGGAATTGGTCCCATCCGGGGTCTCCCTCCTGCCCCGCATTTGTCTCAGCCCCCTCTCACCATGCTCCCCCGACACTGGGCATCCCAGCGACCTGAGAGGACCTTCTGTTGACCCCTCCCCCACTCCGCCACTCTGAGAAGGCGCCTCAAGGATCTGGGATCCCAAGCCAATGACAGGCTCATGCCCACCATGATCAAGGACATTCATCCAACAACCAGTTCCAGCCAGTCTGCCCATCCACAGGCCGGAAATGTGAGCCAGGCCAGTGGCATTGAACTGGGGTGAGGTCCGTACAGCGGGAGGGGGAGAGAACCTGGGGTTGGGGTGAAGAGAGTGTGGCCAGGGAGGTGGTGTCCGTGGAGGGGAGTGTGGTGGGGGTTCTGAGCCTCTTTCATGTTCCCCTGCAGTTTCTTGGAGGGGTCTGAGAGCACTGAACATTCCACCACAGTACAGGCCTTTCAGCCCATGATGTTGTGCCAACCCATACCAACCTGCTCAACAATCTGAGCCTTCCCTCCCTCACACCCCCAGTTTTTTTTCATCCATGTTCCTGTCTAAGAGTCTCTTAAGTGTGGAATCGGACATTTTGATGTCGGCAATTTGACACCAGGTATTTTGGCACTCGCATTTGGTGAAGGGCATGGCGTTTAATTTATTAAAAATTTAATTAAATATAATTAAAATTATGAATTAAATTATTAAAATTTGTTTATTAAAATTTTTTATCAATTATGTCAAAATTATGGCAAGGCCTCGTAAATACCCTTATAATAAGTTTCATCCTGTAAGTTTAATCCCAGAATAAAATACTTATGAGACAATAAATCCCAAAATATTGTTTTCCTCTCCCTGCAGATGCAGACTGACCTGCTGATTGATTCCAGCATTTGTGTCAACCTCACAACTTCATGCCTCCTCTCCCTGGGGGAGGGGGAAAGTGTGTTACCCTGGGGAGGGAGTCACAATCTCAGTGGAAGGGGGAAATGCTACCAGAACCCCTTGTTGGCCAGGGGTGGGGGGAGGAGCAGTTTCCAGAGGAAGGGACTTTCTGCAACCCCGGTGGTTCGGTCTCCCGGCAGACAATGCGGCAAGACAGAGTTGGCCAGCGGGCGGGGAGTTGTGCCTGGATACAGTCCACACGGAGAGTCCATCCATCCATCCACTAACTATTTCCTAACTGTTAATGCCAAAATGTCCAGTGCCAAATTGTGGAGGCCAAAATGTCCTAGACTCCTTAAATGTCCCTATTGTCCCAGCCTCCACCACCAACTGGCATTCCATGTGTTCTAACACAACTCCACGTGTTCTAAAAAAAAACCTTACAAGCTTCTTCTATTCTGACCTCACCTTGTCCCTTTTCTCTCATGAATACCAAAGCAAAGAACTTATTTAGGACCTCCCCAGCCTTCCCTGCCTCCAGCCATGGGTTTCCTCCTTTATCCTTAAACAGCCCCACCTTCATTCTCATCATCCGTCTGTTCTGTCACGTAAGAATCGAGCTCCTTCCTGGCTACCATTGTACTCCTCATGAGCCTTCCTGGTTTTGCTTCCTGAATCTAAAGTTTGGTTCAATTTAATTTAAGGGTGGCAGGGTAACAGTTAGTGCAACACTGTTACAGCGTCAGTGATCAGGACAGACTGCGCTGTCTGTAAGGAGTTTGCATGTTCCCCCCCACCTCGTGTCTGCATGGGCTTTCTCCGAGGGCTCCGGTTTCCTCCAAACGCACTGGGGGTGTAGGTTAATGGGGTGTAAATTGGGTGACACAGGCTCACGGGCCGAAGTGGTCTGTTACCATGCTGTATGGTTCATCTTCCTCTTAAATAACTGCTTCACCTGCTTTGTCAACCACAGTTCCCTTTTCCAGCCATCTTTTCCTTGTCCCGGTGGGACAAGCCTATCAAGAACCTGGCAAATGGTGTCTAAACAAACTTCCTCCATATTACTTCTGTGCTTTCTCTCAAGAACATTTGTTCCCAATTTACTTTCCCTAGTTCCTGCCTCATCCTGTTGTCATTAGCCCCTCCCCAATTAAACACGTTACTACCTTGTCTGCTTGTCCATAGCTGAGCTAAAGCTCAGGGAGATGTGGTTACCCTGTCTGAATGGTCTGTCACTTGACCAGGATCGTTACCCAGTACAGGTCGAGTACCCAGTATCTGAAGTTGCGAAAACTGGAAGGATCCAAACACCGACACGACGTCACAAGTTGAAAAACAATCTTCACCTGACTTGACCATGTGGGGCTCTGATGCTCTGTTGATGCCATTTTGGTAACATAAAGCTCTGTGGTACAAAACAAAATCTTTGCTTCTGGCCAAAAGGAGCTGGGTCCAAGACTTCAGCATCGGCTGCAGCCGGTGTCGGCGACGGCAACTCCATTCTCAACATCGGGTGTGGTGGCGTCCGCATCAAAGAAATCACTGTGGGCTCCTGGGCAGGAGTGGAGATTAGTTGGGGACCCAAGAGGGCGGTGGGGAGGTATTGGGGATCAGTGGCGGCAGAGGGGAGGGGTCGAAAAGCAGTGGGCAGGTGTTGGGATCAGTGGCTGCAAAAGACAAAAAACAGGTGACACTGGAGGAAACCTTGGAAAAAGCTGTCGAGGAGAATTTCTCATATTTGGTGCTGCATTTATCTTCTTTTGTAAGCAGTGATTTTTTTGGTAAGTACTAAACATCATTTCATGTGAATTTTCCACTTGTGGCCTCATGTCGGTGATCAGAAAGCCTGTTGTTTGTTCTTTAACTGTTGATTCCGGGATTCTGCTGGTGCTACTGGGCTGCTTAGTTCCATTGTTCCGAAAACCAAGAAAACCCAAAAGCGTCTGGTCCCAAACAGGGTACTGCACAGTTCTAGATCCATCCTCTAGTCAGCTGGTCCGCAAACTGCGTCGGGAACCCTTCTTGGACTCTCCCGACCAATTCTGCCCCATCTATCCCACTCGCAGTGAGGAGGCAGCAGGTCAATATTTGGGAAGTCGTGTCTCCCATAACAACCACTCTGTAATTTCTGCTGCATTCCAAAATCCGCCTACTAATCTGTCCTGAGAGCTGTTTTGGGGACTGTAGTCTACTCCCAATACAGTGGGTGCCCCCTTCCTATTTCTGACTTCCACCCACACTACTTCAGTGGTCACTCCCTCCACAGCGTCTTTCCTTTCTGTCGCTGTAATAGTATTCCACACCAGTAATGTGACTCCTCTCCTCTCCACCACACTCCACCAGATCCCTCCTCTCCACCGTCCTTCCGTAGATCCCTCCATTCCACCACCCTCCTCCAGATCCCTCTGATCCACCACCCTCCCCTAGAATCCTCCGCTCCACCACCCTCCTAAAGATCCCTCCAATCCACCACCCTCCCCTAGATCCCTCTGCTCCACCACCCTCCTAAAGATCCTTCCGATCCACCACCCTCCCCCAGATCCCTCCACTCCACCACATTCCCCCAGATCCCTCCGCTCCAGGACACTCCTTTTGTGTTTCACACTACTACCACAGTATGTGCATACTTTTAGGGAACTATGTACTTTTTTAACAACATGGTAGAAGCTGAATCCGGCCAGAGCCAGCCAATCACATCCAAATTAAGCTCCAACCCCCATACACTTTGGAGGGAGGGAGGAACGTGGAGGAAACCCATACAGACAAGGGGAGAATGAAAAACTTTCCAGATAGTGCCTGATTTGATCTCCCTTCTCTCCCCATGTGTGTCTTTCTGTCTCTAAATAGTCACCAAAATGCTGGAGGAACTCAGCCCCTCTTTCAGCATCCAGAGGAGACAATATATATTACTGACGTTTCGGGCCTGAGTCCTTCTTGAAGGAATAAGCAGAATGAGAATAAAACAGACAATCTGAGAATTCAGACCAGGCTGGCTTGGGTAGGAATCCAGACCAACACAAGGTGGTAACTGGATATGATGAGGGGAGAGGTCAGAAATGATCATGTCTGTGCAAAAGAAAACAGGGAAAAGGGAGAAAGGGAGACAGAGAGCTGGGGAAAGGCAGCAGTAGGGGTAGGGGGGGGGGGTAATAAAAGCCAGAGAAGTCCATATTAATGCCATCTGATGTTGGAGGTTGGCCAGTCAGAAGATGAGATGTTCCTCCAATTTTTCCCTTGGAGGGACATTTGATGCACATCCACATTTGATTTATTGGCAGATATGTATGACATCACATACAATCCTGAGATTCTTTATCCCTGCAGGCCAGGCAGAATTCCCGCTAATTGGTAGAGTGTAAAATATGTGCACAATGTACACATGCAAAGAACTGTAAAGAAACTGTGCATCACAGAGAGGTAAAAAATCAATAAAGTGCACAAGTCAGAGTCCTTAAATAAGTCCCTGATTGAGTTTGTCATTGAGTCTGATGGTGGAGGGGGGAGCAGCTGTTCCTGAACCTGGTGGGGGTGAATCCTGTGGCCCCTACACCTCTTTCCTGATGGCAGCAGTGAGAACAGAGCATGTGGATCCTTGATGATCGCTGCTGCTCTCCGACGGCAGTGGTCCCTGTAAATGTTCTTGACGGTGGGGAGGGTTTTGCCCGTGACATCCTGGGTGGTTGCAGGGCTTTACACTCAGGTGCATTGGTGTCCGAGCATCTCTGGTACAGCCTGGACATGATGGGGGGGCGGGGGAAAGAGTGAACAGGAATGGGTGAACAAGTTGTCCACAGATAGCACTGCCTAAGAGGGCTTATTCTCTCCTCCATCTCAACCTCCCCTCCAATTAATTCTTCAAGCACAGCACAGTTCTGGTCTCCTTGAAGGATGTATTGGAGTTTGGAGGAGGTTCACCAGTTTGATTCTGGAGATGATGGGATGAGATTAAATCGTCTGGGGTTGGACTCTTTGGGATTTAGAAGAATGAGAGGGGATCTGAAGGAAGTGTATAAAATTATGAAAGGCAGTGGAAGGTGGGCTGTTCCCATTGGTGGGGAAGACCAGAATCAGGGGACGTCAGCTCAAGATTCAGGGGAGTAGATTGAGAACAGAGATGAGGGGAAACTGCTTTTCCCAGAGGGTGGGGAATTGTGGAATTTGCTGCCTGTTGAAGCAGTGGAGGCGACCTCAGTAAATAGATTTCAGACCAGGCACAGACTACTGTGGACCTGATAAAGGTAGGGGGGGGGGGGGGGGTTGACGAAAGCCAGAGAGGTCAATTAATGCCCTCTGCTTGGAGGGTGGTGTTCCTCCAATTTGTTATTGCTCTAGTGTTCTACAGTAAGGATTGATTTAAAAACATGATGCTGGAGAAAATCAGGTCAAACAGGGCACTTTATAGAGCAAAGATAAAGATGCATCACCAATGTTTCCAGCTTGATCGCCTTCAAGGTATGAGCAAAATGTTGCCAGGCTCCCAAATGAAAAGGTGGGGGGGGGGAGGAATGCAGTCCCACAGGCAGGAGGTAACAGGTGGAGAAGGGAGGGATGGGGGAGGAGGGAGAGCTGAGGGGTTGGGGAAGAGAGGGAGAATGGGGAGGGGGCCGAGCAGAAACTGGAAAAGCCCATGTTAATTCCATCTGGCTGGAGAATACGCAGTCAGAAAATCTCCAATTTATGGGAGGGGTGCATGGAATTGAAGGGGCCGGCCACTGGGAGATCCCTGTTACTGATGCCGGCAGAGCGAAGGTGCTCAGTGAAGTGATCTCCCAGTCTCTTCATAGTAGAGGAGGCCACAGCAGGAGCACTGGATGCAGAAGGCGACCCCCACGGACACACAATTGAAGTGTTGCTTCACTTGGAAGGGCTGTTTGGAATAGCGGTGAGAGGGGGATGTGGGCGCATGTGGCACATCTCCTGCAGTCACGGGGGAAGGTGCCACAGGGCGATTGGTGGGGAGGGAGTGGACGAGGGAGTCAAGGAGGGTTCTGCAGAAGGAAGATGTGTCTAGTAGTGGCATCCTGTTGTAGGTGGCAGAAACTGCGGAGGATAATGGGCTGGAGAATGGCCGATGGAGTTTAATGCAGACAAGTGTGAGGTGTTACATTTTGGAAGGACAAACCAAGAAAGGACGTACACAATAAATGGTCGGGCACTGAGGAGTAGGACAGAGGGATCTGGGAATACAGGCACAGAATTCCCTGAAAGAGGCATCACAGGTGGACAGGGTTGTAACGAGAACTTTTGGCACATTGGCCTTCATAAATCAAAGTATTGAGCCCAGGAATTGGAATGTTATGGTAAAGTTGTATAAGATATTGGTGAGGCCAAATTTGGAGAATTGTGTGCAGTTTTGGTCACTGAACTATGGGAAAGATCTCAATAAGATAGAAAGAGGGCAAAGAAGATTTACTGAGATGTTGCCCAGACTTCAAGAACCGAGTTACAGGGAAAGGTTAAACAGGTTCGGACTTTATTCTCTGGAGTGAAGAAGAATGAGGGGAGATTTGATATTTAAAATTATGAGGGGGAGAGACAGAGTAAATGTAGGTCGGCTTTTTCCACTCAGGACGGGTGAGATACAAACCAGAGGACACGGGTTGAGGGTGAAAGGGGAGAAGTTTAGGGGGAACTTCATACAGAGAGGGGTGGGAGTGTGGAGCCAGCTGTCAGCTGTAGCTGTGGGTTCAATTTTAACATTTCGGAAGAATTTGGACAGGTACCTGGTTGTGGGGGGGGGGGGGGGGGTAACAGACTGGGTGCAGGTCAGTGGGACCAGGCAGAACAATGGTTCAGAACAGACTGGAAGGCCCCGTTTCTGTGCTGTGAAGCTCCATAGATGTGTGGGCTAGTGGGGTGGTGGGTAGCGATCGATGCTGCTGTTCCCCCCCTCCCCCATGTGAAGGTAGGAGCTTTCTCCTGTCTAAACTGGACAGGCCACATGGATGCCTCTGTTCTGACCTCCCTCCCCTCAAGAGCTCCCTCCCCTCAAGAGCTCAGAGCAGAAAGCCAGACAGAACCCAGGAGAAAACACAATCTTTAATGATGATTATAAAACATTTACACGTGATTGAATGCAAGGGAGAAATGACAGAGCAGGTCACATAACAATAACACGAGCAAAATTAGTCTCTGGTGCTGCAGGATACTTGTTACAGATTGACTCCACCCTTCCTAAACCTGTGTTTCTACCCAGGGTGACACGAGCATTCAAAGTCCAAAAATCCAGACTGGTCGGGACTGGGTTGGTCCGAATTTTCCGGAATCTTGGGCCATTCCTCCAATTTAAGGAAAATAGAGAAGGGATGAACAGGTCAATTTTAGCAAAATATGAAAGTTGTAGCACAAACACAGGAAAACGCTGAGGAACTCGGCCAGTCTGGCAGCATCCAGACGAGGTCAAGGTCTATGACTGACGTTTGGGGCCTGAGCCCTTCTTCAAGGAAGAAACAAAGAATAGGCTGGAGCAACAAAAGGGGGTGAATTCGACCTGATAAAGGGGGGGGGTTAATGAAAGACAGAGAGGTCAATTAATGCCCTCTGTTTGGAGGATGAAGTATTCCTCCAATTTGTGGGTGGTCTAGCCGGGCCAGCAAGGGCTTTGGCTGCTGTGGCGGCAGGATGGAGCCGAGGTGCTAGACGAAGCAACCTCTCCGGCGGAGGGGAGACCACAGCGGGAGCCCCGGATGCCATAGACGACCCACTGCAGGTTAACGGGGGAAGATGTCGCTTCACTCGAAAGGCCTGTTTGGGGTGGCGAGGGAAGGGGGGGTAGCAAGGCAATGATTGGTGGGGACACGGAGGGAACAGTCCCTGCAGAAGGCGGAGAGGGGAAGGTGGGCCTCGTGGTGGGGTTGGATGTGAGCAAAAGCATTGTTTATCAAACCCCCCCTCAAAAAATTATCAACACCCAGCATTTCTCTTGAGGGAGCCATGAGAATAG
The DNA here is from genome assembly GCF_036971445.1 of Narcine bancroftii. Classification (NCBI taxonomy): domain Eukaryota; kingdom Metazoa; phylum Chordata; class Chondrichthyes; order Torpediniformes; family Narcinidae; genus Narcine; species Narcine bancroftii. The sequence goes on from NC_091473.1 coordinate 181,859,300, forward strand.
TTTCCCCTCCCCCACCATCGGAGCATCGCGGGCGCTTTGGGGCTCCTCGTTGGAGAAAGGATGTGCTGACACTGGAGGGGGCTCAGAAGACGGTTCCCAGAGAATGAAAGGCCCTTGGCCTGAACTCGATGGAATTTAGGAGAATCAGGAGGTGGGGGGTCCCAGAGAATTAAAGGGTCATCACACGAGGAGCGTTTGATGGCTCTTGGCCTGAACTCGGTGGAATTTAGGAGAATGAGGAGGGGGGGTTCCCAGTGAAACGTTTCGAATGTGGACAGAGTCGATTAGAAAGGTTGTTCCCCACGGTGGGAGAGTCCAGGACAAGAGGGCACAAATTCAGGAGTGAAGGGCGTCTGCTCAGAACAGAGATGAGGGGGAATTCCTTCAGCCAAGGGAGTCTGGGGGATTTACTGCCACGGGCGGTTGTGGAGGCCGGGTCATTGGGTGTATTTAAGGCAGAGATTGACCGGTTCTGGATTAGCTGGGTTATGGGGAAACGGCCAGGGCTGAGTGGGGAAATGGATCAGCTCGTGATTGAAAGGCAGGGCCGACTCGAAGGCCTGCTCCTGTGTCTTACGGTCTCTCCCTTAAGAAGTTTTTTAAAAAAAATCCAATCTATTGAAGAGATTTTTGGGAAGGGGGGAGAGGGATGAATTTTATGCATGGTAGAAGCCGATTCTGACCATTTAAACCCATGCCTCCCATTACACCCAAATGAACATACAATCCTGTACGTTTTGAAGATGGGTTTGAAGAACTTCTTCCCGTGGTCCAAGGTTAGAGAGTATGCAGGTAATACATGCTCAGTAACATGAGGAAAAACTGGAAGAGGGAGAAAATTGATCAGAATTTTGAATTAAATTCACATTAATTCACAAACATCTCCCTCCCCATCTCACTCAACGCACCTCTCCCGCGTTCTCATGCGGGAGTCCTAAACTTGAATGGCAGACGGAATCAGGAGCGAAACACGAGAGTCTGCAGATGCCGTGACCATGTGGTAGAAGCACACAAGTTACAGCCCTGAGCCTGTCTCAGAGCAGAGACGTGGGGGGGTGGGGGGTGGGGGGGGGGAGGCTGGGGGAGGGGTCCAGGCCAACATTAATTGAATAGGATAAGGGAAGGGGTGAAAATTCATTTTGTCCCTGTGAAGGGAGACGGGGAGAGAGAGGGAGCTGGGGGAAGGTGACGGGGGTGGGGAGTGGTGGTGAATACCATCCGGTTGGAGGGTGTTGTTCCTCCAATTTGAGGGTGGCCTCAGTCTGGCCGAGCATGAGGCCCTGGACAGACCCAGCAGTGAGGGAATGGGATGGGGGAATTGATTGATGTCTTCCCAGAAGGGGCAGAGAAGTGGGGGGGCGGGGGGGGAGAAGGGTGAAGGTTCTCGATTCTGTAGAAGGTTGGTGTTTGACGGCTCCTCAGAATTCAGAAGAATGGTGGGGGGGTGGGGGGGGATCTCATAGAAGCATTTTGAAAGGCCTGGATGTGGCAAAGTTGTTTCCCAGGGTAGGGGAGGCAATGGACAAGAGGGCACAATTTCAGGATTGAAGGATGTCCATTTAAAGTGCATTTATCTAGAGGTTGGTGGGTATCTGAACAGTCAGGGGATCAGGGGGAGTAGCGGGGCTGGGTGGGAGAATGGATCCGCTAATGGTGGAATGGTGAAGCAGACGCGATGGGCCGAATGGCCAGGCTCCAGCTCCTCTTTCCAGACAAGGATTTTTTTAAATTTTTTTTATTTTTCACACTATAAACCACATTGATCAAGATACATACATTTTCCTTTTCAAATATATACAGTGTCGTTTTCTCCCCCCCCTTCCCATCCCACCCTCCCTACCTCCCCTCCCATTCATTTAAAGTTCAGAATCTAAGATACATTAAACCCTTCAAACAATGTTGTCACTCCATAAAAACAAACAAGAATTTCCACTGAGTCAATTCATTCCCTTCTCCTTCTGTCATTTTAGGTGGTAGATGTCCCCGGTAGGTTTTCTCTATTGTGTTTTATGTATGGCTCCCATATTTGTTCAAATATTGTAATATTATTTCTTAAATTATGTTATTTTTTCTAATGGAATACATTTATTCATTTCTATATACCATTGTTGTATTCTCAAGTTATCTTCTAATTTCCAGGCTGACATAATACATTTTTTTGCTACAGCTAGGGCTATCCTAACAAATCTTTTTTGTACACCATCCAAATCAAGTCCAAATTCTTTGTTTTTTATGTTACTTAGGAGGAAGATCTCTGGATTTGTTGTATATTGCTTTTTGTGATTTTATTTAATATCTGGTTTAGATCTTCCCAAAATTTTTCCACTTTCTCACATGTCCAGATTGCATGAATTGTTGTTCCCATTTCCTTTTTACAGCGAAAACATCTGTCAGATACTGTTGGGTCCCATTTATTTAACTTTTGAGGTGTAATATATAGCCTGTGTATCCAGTTATATTGTATCGTACGTAACCTCGTATTTATTGTATTTCTCATAGTTCCTGAGCATAACTTCTCCCATGTTTCATTCTTTATCTTTATGTTTAGATCTTGTTCCCATTTTTGTTTAGTTTTACTATTTGTTTCCTCGTTCTCCTTTTCTTGTAGTTTAATATACATGTTTGTTACAAATTTTTTGATTACCATTGTGTCTGTAATCACATATTCAAAATTACTTCCCCCTGGTAACCTCAGACTGCTTCCCAATTTGTCCTTCAAGTAGGATTTCAGTTGGTAGTATGCCAACACTGTATCGTCAGTTATATTATATTTATCCTTCATTTGTTCAAAGGATAATAATTTATTTCCTGAAAAGCAATTTTCTATTCTTTTGATCCCTTTTTTCTCCCATTCTCTAAAGGAAAGGTTATCTATTGAAAAAGGGATTAGCTGATTTTGCGTCAGTATTAGTTTTGGTAGTTGGTAATTTGTTTTATTCCTTTCTACATGAATCTTCTTCCAAATATTGAGCAGATGATGTAATACTGGAGAACTCCTACGTTGTACCAATTTTTCATCCCATTTATATAATATGTGTTCGGGTATCTTCTCCCCTATTTTATCTAGTTCTAATCTAGTCCAATTTGGCTTTTCCCTTGTTTGATAAAAATCTGATAGGTATCTTAATTGTGCGGCTCTATAATAATTTTTAAAGTTTGGAAGTTGTAAGCCTCCTTGTTTATACCATTCTGTTAATTTATCTAGTGCTATCCTCGGTTTCCTCCCTTTCCATAAAAATTTCCTTATTATTTTCTTTAACTCCTTGAAGAATTTCTCCATCAAGTGTATTGGCAATGCCTGAAATAGGTATTGTAACCTTGGGAAAATGTTCATTTTAATACAGTTTATCCTTCCTATTAGTGTTAATGGTATGTCTTTCCAATGCTCTAAGTCGTCCTGTAATTTTTTCATTAGTGGATAATAATTGAGTTTATATAGATGGCCAAGGTTTTTATTTATTTGTTTACCTAGGTATCGCATTGCTTGCATTTGCCATCTGAATGGTGATTCCTTCTTAAATTTTGAGAAATCCGCATTATTCATTGGCATTGCTTCACTTTTATTTGTGTTAATCTTGTATCCCGACACTTCTCCATATTCCTTCAATTTCTTATGTAATTCTTTTATTGATATTTCTGGTTCTGTTAAGTATACTATAACGTCATCTGCAAATAAACTGATTTTATATTCCTTGTCTTTTATTTTTATCCCTTTTATTTTATTTTCTGTTCTTATCAGTTCTGCTAGTGGTTCTATGGCTAACGCGAACAATAAAGGAGATAGTGGGCATCCCTGCCTTGTTGATCTGCTTAAGTTAAATTGTTTTGATATATATCCATTTACTGTCACTTTCGCCAATGGCCCCTTATATAATGCTTTAATCCAATTAATATATTTCTCTGGTAAGCTGAATTTTTGTAGTACTTTGAATAAATAATTCCATTCTATTCTGTGAAAGGCCTTCTCTGCGTCTAAAGCAACCGCTACTGTTGGAGCTTTATTCCCTTCTACTGCATGAATTAAGTTAATAAATTTACAAATATTGTCTGTTGTTCGTCTTTTTTTAATAAATCCAGTTTGGTCTAGATTTAGTATTTTATGTACATTGTTGGCTAATCTGTTTGCTAATAGTTTAGCTATTATCTTATAATCTGTGTTAAGTAAAGAAAGATATTGGTCTATATGACGCTGGTGCGAGTGGATCTTTCCCTGTCTTTGATATTACTGTAATTATTGCTGTTTTGCATGAATCTGGTAAGCTTTGTGTTTTATCAATCTGGTTGATTACTTCCAGGAGGGGAGGAATTAATAAATCTTTAAATGTTTTATAGAATTCTATTGGGAATCCATCCTCTCCTGGTGTTTTATTATTCGGTAGTTTTTTTTATTATCTCATGTATTTCTACTATTTCAAATGGTTCTGTTAATTTATTTTGTTCCTCTATTTGTAATTTCGGTAGTTCAATTTTAGTTAAAAATTCATCTATTTTGTCTTCTTTCCCTTCGTTTTCAGTTTGGTATAATTATTCGTAGAATTCTCTGAAGTTTTCATTAATCTCCGTTGGATTATATGTGATTTGTTTGTCTTTTTTCCTTGATGCCAATACCATTTTCTTAGCTTGTTCTGTCTTAAGCTGCCATGCTAGAATTTTGTGCGTTTTTTCTCCTAGTTCATAATATTTCTGTTTTGTCTTCATTATGTTCTTCTCCACCTTATATGTTTGTAGTGTTTCATATTTTATTTTTTTATCTGCCAATTCTCTTCTTTTAGTTGTATCTTCCTTCATTGCTAATTCTTTTTCTATATTTACTATTTCCCTTTCCAACTGCTCTGTTTCCTGATTGTAGTCCTTCTTCATCTTGGTTACATAACTTATTATTTGCCCTCTGATGAACGCTTTCATTGCTTCCCATAGTATAAACTTATCTTTCACTGATTCCGTATTTATTTCAAAGTACATTTTAATTTGTCTTTCAATTAATTCTCTAAAATCCTGCCTTTTAAGTAGCATGGAGTTTACTCTCCATCTATACATTCTTGGAGGGATGTCCTCTAATTCTATTGTCAATATCAGGGGTGAATGGTCCGATAATATTCTAGCTTTATATTCTGTTTTTCTTACTCTGTCTTGCATGTGAGCTGATAACAGGAATAGATCTATTCTTGAGTATGTTTTATGTCTACCCGAATAATATGAATATTCCTTTTCCTTTGGGTGTTGTTTCCTCCATATATCCAAAAGTTGTATTTCTTGCATCGATTTAATTATAAATTTGGTTACTTTGTTCTTTCTGTTAATTTTTTTCCCCGTTTTATCCATGTTTGAATCCAAATTAAGGTTGAAATCCCCTCCTATTAGCATGTTCCCTTGCGTGTCTGCTATCTTCAAAAAAATATATTGCATAAATTTTTGATCTTCTTCGTTAGGTGAATATACATTGAGTAAATTCCGAAACTCCGAATATATCGGACATTTTATCATTACATATCTCCCTGCTGGATCTATTATTTCCTCTTCTATTTTAATTGGTACATTTTTACTGATTAATATAGCTACTCCTCTAGCTTTTGAATTATATGACGCTGCTGTTAGATGTCCTACCCAATCTCTCTTTAATTTCTTATGCTCTATTTCAGTTAAATGTGTTTCTTGCACGAATGCTATATCAATTTTTTCTTTTTTCAGTAATTTAACAGTTTCTTCCTTTTGATTTGGTTATGTATTCCATTAATATTTAAAGTCATATAGTTCAACGTAGCCATTTCATACTTTGTTTATCTTCCCTTTCCGTTTCCTCCTCATCACCTTTCCTTCTTATCCATTTCTGCTTTCTTGTTTTGAACACTTTATAAGACAACATTTCTAAAACATCAAACATTTCCCTTATTCTCCTATCTAAAATTTCTTTAACCCCATTCTCACCTCCCCCTCCTGAGTTGCCCTTTATCCCTTGTCGGGCAACCACATCTCCCCTCTCCATTTGGATTTGCGAATTCACTCGCAAGCGTCAACTGATTTTGCAGTGACCGTAACTCCTCCCCACCTAGCCCCCCCCAGAAAAAATTCTAATTTTCATATACAACAAAGGTCACTCTCTTAATTCCCTCCTTACTTCCTCTCTTCCCTTTCTTTCCCTTATTAATTCTTATCTATACTCTATATATTTTCCTTTAAATATATACCCATATTCACCTGTAGTTTGAGCAGTCTGATTTCTCGCCTTTGTTTTTGTACAGGGTGATGATGGTGGCATCACGAAGGTCCTGAGGCAGTTTTCCTTGGTCCCAACAAAGCTTGAAAAACTCATGCAGTTTGACATGCAGAGTTTTGCCGCCAACCTTCCAGACCTCTGGGGGGATTCCATCCATACCTGCTGCTTTGCCACTTTTCAGTTGTTCAATTGCCTTATATGTCTCATCCTGGGTGAGGACCTCATCCAGCTCTAGCCTTAGGGGCTGTTGAGGGAGCTGGAGCAGGGCGGAATCTTGGACTGAGCAGTTGGCACTGAAAAGAGATTGGAAGTGTTCTGACCATCGGTTGAGGATGGAGATCTTGTCGCTGAGGAGGACTTTGCCGTCTGAGCTGTGCAGCGGGCTTTGGACTTGGGGTGAGGGGCCGTACACAGCCTTTAGAGCCTCGTAGAAACCCCTGAAGTCGCCAATGTTCGCGCTGAGTTGTGTTCGCTTGGCGATGCTAGTCCACCACTCATTTTGGATCTCCCGGAGTTTGCGCTGAAGATGGCTGCATGCGCGACGGAAGGCTTGTTTCTTCTCTGGACAGGACGGCTTTGTAAGGTGAGCCTGGTGGGCAGCTCGCTTCTTTGCCAGCAGCTCCTGGATTTCCTGGCTGTTATCGTCGAACCAGTCCTTGTTTTTCCTGGAGGAGAAGCCCAGTACCTCTTCAGTGGATTGCAGTATGGTAGTCTTCATCTGATCCCAGAGGGTTTCAGGGGACGAGTCCGTGAGGCGGATTGCATCATCGAGCTTTGCTTTGAGGTTTGCCTGGAAGTTTCCACGCTGGGCATGACCCTGGTGTGGAGCACATCTCGTTTGTCTCTTTCTCGCACCAGGACGTAGTCCAGGAGGTGCCAGTGTTTGGATCGGGGATGCATCCAGGTAGTCTTCAGGCTGTCCCTCTGCTGAAAAAGGGTGTTTGTAATGACAAGCCGCTGTTCTGCGCAGAGCTCCAACAGGAGGCGCCCGTTGTCGTTGCACTTGCCGACATCATGCTTGCCCAGGATTCCTGGCCAGGTTTCTGAGTCTTTGCCGACGCGAGCGTTGAAGTCGCCAAGGATGACAACCTTGTCAGCTGTAGGGGTGCGTTGAATGAGGTTGCGCAGGTCAGTGTAGAACTTGTCCTGTTCTGCTGGTTCCGCCTGGAGGGTTGGAGCATAGACACTGATGAGGGTGATGCGACGCTTGTTTTGAAGGGGGAGTCGCATGGACATGATCCGGTCCAAGTGGCCTGTCGGGAGGTTTTCGAGTTTGGAGGCAATGGAGTTCTTGACCATGAAGCCTACACCAGAGAGGCGTCGTTCATCCAAAGGCTTGCCAGACCAGTAGAGTGTGTAGCCTGCGCCGCGTTCTTGGAGGCTGCCTACATCTGCCAGGCGGACTTCACTGAGAGCGGCTATGTCGATGTCAAGTCTGAGGAGTTCATGTGCAATGAGGGCAGATCGACGTTCAGGTCGGTGGCTGTCAGCCTTGTCTAGCATGGTTCTGATGTTCCAGCATGCTAGCTTGAGTTTGTGAGCATCTTTTGAGGGGGAGGACGTGGAGGGGGAGGACGTGGAGGGGGAGGACGTGGAGGGGGAGGACGTGGACCTGTCCTCGGGCCTGCGCAAAGGAGCTTTTGGGTGGTGTGCAGTGTGCGCACTACTGGCCCCACCTTTTACACCGATGGTTCGTGTGCCGTGGCCAAGCAAGCTGGGACGTGGATCGACAACAAGATAGACAACAGACTCTCCAAGGCAAATAGCGCCTTTGGAAGACTACACAAAAGAGTCTGGAAAAACAACCAACTGAAAAACCTCACAAAGATTAGCGTATACAGAGCCGTTGTCATACCCACACTCCTGTTCGGCTTTGAATCATGGGTCCTCTACCGGCATCACCTACGGCTCCTAGAACGCTTCCACCAGCGTTGTCTCCGCTCCATCCTCAAAATTCATTGGAGCGACTTCATCCCTAACATCGAAGTACTCGAGATGGCAGAGGCCGACAGCATCGAGTCCACGCTGCTGAAGATCCAACTGCGCTGGGTGGGTCACGTCTCCAGTATGGAGGACCATCGCCTTCCCAAAATTGTGTTATATGGCGAGCTCTCCACTGGCCACCGTGACAGAGGTGCACCAAAGAAGACGTACAAGGACTGCCTAAAGAAATCTCTTGGTGCCTGCCACATTGACCACCGCCAGTGGGCTGATATCGCCTCAAACCGTGCATCTTGGCGCCTCACAGTTCGGCGGGCAGCAACCTCCTTTGAAGACCGCAGAGCCCACCTCACTGACAAAAGACAAAGGAGGAAAAACCCAACCCCAACCAACCAATTTTCCCCTGCAACCGCTGCAACCGTGTCTGCCTGTCCCGCATCGGACTTGTCAGCCTCAATCGAGCCTGCAGCTGACGTGGACTTTTATCCCCTCCATAAATCTTCGTCCGCGAAGCCAAGCCAAAGAATACCCATATACACACATACATATAGTTTGTGGTCATTTTTGCTCTCGTTACATGTCTTCATCTCTCTGTCTGTTTTGTAGTTGTTCTGCAAATTTTCGTGCTTCCTCCGGATCCGAGAATAGTCTGTTTTGCTGCCCTGGAATAACTATTTTAAGTACCGCTGGGTACTTTAGCATAAATTTATATCCTTTTTTCCATAGCATCATTTTTGCTGTATTAAACTCCTTCCTCTTCTTCAGGAGTTCAAAACTTATATCTGGATAGAAAAATTTTTTTTGAGCTTTGTATTCCAGTGGCTTTTTGTCTTTTATTTTCTTCATTGCTTTCTCCAATATATTTTCTCTTGTTGTATATCTTAGGAATTTTACTAAAATGGATCTTGGTTTTTGTTGTGGTTGTGGTTTAGGGGCTAATGTTCTCTGTGCCGTTTCTATTTCCATTTTCTTCCTGTAATTCTGGTCTTCCTAGGACCCTAGAGATCCAATCTTTTATAAATTCTCTCATATTCTTGCCTTCTTCATCTTCCTTAAGGCCCACTATCTTTATATTATTTCTTCCATTATAATTTTCCATTATATCTATCTTCTGAGCTAACAGCTCTTGTGTCTCTTTAACTTTTTTAATGGATTCTTCTAATTTCTCTTTTGTCCTCTACTTCCATTTCTACGGCTGTTTCTCGTTCTTCCACCTTGTCCACTTTTTCCTGTATCTGACATGACCATCTCTAATCTATTCATTTTTTTCTTCTGTACTTTTAATTCTTCTTTTTATTTCACTAAATTCTTCTGATTGCCATTCTTTTACTGATTCCATATATTCTTTAAAAAAAATATATCCATTGTCTTGCCTTTCCCTTCCATTTCTCTGTGTTCTTCTTCTTCCTCTGGGTTGGTCATATGTTGTTTCCTTGATTTCCTTTTACTCTCTTCTTTCTTGCTCTCGTTGTTTTCTATGTTCTCTTGTTGCTGCTGTGCTGTGACTGTCATTCTCAGCTGTGGAGATCGACTCCTCAGCTGGTCCCCCCCCCCCCCGTCATTTTTTTTTTTGTTTTGCGCGGTTGCGCACTTTTGCTTGGCTCCGCAAGCCATTTTTGCAATCCCGAGCTCGGGACTTCGACTGACCTGAGGGAGCGGGCTTCTCTCTCCACAGCGGGCCTCCTCGGACAGGTAAGGCCTTCACCTTCTTCTTCCAATGTCTTCTTCTCTTCTTCCCGTTGCTTTCGACTTTTCTTTCTTCGCTGCCATTTTCTTCCCACCTTTACTTTCACTTTATTTTAATTTTTGTGTTTGTGCCTTTGTGTTTTCTGTGTTTTTTTTTAAACTTTTCCGGAGAGGGCTGGAGTTCCCCGACCGGCCACTACTCCATCACGTGACTCCTCCCTTTCCAGACAAGGTTGAAGTAACACACCTTTGCCAGCCAGACCCGAGGGCGGAGTACGCGGTTCGTGGCCGGATCCTTAAGGGTCCAGGTGTGCAGCTCACTCCGGGTGGCCGCATGCATTTGAGAAGATGGGCGGTGGCACATTGGCCTTCATTACTCAGGGGTTCAAGAGCCGTGAGGTCAGGTTGCAGCTCTTCAAAACTCTGGTAGGTCCATATTCAGTGGGTTTATGTTGGGTCGGCACAAAGTTGTGGGCCAAAGGGCTTGCACTGTGCTAGAAATGTTCTCTGTTCTACTCTACAATAATCTCACTTTATCTCCCTCACACCCACAACCTTCTATTTCCCTTATATGAGTCTGTCTTTTAAATGCCTCCATTGTACCAGCCACCACCAGCATCCCTGGTAACGCATTCCAATCCCCACAGCCCTCCGTGTAAAAATAAACACACGTCTTCCCCCCTCCACCTTGTACGTACATCCTCTGATGTTTGCTATTCTTGCCCTCCCCACAGCCCACAAGATCGGTGAGCACTTACCGTCCACATGAGGATGGCGAATCCATACCATGCCACAGCCCACGCGTAACTGTTGATGGCAATGCTAAAAAACTCAAAGCATCCCTGCACGGGGTGGGGGGTGGGGGGGGAGGAAGGAAAAACCGAATGAACTGATATGCATCTGATCCTGGGTAGATTTACCAACAACTATCCGGGGGTGGGGGGGGGGTGCGAAAGAAGAGTCCGAAAGGTCTTTGCGGCAGAACTTGGGGCCTCCCGTAATGTTGGAACACTCTCCGTCCAAATCACCTTCCACAGTGCCCCGGGCACCGGTGGGATCTCACTTGGGAGCATCGTGAGCAGTTTAAAAAAGGACGAGCTGACCTCTAGGAAGGTCCAGAGGATGATTCTGGGAACGATAGGGTCACCATGCAAGGAGCGTGTGATGGCTCTTGGCCTGAACTCATCAGAATTTAGGAGAATGAGTGGGGGGATCTCAGAGAAACATTTTGAATGTTGAAAGGCGCGGACAGAGTCGGTGTAGAAAGGTTGTCCCCCACGGTGGGAGAGTCCAGGACAAGAGGGTGCAACGTCAGGATTGAAGGGCGTCCATTTAGAACAGGGGACGTGGAGAAATTTCTTCAGCCGGAGGGCGGTGGATCTATGGAATTGGTTGCCACGGGCGGTTGTGGAGGCCGGGTCATTGCGTGTATTTAAGGCAGGTTCCCGATTAGCCAGGGCATCATGGGTTACAGGGAAAAGGTCAGGCACTGGGGCTGAGTGGGAGAATGGATCAGTTCATGATTGAAAGGTGGGGAAAACTGAATGGGCTGAATGGCCTATCTCTACTCGTATGTCTAATGAGATTTTCAAGTGTGAATAGCCAAAATTTATTTTTGGGTCAGAGAACAAATATGGGGCCAATTTTATCCCCTCCTCCATGTTCCAGAGGGGAAGTCACGAGGGGTGACAGAGGTGGTGGTGGAGGAAGAGGTAAAGCAGTGGGAAGATGGGCCAAACTCCCACCTGCTGGTTCATGAATTCCTGGTGGCCAACACCACAGCCTTCCTGATTAATGATCTCCGCATTCTCGTCTTTCTTACAACACTGGAACGGCCAGGGAGCGAAGGTCTCATTGAAGTTTGTCCGGAAAAAAGAGGTGTACGTAATCCAGTCTGTGGGTCCCAACGTGCCACAGCACTTCTCCTGGAGGAGACAGGCAACAGGTTAATTCCGCTGTGGGAACAAGAACTGGAATCAGATTCATTGTCACGTACTCCAGCCCCAAAATTCATTGTTTTGCGGCAGCAGTCTTAGAACCACAGAACATTATGAGCACAGAAACAAGCCCATTCGGCCCTTCTAGTTTGTGATGAACCATTTTTCTGCCTAGTCCCACTGACCTGCACCCAGTCCATACCCCTCCCATCCATGTACCTGTCTAAATACCTTTTAAATGTTAAAATTGAGCCCGCATTCACAACTTCAGACTGTTCCACACCCTCAGCGCTCTCTGCGTGGAAGTTCCTCCTAAACCTTTCCCCTTTTACCCTTAACTCACGTCCTCTGGTTTGTATCTCACCCACCCTCAGTGGGAAAAGCCGACCACATTTACTCTGTCTCTCCCCTCATCATTTTAAATATCAAATCTCCCCTCGATCTTCCATGCTCTAGGGAATAAAGTCCAAACCTGTTGAACTTTTCCCTGAAACTCGGTTCCTGAAGTCTGGGTAACATCCTTGTAAATCCCCCTAAATACAGTCCCAATTAGGTTGGCATATTTTTTACAAATACGTTATATTTGTTCTTTAGATTGTATGTGATTTTCTCCATAGGTAAACAACTATTCATCTCTGTCTTCCTCTGTGTGTTCTCTGTAGATTTCCCAGTCATCGCCACAAATCGCTTAGCCACAGCTAAAGCTATTTTAACAAATGAAATTTGGAATTTCGTTAGTTTATTACTTAGTTCAATAAAATTACCCAGAAAATAAACCAAGTTGTTGGTGAAGGCCACCCCCTGTTACTATTTCAATCGTCTCCTGCCAGAAAGGTCTCACCTGCACACGTGACCACACCATGTAGCACGTACAAACGTTCCTATTTCTGTCTCATACCTGAAACACATCTCTGACATTTCTGATGTTGATCGATGTGATTTATGCAGTGTGAGGTCTAATTGGTGGAGGAAAGTATATTGCACTAATCCGTATAACTGACGTCGTGCTGTCCAGACACCAATCAGACCGGCACCTTTTCCATTATTGCAACACATGAATCCGACTCCCATCTCTTCCTCTGTCTCTGCCAACCTGGTTTTGCACTTTCACTTCGAAGAGTCAAGTATAAATTTTGGTGCCTTCTCCGGCCAGATCGGCCATTCCATCTCACTAACTTCAGGTGGGGCCCAAGTTTGGTCCTGTCTTTCTCTCAAGAACAATTTTAACTGAAGAAAGCAGAAGAAAGTTCCGTTGGCTACTCTGTACTTATTAGTTCAACAGGCACAAGATCCTTCGATATAACAATAGTCAACGTATCATTCCTTTGTTGTACCATGAATTCAATATTTTGTCACCCAGATTCATAGGTATAATGGTGCCCTCGATGATCTACCTGCTTTTTTGCCTGATACATTCATTTATTTATGTATCATTTATTTTATTCTAATCATGTGCATTAATATGAAAGGGTCTGGGGTTTTTTTTGTTATTGATGACATTCCACTTGTAAACAAAGTCTCTTTTATTGAATTCAGGCCCATTCGAATCCACGGAGTGCGGTGGGGAACTGTTTTCTTCAAAGAAAGATGCTAAAAATCTTGCTTGTGCCAATCGATAATATTTAAAATCTGGGAGTCGAGGTCCTCCCAGATTACCGTCCCCATTAACCTTTCCAGAGCAATTCTTGAAACTTTGTTATTCCACAGGAATTGTCTTAAACAATGATGTGATAATTTAAAGAAACTTTTTCTTATTACAATAGGCAATAATTGAAAGCAATACTGTCGTCTTGGCGTTACTTTCATTTTTATACAATTTGCCCTTCCTGCTAATGTAATCGGCAGATCTTCCCATTCCTGTAATTTTTTTTCGAGTAGAGGGGTATAATTAACCTCATTCAACTACTGTAAGTTATTATCAGTCATTGTTCCTAAATATTCAAATCTACTGCCTTTTTGATATCTTTCATAATCAAAGTTCTGCAATGACATGATCTCACTTTTATCCCGATATTCTTCCACATTTTTCTAGTATCATTTGTAATCTTATCAGTGATCCAGCAGGGTCAGACATGTATCATAGCACATCAACAGCAAATTTTGTGTTCTTCCCATCAAAATTTGAAGCCCTTGATATCCAGATCTGTGCCTGAACTTTCCTGACCAATCTCCCATTTCGAACCTTGTCAAAATCCTCACTAAATTCCGCGAAGACAACCTCCAGGGCCTTTCCTTCATTAACGTTCCCGGTAAACCTCCTCGGAAAACTCTACAAGATTGGTCAAACACAGCGACCTACCACGCACAAAGCACCTTTGTTGTGCAGAGAGAAAAAGGTGCGTAATTATGAGGAATTGGAAGGGTGGGTTCGTGCAGGTGACTCGAAGGTGGGTGGAATTTTGGAAAATAGTGGAGGGGTCTCATTGAAACATTTTGAACGTTGAAAGAAGTTGAATGTAGAAAGGTTGTTCCCCATGGTGGCAGAGTCCAGGACAAGAGGGCACAACTTCAGGGTTGAAGGACGTTCATTTAGAACAGAGATGTGGAGAAATTTCTTCAGCTGGAGGGCAGGGAGTCTGGGGGATTTGCTGCCACGGGCGGTTGTGGAGACTGGGTCATTGAGAGTACTTAAAGCAGGTTCTTGATTAGCCAGGGCATCGAAGGTTATGGGGAGACAGCCGGGCAGTGGGGCTGAGTGGGAGAATGGACCAGCTCGTGATTGATGGGCTGAATGGCCTAGTTCTGCTCCTATGTCATGGTCTTTTGTGAACCTTGCCAGGGGTGGCAGTGGAGGGGTGGGGGGCATTTAGAACAGAATGATTCGACTTCCAGCAGATGACAGCCTTGTCTGACCCCTCCCCCCGACGGGATCTTGTCCTTACCTGCTGCATGACACGGTTCCAGAGGTTGGTGATGTCCCGGCCCTGGGTGGACGACTCATCGCCGTAGAACTGCAACATCTGCTTTTTCAGGAACTTGGGGTTGGAGACAAGCTGGGGGGGGGCGGGGCAAAGTGTGAGTTGCTTGCAACGGGGAGAGGTCCTACTTTGGCGTCGCTGAGCCGCCCTTCCTCCCCCAACCCCAGCTCAGACGGTTCGATCCTGACCTCAGGAAGGGAACCCCCGGAGCACCTGCGAGACTCAGTAAATCCCAAATGTAACAATTCCCAAATAACAAACTTAAGGAACTGCTCACACTGATCCTCCGTGACTCTCCTATGAACAAAGCAGGATTCATCAATTTACTTTTAGAGATGAAATACTTGTCCTGCATGTGTGCAGGATATTGTGACCTATTGTGGATGCTCGACATCTCTTCGCTTGTCAGGAAGGTACAACAGCGACTGAACTCCCTTAGAAGTCTGAGTTGGGCAAGGCCGCCGGCCGCCATCATGTCAACCTTCGACAGGAGCCTCTAATGAGAGCATCCTGGCCGGGCTGCGTCACTGGGCGGGCACGGTCACTGCAGAGAAATGGTTCGGAGGTCAATCCACAGGACCGCAAGAGAAGCAGAGGGGGTCCCTCCCTGCCCATCGACATGATCTACAGGGATCGTTGTGTGAAGATCATCGAGGACCCCCTTCCACCCCCGCACACAACGTCTTTCAGCTGCTCCCATCGGGGGAGGATCAGAGACAGCACTGCCAGGCTGAGGAACAGCCTCTTCCCACAGGCAGCGAGAAGGCTGAACGACCAAAGGAACCGCTAACCCTCCGAGACCCTCATTCATGAAACGATATTTAATTGTCTAGATGAAACACTTGTGTTGTGTGTCTGTCTGGATGTGTTGTGTCTGGTTGTGTGTCTGTGTGTTTTTCACCGAGGACCAGAGAACGCTGTTTCATCGGGTTGAACTTGTGCAATCGGATGATAATAAACTTTGACGATTCCCCATCTCTCGAGTTGAGAGGAGACAGAAAGTCTCCCTCTTGGGTCAGAGAGGTTGAGGAAATTAGCTGGGTCTCTGCTTTCCTGAGACGTGGTGTGAGGGGCTTCTAGCTCCACCCCCCTCCCCACACACTGGTGGACAGTTAGGAGTTTGTCCATCTCCCTCTCTCTTGCCACCCCTGGTCCGGGAGGGTAACTCGGGCTCCCCCCCACCCCATCCTCACCACACCCCCCACCAGGAAGGCGGGGAAGGGAGATACTCACATAGTCTCTGTGTGTGATGGAAGTGATGCAGGAGGAGCACTCGAATATATAGACGATCAGCATGAGGACCAGGTACTGTTGGGGGAGAGGGAGAATCAGCGAGGGGGTCGGGGAAGGGGAAAGTCAGTGAGGGGGTCGGGGAAGGGGAGAGTCAGTGAGGGGGTCGGGTAGGGGGAGAGTCAGCGAGGGGGTCGGGGAGGGGGAGGGGGAGAGTCAGCGAGGGGGTCGGGGAGGGGGAGGGGGAGAGTCAGCGAGGGGGTCGGGGAGGGGGAGAGGGAGAGTCAGTGAGGGGATAGAGGGAGGGGGAGAGTCAATGAGTGGGGGTCAGGGAGGGGGAGAATCAGCGAGGGGGTCGGAGAGAGGGAGAGTCAGCGAGGGGGTCGGGTAGGGGGAGAGTCAGCGAGGGGGTCGGGAAGGGGGAGAGGGAGTGTCAGCGAGGGGGTCGGGTAGGGGGAGGGGGAGAGTCAATGAGTGGGGGTCAGGGAGGGGGAGAATCAGCGAGGGGGAGGGGGAGGGGGAGAGTCAGCAAGGGGGTCGGAGAGAGGGAGAGTCAGCGAGGGGGTCGGGGAGGGAGAGAGTCAGCGAGGGGGTCGGGGAGGGGGAGAGGGAGAGTCAGCGAGGGGGTCGGGTAGGGGGAGGGGGAGAGTCAATGAGTGGGGGTCAGGGAGGGGGAGAATCAGCGAGGGGGAGGGGGAGAGTCAACGAGGGGGTCGGGGAGGGGGAGAGTCAGCGAGGGGGTCGGGGAGCAGGAGAGGGAGAGTCAGCGAGGGGGAGTCAGCGAGGGGGTCGGGTAGGGGGAGGGGGAGAGTCAATGAGTGGGGGTCAGGGAGGGGGAGAATCAGCGAGGGGGTCGGAGAGAGGGAGAGTCAGCGAGGGGGTCGGGGAGGGGGAGGTGAGAGTCAGCGAGGGGGTTGGGGAGGGGGAGAGGGAGAGTCAGCGAGGGGGTTGGGTAGGGGGAGGGGGAGAGTCAATGAGTGGGGGTCAGGGAGGGGGAGAGGGAGAGTCAGTGAGGGGTGTGGGGAGGGGGAGAGGGGGTCGGGGAGGGGGAGAGGGGGTCGGGTAGGGGGAGGGGGAGAGTCAATGAGTGGGGGTCAGGGAGGGGGAGAATCAGCGAGGGGGAGGGGGAGAGTCAACGAGGGGGTCGGGGAGGGGGAGAGTCAGCGAGGGGGTCGGGGAGCAGGAGAGGGAGAGTCAGCGAGGGAGAGTCAGCGAGGGGGTTGGGTAGGGGGAGGGGGAGAGTCAATGAGTGGGGGTCAGGGAGGGGGCGGGGGGGAGAGGGAGAGTCAGTGAGGGGTGTGGGGTTAGTGAGAGGGAGAGTGTGGTGGGAGCCCTACCGTTATCATCATGGTTCTGCTCTCACTCAGCACGGAGAGAATACCGAAGATGGCAAGGCAGAAGAAGGCGAAACCAGTGAAGATGGCGATCCAGGCACCGGCGAATACGTCGTCCTTGCCCGAAGCCCCCAGTGCCGGGTAGACCTCGTACTGATCCGTTACAACCCAGATGGTCACGGCGAACAGGGCCAGGGCAGCAAACTGGGTCAGCATGGGTGGGGGGGGAGAAGACAGGGAGATTCAAACTCACGCACAGTCTCCATGTACAGACCCAGGCTCCACACACAGTCCCTCGGCACAGGCTCCAGGTGCAGGCCCCACACACAGTCCCCACACAGTCCCCATGTACAGACCCAGGCTCCACGTACAGTCCCTTGGTTCAGGCCCCATGCACAGGCCCTGCGCATAAAAGCCCCATGTACAGACCTAGGCCCAAGGCACAGGCCACAAGCATAGGCCCTGCGAACAGGCCCCACGCACAGAACCCACGCACAGAACCCATGCAAAAGCCCCCAGGCATAAATAATAAACTATGATTTAGATCTGCCCGGCTATTTCTTCTACCCTGACCATACACTTTCCAACACCACATTCCATCTGCCATCTCTTTCCCCATTCTCCTTATCTACTCAAGTATCTCTACAGCCTTTTTTCATGTCCTCAGCACTGCCTCCCAGACCATCTACACTGGCATTATCTTCAAATTTAGCCACAGACCTATCTATTCCATAATCCAAGTCATTTAGAGACAGCATGGACAGAAATGGTCCCTGCAGAACCAACCAGACTCAGGTACTGGAACTGCTTTGAGTGGGGTGGGTGGTGGTGGTGGCGGGGGGGTGAAGAACTCACTGCTACAGAAGCTTCAGCATCTCTTTGTTCAAGGATGGCTTTCAAATCCAGGGCTCTCGAATCTCTCCATCTGACCTCGACCTACTCAGGATGCCCAGAAGATCCGCCCGCAATTGACGTTCCTCGAGGGCCGAGGTGTGGACTTTGGAGGGTCGCGTCAGATCTGCACTTCAGGTTTATCATCGAAGGGCATAACATACAACCCTGAGATTCCTTTCCCTGTGGGCCAGGCAGAATTACCATTTGGTCGGGCAAAAGAAAGTCTGTACACAGTGAACACATATAAAGAAATGTGAAGAAACTGAAAAAAAATCAATTAAGTGCCCGTCAGAGTCCTTAAATGAGCCCCTGATTGAGTTTGACGTTGAGGAGTCTGATGGTGGAGGGGGAGCGGCTGTTCCTGAACCTGGTGGGAGCGAGTCTTGTGGCCCCGAGACCTCTTTCCTGATGGCAGCAGCGAGAACAGAGTGTGTGCTGGGCGGTATGGGTCCTTGACGATCGCTGCTGCTCTCTGACGGAAGTGTCCCCATAGACATTCTCGATGGTGGGGAGGGTTTTGCCTGCGATGTCCTGGACTGTGACCATTACCTTTTGGAGGGCTTTCCGCTGGGGGTACTGGTGACCCCGCACCAGACTGTGACGCAGCCAGTCAGCACACTCTCCACCGCACCGTGGTAGAAGTTTGCCAGGGTTTCCGGCGTCACACGGAACCTCCGCCAACTCCTGAGGGAGTCGAGGCATTGACATGCTGTCTTCATGATGGCGTTAATCTGTTGGAAAGATCCTCCGAGATAGTGACTCCCAAGAACTGATGTGACCTCTCCGCCTGGAACCTGCAGGGAATGTGGATCGTGGAGGATCACGTGACCTTCCCCCTCCAGAACCTGGTCAGAATCGCATCACCTGCCAATCAAGGTTGGACTCCTCCTACCCATTAGTGCACACCTGACCATTGGCCCCTTTAACACCTGGTGATGACCTGGGCTGGACCCTCCAGCCCACTGTACTATAAAGTCCACCATGAGGAGCAGCTCTTCCTCTCTTTCTCTTTGGGCCTGAGACGAACTCAGACTCAGAATTTATTGTCATAAACACATCATGAAATTCTGGAGAAGTTTTCAAGAGTTTTTGGTGTCGTACAGAATCTCCTCAGACCCTCTCGAAGAATCTAGCCACTGGCAGGCCTTCTTTGTGACTTCATCGATGTGGAGGCTCCAGGGTGGATCCTCGGAGACGCTGACCCCCGGGAATATGACCCTCTCCGTGATGAGGACCGACCGGATTGAGTTCCCCTGACTTCCCCGTCCTGAGGCCCACAGTTATCTCATTGGTTTTGCTGACGTCGAGCATGAGGTGGTTGTCGTGACCCCACTCGGCGAGCCGATCCATCTCCCTCCTGTTCTCTTCCTCATCTGTGGTTCTGCTGACAACCGAGGTGTTAACAGGAAATTTGTGGATGGCACTGGCTGCAGAAGTGGGCGTATAATGAGTAGACCGGTGGGCTAAGCGCCTTCCTTGGGGTGTGCCTGTGTTGATCGTCACATAAAATATCCTCCACCAGCGTCTTTCTGTAATTGCCCAGGGACTCTCACCCAACAGGATTGTAATTGACTCCCTGAACACACCCAATTCTAACTTCGTCATTTACTGTCTCGCCCTCCACCCTTCCACAGATATTTGCCATGAAACTCAAACTGGGGTTGGTTTTCTTGCTGGAGTTCCCACAGAGACCTCCAAGCCTAAAGGTCAACCCTCTGCAGACCCCAGCCGACTTGCTGAGGTTTCAGGACAGCAGGTGGCCCAGTTGGTGCAATGCTGTCCCAGTGCCAGCCTCTGGGGTTCGAATCTGTGAGGAGTTTGGACGCTCTCCCCGTGCCTGCGTGGGTTTTCCCTGGGGGTTCCAGTTTCCTCCCACTGTTCAAAACACACTGGGGGTTGTTGGTCAATTGGGCGCCACGGGCTCGGGGGCCGAAAGGGCCCGTTACCATGCTCTTAAAAATTAAAACTTTAAATTTAACCACAGGGACTGGCCCTTTGGCCCATCTAGTCTGTGCTGAACTATCATTCTGCCTCGTCCCATCGATGGGCACCCAGTCCATAGACCTCCGACCCATGGACCCATCCAAATGTCCGAAACCAAGCCCGCATTCACTGCTCCAGCACATTCCGCGCTCCCACCAAGATTATTTTGTTGTTGTGCAATGAAACGGATACAACATGCCTTTTTGTCTGCCATCAGGTTTGCCTTGACTGTCGCCTGGCTCCCCATACAACTGGGGAAAGAGGAGCAAAAGAGAGACCCTACAGAGTCATCAAATGTCCGTGGATTCGACTCCCTCGGCCACTGCAGCTGCATAGATTCCATCAGCTCCGGATCCAAACCCCCAGCGTGATCAGGAAGCCCTTCAGTGCCCGAGGCCCCTTGGGGAGCCCCTTTCTCACTCCCAGCACCCTCTCAAATTCCAGCTCTGATGCTTGGTTCCCATGAGCCGGTCTCCAGCTGCCCGCGCGAGTCCCCCCCGGCCGCAGGTCGCCCGCAGCCTGTCTAGATCCCTCTGCTGTGGAGCCCTTCCCCGCTACGGTCGGGCAACCAGAACTGTGGTCGATACTCCGAGTGCGATCTCACCCATGACTCCTAATGTTGGAATGGGACGTCTCAGCTCCTGGACTCAGTTCCCTGACTCATGAAGGCAAACGTGGCCAAACAGCTCTGTCTACCTGTGTCCCCACTCTCAGGGAATGATATCCCTGTACCCCGGGGTCTCTCTGTTCTACAATACCCTTCACCGCCCCGTCGACCTGTGTCCCCACACTCAGGGAACGATATCCTTGTACCCCAGGGTCTCTTTGTTCTGCAACACTCTTCCCCGCCCTGTGTCCCTGTTTTTTGGCCAAGGCACCCCCCCATCCACTCCCCAGTGGATTCCTTTCCTCACTGGGAAGTGAGTGGGGGGTGGGGGTGGAATAAGAATGTTGCTGGCTGGTGGTGGGGGGGTGGTGTGATTACTGAGGTCTCTCTGTCCCATCCCCAAGAGAATCACTTCAGGACATTGTGGAGTTTCAGGTTGCGACACCAGTTTTCGCCAACCGGTTGGGGAAGATTCCATGCAGTTCAACCACATTCCCTTGAAGGGATGGACAGTTTCCCCTTCTTACTGAGATCATCACGGTGTCAGAATCTAAATTTTAGATTTAAACATAGACGTAACAGGGCTTTCCAGCCCAGAACCTGTGTGCCCCTCCTCCTCCCCGCCCCTTCCTCCCTCCTCTCCCCCTGCCCCTGCCCCTTCCCCTTCCTCCCTCTTCTCCTGTCCCTTCCTCCCTCCTCTCCCCCTGCCTATGTCCCTTCCCCCTTCCTTTCCTCCCCTTCCCCTTCCTCCCTCCTCTCCTGTCCCTTCCTCCCTCCTCTCCCCTTCCCCACCCCTTCCTCCCTCCTCTCCCCCTGTCCTTTCCTCCCTCCTCTCCCCTGTCCCTTCCTCCCTCCTCTCCCCCTGTCCCTTCCTCCCTCCTCTCCCCCTGTCCCTTCCTTTCCTCCTCCCCCTGCCCTTCCTCCCCCACCTCTTTATTCAGGGACCCGCCCGATTTTGCTCGTACCCTGACGATGGGTCCAGGCCTGAAAAGTCAGTTCACGTTGACTTCCTCTGGACACTGCATGACCTGCTGAGTTTCCCCAGCCCTGGACCCCAGCGACTGCGAACATCCCCACTTAACTCACCATAAGGACCAACTTCCCAAAGATCAGGACGGCTTTGAATCCTGGCGAGGCTGTTGAATCCCCCATGACTCTTGCCGGGATCTTTCTGTGCTCTAGAGAGACAAGACATGAAGGATTTGACAAGAGGGTTCCCTCTGCATCAGGTTTAATCCCCCCCACATCAACGCCCCACTCAGATTCCAAGTGCAGAGGGGTTCCTGGTGGAAACAGAGTGGTAAAGAGTCGGGGCAGAACCAGGCCATTCAACCCATCTTCATGCTAAACCAGCCGTCTACCTGAGCTTGACCCATTTGCTTGTGATTTGGCTAGTTCTCCATCATATCCCCCCCCACCCCACAACAAACCTGCTCCCGTCCCCTTCCCCCACAAACCTATTCTTCCTTCAAGGTGGCCACGCAGGGTGACAGGATAGTTAAGGAGGTTGATGGGATCCTGGGCTTCATTACTCGGGGGGGATTGAATTCAAAATTCAAGAGGTCGTGTTACAACCCTACAAATCTCTGGTGAGCCCATCCTTAGGGAATGGTGTTCAGTTCTGGTCACCTCATTATAGGAAGGATGTGGAAGCTGTGGAGAGGGGACAGAGGAGATTCACCAGGATGCTGCCTGGATTGGGACACAAGTCTTGTGAGGCAAGGTTTGCAGAGCTGGGACTTTGCTCCTCGGAGTGGAGACTTGATTAAGGTCGACAAGATTCTGAGAGACGTTGATAAGGTGGGCAGTCAATGGCTTTTTTTTCCCAGGACAGGAATAGCACAGACCAGAAGTCGTGGGCATGAAGTGGAGGGAAAGAAGTTTAGGGGAAACATCAGGGGTACATTTTCTTCACACAGAGAGTGGTGGGGGCCTGGAATGCCTTGCCAGGGAGACTCTTAGACAGGCACGAGGATGGAAGGAAAATAAAGGGTTATGGGGTAGGATTGGCAAGCTAATCACGGTCTGGTGTGGGGACACCAATACCCCTCCCACCCCGAGCATAAAGCCCCACAGGAGGCAGTGGACACACCCCAGGATATCACGAGTAAAACCCTCCCCCACCGTCAAGAACATCTATGGGGAACGCTGCCGTCAGACAGGGCAGCAGCGATCATCAAGGATCCACGCTCTGTTCCCACTGCTGAGGTCTGGAAAGAAGTCTCAATTTCACTAGATTCACACCCACCAGGTTCAGGAACATGGGGAGAACGTACAAACTCCTTACAGACAGCGCAGGATTCGAACCCCAGTCCCAGTTCCTGCAACAGCATTGCACTAACCATGTCATAGGAGCAGGTCAGCCCATCAGGTCTTCTCCGCCAGGCTAATCATGAGCTGATCTACTCTCCCACTCAGCCCTATTCCCTGGTCTCCTTCCCATGACCCTCGATGCCCTGACTCATTAAATACCCATCAATCTCTGCCTTAAACACACCCATCGACCTCACGTCCACAGTCTTAACACACTCCACAGACTCACGACCCTCTGGTTAAAGACATTTTACTGCATCTCTGTTTTAAAATGATGCCCTTTTATCCTGAAGTTGTTCCCTCTCGTCCTAGACTCCCCGACCTTGGGAAACAACTTTGTTGCATCAACTCTGCCCAGGCCTTTCAATGTTCAAAATGTTGAGGCTTTATAAGGCACTGGTGAGACCTCACTTGGTGGCAAGCGAGGGGCTCAGTGTCGGAAGGACCCACACAGGCAGCGAGCTGCAGCTGACATGGCCAAAGAACTCGTACAGGCTGAGGGCTGCTGGTGACCGGCACACGGGAACCAGGTATTGGAGCGGGGGTTCGGGGGGGGGGGGGGGGCGAGGGCAAGAAGGTCTCCTGGAGGGGCCTCGGGCACTGAAGGGCTTCCTGATCGAGTCAGAGGTTTGGATCTGGAGCTCGGGCAGCCGACGGGTCAAACATGAGTCCATGCAGCTGTGGGAGGTAAATCCACAGACATTCAGGGTCTCTGAGAGGACCTTCTTTTGCTTCTCTTTCCCCTATTGTTATGAGCACTGGGCAACACTCACGGTGACTCTCTGTTTGGCTCACAGCGGGCAGAAGGGAATTTTGTGTAATATTACATTTCTACGTTATTACATGAAAATAAGTCTGATCGTAAATTATCCCCCGGCTTAGCCACATTGAAAAAGGTGAATGGGACGGACCAATATCACTCAGGTTTAATCAAAGACTGCTTATTGCACTCTACGAACACACCACAGTGTCCATATAAACACACACACACACACACACACATGCTTAACATGTCTGTATGCAATATAAATATTTTGGGATGATTTATTCATTTGCAGGACACCATTCATCAATTTCACAGCGTGCGGGAAGAAGTCATCCCAAGGAGTGCAGTAGAACAGAAGGGTCTGGGAACACAGACACAGAATTTCCTGAAAGGGGCATCACAGGTGGACAGGGTTGTAAGGAGAGCTTTTGGCACATTGGCCTTCATAAATCAGAGTATTGAGTCCAAGAGCTGGGATGTTGTGGTAAAGTTGTATAAGACATTGGTGAGACCAAATTTGGGGAATTGTGTGCAGTTTTGGTCACTGAACTACAGGAAAGATATTAATAAGATAGAAAGAGGGTAGAGAAGATTTAGTGGGATGTTGCCCAGACTTCAGGAACCAAGTTACAGGGAAAAATTAAACAGGTTCGGACTTTATTCCCTGGAGGGTCGGAGAATGAGGGGAGATTCGAAGGAGATGTACAAAATTACATGGGGTATAGACAGGCTTTTCCTACTGAGATTGGGTGAGATACAAACCAGAGGACATAGGTAAAGGTTAAGGGTGTCTGAATTCCCAAACCAGTCAGTGTTCTTTTCACAGAGTGGAATATTCATGGTTCCTTTATTGTCATGTAATACTACAGAACGTGTAATAATACATGAAATGGCCTTCTGCCGGCCATAAGGCAGTCAAAGAGTCTCCGTTAGTGTCGCCTGGTCCCCCTTCCAGTCAGAGAAAGAGAAACAAAAGAGACCCTGAGTGTCCATGGATTAAAATAATTTGTTTGGACACCTGTCGACATTTTGCTCACACCTTGAAGGACTCAAGCCCGAAACATCGGTCCTGTATCTGGGAGGGTCAGGGCAAGCGGTTCCTTGGTTGTTCACCATTATCGCTGCCCGTGGGAAGAAGCTGTTCCTCAGCCTGGTGGTGCTGGCTCTGATCCTCCTGCATCTCTTCCCCCGATGGGAGCAGCTGAAAAATGCCGTGTGCGGGGTGGAAGGGGGTCCTTGATGATGTTTGGACAATGATCCTGGTAGATCACATCGATGGGAAAGGGAGGGAGACCCCAGGGACCCCCCCTGCCACCCTTTCAGTTCTGTGTATTGACCTCCGATCCGTTTCGCTACAGCAACCCTCTCCGCCCTGTGATGCAGCCCGGCCAGGACGCTCTGGATAGAGGCTCCTGTAGAAGGTTGACAGTGAGAGCAAGATTGTTGTTCTGGCACTGCCCGACCATGTTCTTGGAGTACATCATTTCCAGTTAAGGGCCTAACTGACAATGGTGACATCAGCAGACTTGTCGAACCAGTTGGAGCCAAACTTGGCTACTAGTCGTACCTCAGGGGAACGAACCATGCAGCCTTGCCGTACCTGCGTTGATGGGCGATTTTAATCTTGTCCCCTTAATCTCCCAAATTTCAGGGGATGTGGGGTACAAAGAACATTCCAGCACAGTACACGCCCTTTGGCCCATGAAGTTGTGCTGATCTATATGTAACTAAACCCTCCTTTCTTTGTAACTCAATCCAGTCTAACAGTCTCTTAAGTGCCCCGAATGTTCCAGTCTCCAACACCACCCCTGGGAAGGCATTCCAGGCCCCGACAACCGTCTGTGTAAAAAAACTTCCCCCTGACGTCTCCCCTAAACTTTCCTCCCCTCACTTTGTACCCACGTCCTCTGATGTTTGCTGATCCCACCCTGGGAAACAGGCGCTGGCCGTAAACCCTATCTGTACCTCTCAGTATCCTGTAGATCTCTTTTAAGTCTCCTCTCATCCTTCTACACTCCAAAGAGAAAAGCCCCAGCTCCGCGGAGTTTGCCCCACCAGACACGTTCTCCGATCCAGGCAACATCCTGGTGTATCTCCTCTGCCCCCTCTCCACAGCTTCCTCATCCTTGCTGTAATGAGGCAACCAGAACTGAACACAATACTCCAAGTGAGGACTCACTGGAGTTTTACAGAGCGGAAACATAGCCTCACAACTCTTGAACTCATTCCCCCGACTAATGAAGCCCAGTGTCCCAGAGGCCTTCTGCACTACCCTGTCAACCTACACGGCAAACCTGAGAGATCTAAGAATAAAACACAAAGGTCTTCAGGCACGGTGATTGAAGTAAAGGCATGGCGCTGGAGAAACTCAGCAGGTCAAACCGTGTCCTTTTTTTTAAAATTTTTTTATTTTTCAAACCATAAATCACAATAGCCATGATATACACTTTTTCTTTTCCACACATTTACAGTGACTTTTTCTCCCCCCCCCCTCCCTCCTCCCAAGCCACCCCCCCCCTTCCATCCATTTTAGGTATACAATCTAGGTTGCATTAATTCAGTCAGACAATGTTGTCATTGAACAAAAATACACCAGAAATTCTACTGAGTCCATTCTTTTCTTTTCTTCTCCTTCCATCAACTTAGGTAATGTTTGTTCCCGGTAGGTTTTCGCTATTGTATTTAATGTAAGGCTCCCATACTTGTTCGAAACCGTGTCCTTTATGTAGCAAAGATAAAGATGCAGAACTGACGTTTCAGGCTTGAACGCTTCGTCAAGGGATCAAGGCCCAAGCCTGACATGCTGATAAGGGAGATGCCAATGCTCAGGAAAAAACTCCAGAGGGTTGTAAACCTGGCCTGCGACACCCCGGGCACCAGACTCCACTCCATTGAGGTCTTCTACAAGAGGCGATGACTGAAGAAAGCAGCCTCTGTCCTCTTCAGGGCCTCCCACCACCCAGACTGTGCCCTCGTCACCCTGTTACCATTGGGAAAAAGGTCCAGGAGCCTGAAGATGAGCACCCAGCAGCACACCGCTATCAGATTCCTGAATGGACAACGAACCCCGGACCCTGCCCCTCTTTGATTCTTTGTGGACTATATTTATTTATTGTTGGAAGGTAGTTTATATAAACGTTTGCCCTGAGACGCTGCCACAAAACAACAAATTTTATGACTCGTTCATGGGAATAAATTCTGATTTGATTCTGTTTGACTTGCTGAGTTTCTCCAGCATTGAGGGATGTATGGATTTGGACTCCAAAGTCCCTCTGTCCAAGTAACCCAGTGCCTGACCTTCCAAAGTGCATCACCTCATACTTATATGGATTGAACTCCATCTGCCACTTCTCCGCCCAACTCTGAATCAACAGAGAAGACAGATACAAGCATGACCTGTCCAACCTGGTGAAACATTGGCAGAAAAGAGATTTTGTATTCCGCACAACTCCAACCCTAAACACAGACTGTGAACCCTTCTCGAACGTGGGCGTGGTTCGGTTGAAAAAAGAGGTTCTCCCTTTCCCAGACTATGCAGGGACTGATGTCACAGCGAGAAAACGCTTCGGGAAGATGACACAACTGTCCACCAACATCAACCCCACCCCCCACCCGACTCATTGCCTGCGCCTTGAAGAAGGGCGCAGGCCCAAAATGTCACTGGGACTGTGGGTTCGAATCCTGCACTGTCTGTAAGGAGTTTGTACGTTCGCCCTATGTCTGTGTGGGTTCCCCCACCCCCACCCCCATCCTGGTGTTTTCATTGCAATCCTGGCAACTTTCGTGCTTCATTCCATGGAATTAGGCCAGGTTGAATCCAATTAGACAATAACTCGGAGCATTTTTTAACCCCCTTTCATCCGACGAGAATCTTGCTCGATTACAGACTTTCAGCCACCCTGGAGAATTCACAGCTTCCCCCAGCTGTCTGAACACTCAGCAGGGATCAGAAGGCCATTCAGCCCTGAGTCCTGCTTTCCCATTCTTCTGGATCCCAGCAGGTCTGACTTCAAACTGCTCCCCACCCAGATGAACTCATCGCCCTGGAGTAAAGTGCCCCTCCCCTCACCATCAGAGCAACGGGAGATCATTGGACAGTTTATGGTCCACCTCGCCACCACCATCCTGAGCATATCTCCCTAACCTGGTCTCTGCCCTCGCCTGCTCCCTGCTCCTCTGCAGTACGGGACAACTTGCCTGGGTGGCGCGCAGAACAAAGCTGCTTCCCATACTAACTGTGTACATTGCAATGGACAATTGAGGATCAATGGCTGGTCAACAGCAAGTAAAATTCAAGACCGAGGCATACCCTCTTCCTCCACCACCCCTCCTCCCCACAAAGACAGTGAGAGAGAGAGAGAGAGAAAGAGACAGAAAGGGGCACAGAGAGAGAGAGAGAGAGAGGAAGAGACAGAAAGGGGCACAGAGAGAGAAAGAGAGAGAGAGAGAGGGAGAGAGAGAAAGAGAGAGCCCCGGAGTGAGGGAGAGAGCCTCGGAGTGAAAGACGAGGTCCCCTGACAGAGAGACTTACCTGTCCAGCCGTCTGTATTCGCACTGTACCACACCTGGACTGACACCAACACCCAAATACCAATGCTCACAGTTCAATGCAACCTGAACCCCAACCCAACCTGTTCCCTGATGACACAGGTGAGTGAGAAGTAAGATGAGGAACCAGGATTCCCCATGGCAGTCTGGATTGAACTGCTGTCCGAGTCATGGGATTCACCAGGGACCAGGATCCCAGCAGCAGAGATGGAGAGATCCAGTTCTAGGATGGGGAGGCAGGGACGGTGAGGAGGGAGGGTCTGGCGAGGAGGGAGGGGGTGGCGAGGGGGAGAGGAGGGAGAGAGTAAATGGAGAGGGAGAGAGAGCAGCGAGATTGGGGAGGGAGAGGAAGGGGTCTGGGGGTGGGGGGTTTGGGGAGATGGGCAGGGGGTTTCGGCAGACGTGGGAGGAAGTGAGGCAAGGGGCGTTGGGAGTAACAAGTACCTCTGGATGCGGGGAATCACTCCCAGATGCTGCCCTCAGTCAACAGCTCCACACTGAACCACTGCTGCCCTCTGCACCCAGCCGGGGAGTTAGCAAGGGAGTGAAGCCTGCAGGCGCGAGGACTGGAGTTAAAGCACAGAGATGCTGGAGGATCTCAGCCCGTCTGGCAGTGTCCATGGGGGGGGTAAAGATGTATATTACCTTCGTCTAGGTGCGAGTTATAAAGACAGATGTCCGAATTAAAGTCTGGGGAGAGAAAGGGGGAGGAAAGGGGGCGGGAGGGGTCCAGACCAATGAACGAAAGGCGTCCTCACCCACCACCCCCCGCATCCAACACGTCCGCCACCTACTACACAGTCCCACCACTAGACACATCTTCCCCACTCTGCGGGTACCGCTCCCTCTGTGACTCCCTTGCCCACTTCTCCCTCCCCACCAATCGCCCCACCCCCAGCACCTTTCCCCGTGGCCGCAGGAGATGCTCCACCTACACCCACATCCCCCTCCCTCACCTCCCCGAATGGTCCTTCCAAATGAAGCGACACTTCAACCATGAACCCGCGATGGTGGTGGGGGGGAAATCGGTTGTCCATGGCATCCTGGGTTCCCGCTGCGACCTCCCCTACGTCGGGGAGACCGGGAGGTCGCTCCGCTGAGCACCTCCGTTCTGTCCGCCTCAATAGCGTGGATCTCCCAGTGGCCAATTCCCCGCCCTATTCCCTGGCTGACACATCTGCCCACGGCCAGACTGAGACCACCTGCAAACTGGAGGAACAACACCTCATCTTCCATCTGGGACCCCTCCAACCAGATGGCATTAACGTCAAATTCTCCAGTTTCCGTTAAAAACAAAACCCCCATTCCTCCCTGTCATCTCCCCCCAGCTCTCTTCCCCCCCCCCCCACCCCCTTTCCCTCTGTCTCCTTTCACAGAGCCACAAGCAATTCTCATTAACACCTTCTGTTGGACTGGACCCCTCCCCCTCTCATTCTTCCTGACTTTAATTTGGATGCCTGAATTTTACAACTCATATCTTGAGGAAGGGTTCAGGCTGGAAACATCTTTACCTCCTGTTGAACACTGGGGGTAATCAAGGTAAATTATCTAGATATATTCCTTTGTAACAGGATAAGCATTTACCTTTTACGGTTATTAATAATCTTCTCAAAATTTGGGACCAGAATGGGATTGACGATAATTGATTATTTTGAACTAAGACCTTTTTTTTATCATTTGAAACACTGAAGAAAAAATATCAAATACCGACTCAGGCACTTTTTTGTTCCCCATCAGAATGTTGTACGATTATTTTGGGAGAGATTTGCTATTACCTAATGAGTCGAAATTTGAAAAGTTGATTCGTGATGGAGGGAAGAAAGGTTTTAATTTCAGATACGTCCTAAATTATTGCAACCGAAATAGTGAGTTGGATAAATCGTGGCCTAAACATGGTAAAGATTGAAAATGTTAGGTGACCTATAATTTTATGCATCAATTCTATTTGACTCCGGAACGTTATCTCTGATTTGTATTTTCATTGTGTAATGATCGGAAAGGTACGTTTTAACACTCAGTGTGGTCCTGTGATCAGGTCAGGCGGTTTCAGTAAGAAATATTTTGAATATTTAGATCAGAAAATGTTCTTAAATCGGAGATATATTAGTGAAATGGGTTTGTTTTCTAAATTAGGCAGATTTCAAATGGCTTTTTCGAGATGAGCGTTAGCAGTGGCGAGGAAGTGTACAGCCGTTACATGGAAAGATCAGATGGAGCTTGATTCCCAAAGATGAATTGAGGTGGCGTATTCCACTGGAGAAGGTAACGTGTCATTTCAGGGATACATATTTTATGTATTTGTAAGGATTTGGACCCCATATTTGGAGGGTTTTAATTTAAAAATCGAAGGATAGGGTTTTGAAGGCCGCTGGGTCTCCTTATTGCATGTTAAATGAATTGTGTTTTCCTTCTTGGGTGGGTTAACGGGTTTTGATGTTGGGTAGAGGGAGAGTTTGGACGACGATTTGGGTATTTCTTTGGTAGATTTTTTACTTATTCTTTGTAAACCATGTTTAAATTTTGATATATTGTTATATTTCCTTTCCTGTAATCATGGTTGTTTGTTTTCTTTTATAAATATTCCAAAAAAAAAGAGATCACCGGGGGAGGTCTCTCTTGTTACCGTGACGGGCATCGACGACACTCGATGCCGGCAAAAGGCAATAAACGTTGGGAAGGTCTTCACACACCCCTCATGTGAACTGTTCTCCCTTCTACCATCGGATAGGAGGTCCCACAGCTCTTGGGCCTTAACTTCCAGATCAGGCAGCAGCTCCCCACCCCCCCCAAGCCATCAGACTCCTGAATTCTCAGAACAGATGTGGATAGGGTACCGTTACTGTAACCATCTTAATATTTTAATGTTTAACTTCTATTCTAACTTGTAATTATGTAAATGTGCTCCGTGGTCCTGGAGAAACGCCATCTCGTCTTCACTGGGGGAGCAAGGTGTAAACGAGAAGTAAAGGTGTCTCGACTTGGGTGGCTGACGGATCTGGACAGAGGTCCACGCGGGAGCGCTGGAGGCAAATCCATGGACACTCGGTGTCTCTGAAGGGACTCTCTTTCTGTCGTACTGTAAGGGGAGCCGGGTATCGCTAAAGGTGACACTTTGCCTAACGGCCGGCAGAAAGCGGTTTTGTATCATGACAATAAAGGAGCCTTGAATATTCAGAGTGACAAATAGAGAAAAAAATGTGATGTTTCAATAGTTCATTGTCACCTCCACCAGGGTGAAGTGGTTGAAGTTGTTTTGCGAGTAGTTCAGTTACAAGGACTAATAACGGATCAATGGATAGGACAGGATTAGAGGAACAGGCAGATGGGACATTTGGTCTGCATGAGTGTGAGTGAGTGTGTGTGGGTGGGTGTGGGTGTGAGTGTGAGTGTCTCTGTGGGTGGGAGTGGGAGTTAGAGTGGGTGTGAGTGGGTGAGTGTGTCTCTGTGGTTGTGAGCGTGAGTGAGTATGGGGGTCTCTGTGAGTGTGAGTAGGTGTCTGAGTATGAGTGACTGTGAGTGAGTGTCCCTGCGAGTGAGTGTGGGTGTGACTGTGCATGAGTGTGAGGGTGAGTGTGTATGTGAGTGTGTCAGTGGGAGTGTGTGTGAGTGTAAGTGTGTCACTGTGGGAGTGAGTGTGAGTGAGTGTGTCTGTGAGTGTGGGTGTCTCTGTGAGTGTGACTGAGTGTGAGTGGTTATTAGAGAGGGTGAGTTTAAGTGTGTATGTGCGTGTGTCTCTGTGGGTGTGAGTAGTGACTGTGACATGGTGTGTGAATGTGAGTGTGAGTGAGTGAGCAAGTGGGTGTGACTGTGAGTGAGTGTGTCTGTGAGTAGTTGAGAGTGGGTGTGTGTGAGTGTGACTGTGTGTCGGTGAGTGTGTATGTGGGTGTCTGTGAGTGAGTGTGAGTGTGTGTATGTGAGTGTGTCTCTGTGGGTGTGAGTGAGTTTGTGTGTGGGTGTCTGTGAGTGGGTGTGAGTGTGGGTGTTTGTGTGTGTGAGTGAGTGTGAGTGTGTGAGTGGGTTTGAGTGTGAGTGAGTGTCTTTGTGGGTGTGAGTGTGTCTGACTGGGTGTGAGTGTGTGTGGGTGTGAGTATGAGTGTGTGTGAGTATAATTGTGTGTGGGTGTGAGTATGTCTGTGAGTGAATGCGAGTGTGTCTCTGTGGGTGTGAGACAGTGTGAGTGGGTATGAGTGGGTGAGTGTGAGTGTAAGAACGTGTGAGTGTGTCTCTGTGGGAGTGAGTGTGAAAGTGTGTTTGTGAGTGAGGGAGTGAGTGTGGTTGTCTGTGTGAGTGGAAGTGAGTGTGAGTGTGTCTCTGTGGGTGTGAGTGAGTGTGGGTGTCTCTGTGAGTGTGTGTGGGAGTGTGATTGGTAGTGTGTCTCTGAGTGTATCTGTGAATGTGTGAGTGTAAGTGTGTATGTGAGTGTGTATCTGTGTGAGTGAGTGTGTCTGTGAGTGGGTGTGAGTGTGTCTGTGACTGGGTGTGAGTGTGTGTGGGTCTGTGAGTGAGTATGTCTGTGTGTGGGTGTGAGTGTCTGTGTATGGGTGTGTGTGAGAGTGTGTCTCTGTGTCGGTGTGATTGGATGTGAGTGTCTCTGTGTGTGGGTGTGTCTGTGTGTGGGTATGAATGTGTCTATGTGGGTGTGAGTGTGTCTATGTGTGAGTGTAAATGGGTGTGAGTGTCGGTGTGAGTGAGTGTGTCTGTGAGTGGGTGTGGGTGTGTGTCTGTGTGGGTGTGAGTGAGTGTGTGTGGGTTTGAGTGTGAGTGAGTGAGTGTGTCTTTGTGTGGGTGTGTCTGTGACTGGGTGTGAGTATGAGTGGGTGTGAGTATGAGTCTGTGTGAGTGTGCCTGTGAGCAAGGGTGTGGGTGTGAGTGGGTGAGTGTGTCTGTGTGAGTTTTGAGTGGATGTGAGTGTGTGGGTGTGTGTGTCTGTGAATGTGAGTGTGTCTGTGTGTGGGTGTGAGTGGGTGAGTGTGTGTGTGTGAGTGTGAATGGGTGTGAGTATGAGTCTGTGTGAGTCTGCCTGTGAGCAAGGGTGTGGGTGTGAGTGGGTGAGTGTGTCTGTGTGAGTTTTGAGTGGATGTGAGTGTGTGGGTGTGTGTGTCTGTGAATGTGAGTGTGTCTGTGTGTGGGTGTGAGTGGGTGAGTGTGTGTGTGTGAGTGTGAATGGGTGTGAGTATGAGTCTGTGTGAGTCTGCCTGTGAGCAAGGGTGTGGGTGTGAGTGGGTGAGTGTGTCTGTGTGAGTTTTGAGTGGATGTGAGTGTGTGGGTGTGTGTGGGTGTGAGTGGGTGAGTGTGTGTGTGTGTGTGTGTGTGTGTGGGTGTGAGTGTGAATGGGTGTGAGTTGGGCCGGGCCGGGCCGGGCTGGGCGGGTGGGAGGTGTTTGACGCCAGCGGAGCTGACTTGGTGAATCGGGCCGAGAGGCGGTGCCAGCGGCTCCCACAGCGGCGGGCGGAGGCAGGCAGGCGGGATGGTGCTGATGGCGGCGGCCGGCCCGGGACGCGTCGGGGCCGGGATCTGTCTGCTCTGTGCGCTCGGTGCGGCGGCTCTCCCTCCCGAGGTGGGTCCGGGTATAGGGGTGGGTGGGGGGAGCCTCACCCCTTCTCCTTCCTTTCTCCCCTCTCTCCTTCCCTTCTCCCCTCTCACCCCTCCCCTTCCCTCTCTCCTCCTTCCCCTTCCCTCCCCCCTCTCTCCTCCTTCTCCCCCTCTCCCCTTTTCCCCCTTCTCTCTCCCCCCTCATCTCCTTCCTCCCCATCCCCTCATCCCCCTCCCCTTCTCTCTCCTCCCCCTTTTTTCTCTCCCCCTCTCCTTCCTTCCCTCATTTCTCTCCTCCCCCTCCTTCCCCCTTTCTGTCATTTCTCTCTCTCTCCTTTTCTCTCTCATTTCTCTGCTTTCTCTCCTCTTTCCCCATCACCCTCTCCCTCCATCTCCATTCCTTTCATTGCACCCCCTGTATCCTTTCCCTCCCTCCCCCTCTCTCTCTCTCCTCCCCTTCCTCTCCATCCATTGTTTCCCTTTGTCCCAAGATCATCTGAACAGACACTGCATCTGGGTGTGTGTGTGTGTGTGTGAGAGAGAGAGAATAGGACGACTGTGGCTTGCTGGAGACAGAGACAATGCCTGCATTCTCAAGTGATGGGACCCAGTAGCTATGGGGTGATATTTGACAGCAGCCCATCAGGGGATGGTGGTGATGAAGGGGGCGGAGAGGGTGTGGCCGGCGAGAGAGAGAGAGAGAGAGAGGTACAGGTTACATCAGCAGGGCAGACAAGACACACTAAGTCCTTGAGACTGGTGGTTAACGCATCAGGAGTGCGGATGGCAGAGAGAGGTTTTGAGAAAGGAGGGAGATGGGAGAGAGAGAAATGGGAAAGGGGTGGGAGAGAACATGGGGAGAGGGAGTGAGAAAGGGGGGAGGGAGGGATGGCAGAGGAGGGTGGGAGAGAGGCGAGAGTAGGGGAGAGAGGGAGTGAGAAAAAGAGGGATAGAGAGAAAGGATGGTGGGAGAGAGGGATAGAGAGCAAGGAGGGTGGGAGAGAAGGAGTGAGAAAGGAAGGGATAGTGAGAAAGAGGAGGGTGGGAGAGACGAGAGAACTAAGGGTAGGGAGAGAGAGGGAGTGAGAAAGGGAGAGGGAAAGAGGAGGGTGGGAGAGAGGGAAAGAGGAGGGTGGGAGAGGGAGTGAGAGGACAGGAGAGAGAGAGGTAGAGAGAAAGAAGAAGCTGGGAGAGAGGAGAGCAAAGGGGAGGGAGAGAGAGGGAGTGAGAAAGGACAGGAGAGAGATAGAGAGAAAGAGGAGGGTGGGAGAGGAGAGAGCAAAGGGTAGGGAGAGAGAAAGGACAGGAAATAGATAGAGAAAGAAGGGTGGAAGAGAGGTGAGAGTAGAGAGAGGGAGTGAGAAAGGAAAGGATAGAGAGAAAGGAGGGTGGGAGAGAGGTGAGAGTGGTGTAGGGGAGAGAGGGAGTGAGAAAGGAAGGGAGAGAGGGATAGAGAGAAAGAGGAGGGTGGGAGAGAGGAGAGACCAAAGGGTAGGGAGAGAGAAAGAGGAGGGTGGAAGAGAGGTGAGAGGAGAGAGAGGGGAGGTGGTGGGAGAGAAAAGGAGTGAGAAAGATGAGAGGAGAAAGGATGGGGAGAGGAGAGAGAGAGAAAAAAACCCACAGAACATAGAACATTCCAGGCCCTTTGGCCCACAACGTGGTGTCGGCCCATGTAAACCGACTCATCAATCTCCACCTTCCCTCCCTCACACCCATAAACCTTTGATTCCCCTACAGCCGGGTGTCTTCCAGCCTCCACCACCACCCCCGGCAACGTATTCCAGGCCCCCACCACTCTGTTTTAAAAAAAATCCACACGTCTCCCCTAAACTTTTCTCCCCTCGCT
Source organism: Narcine bancroftii (assembly GCF_036971445.1). Classification (NCBI taxonomy): domain Eukaryota; kingdom Metazoa; phylum Chordata; class Chondrichthyes; order Torpediniformes; family Narcinidae; genus Narcine; species Narcine bancroftii. The sequence continues at coordinate 181,895,049 of NC_091473.1, forward strand.
TTGTACTGACGCCCTCTGGCGTTTTAAGTTCCTGCCCTGGGATAATATGCGGGCTTGTCCACACTAATAATAATCTTTAATAATCTTCAGTCTCCTCTCATCCTTCTCTGCTCCAGAGAGAGAAGCCCCAACTCTGTGAACCTCGCCTCACGAGACACATTCCCCGATCCTGGTGAATTTCCTTTGCCGCCTCTCCACAGCGTCCACATCCTTCCTGCAATGAGGCAACCAGAACTGAACAACAATAGCCAAAAGTGTGGTCTCACTAGAGTTTTATAGAGCGATACATGACCTCTCGACTCCTGAACTCAACCCCCTGACTCATGAAGCCCAGCATCCCTATTGGCCTTCTGAACCACCAAATCAACCTGTGTGCCATCCTTGAGAGGTCAATGGATTTGGAGCTCAAGGTCCCTTTGTTTGTCTACACTGTTCAGATTCTTCCCCATGGTACCATAAGACATAGGAGCAGAAATAGGCCATTCAGCCCATCGAGTCTACCCTGCCATTTAACCATGAGCTGATCCATTCTCCCACTCAGCCCCCCTGCCCGACGTTCTCCCCATAACCTATGATGCCCTGGCTAATCATGTCAATTTCTTCCTTAAATACACTTGATGGACCGGCCTCCACAATAAATTCCACAGATTCGCCGCCCTCTGGCTGAAGAAATTCCTCCACATCTCTGTTCTAACCGGACGCCCTTCAATCCTGAAGTAGGGAAGGGGAGAGGGTGAAGAGAGAGGGAGAGTAAAACTGAGGGAGATACACCACCATCAAAATCTCTGTAACCCCCTCCGGTCCCCTACACCCCTCCATGTCTCTGTACCCCCCCCCCCCCTCCGGACCGCTACACCCCTCCATGTCTCTGTAACCCCCTCCAGACCGCTACACCCCTCCCTGTCTCTGTAATCCCCGACACCCCTCCATGTCTCTGTACCCCCTCCGGACACCTACAACCCTCCCCATCTCTGTAACCCCCTCCGGTCCCCTCCACCCCTGCATGTCTCTGTAAACCAATCTGGTCCCCTCCACCCCTCCCCATCTCTGTTAACCCCTCCGGTCCCCAACATCCCACCCTGTCTCTGCAACCCCCTCCAGTCCCCTCCAACCCTCCCCTTCTCTGAAACCCCCTCCGATTCCCTCCACCCCTCCCTGTCTAACCCCCTCCGGACCACTACACCCCTCCACTTCTCTGTAACCCAATCTGGTCCCCTCCACCCTTGCACGTCCCTGTAACCCCCTCCAGACCCCTGCACCCATCCCTGTCTCTGTAACTCCCTCTGGTCTCCTAACCCTTCCAGACTCTGTAACCCTCTCTGGTCCCCTACACCCCTCCCTGTCTCTGTAACCCCCTCCAGTCCCCTACACCCCTCCCTATCTCTGTAACTCCCTCCGATTCCCTGCACCCTCCCTGTCTCTGTAACCCCTCCCCCTGGTCCCCTCCATCAGTAGCAGAGGGAGTTTGTGCTACAGATGGTGATATATTCTGGAAACTGTTTCTATGGCAACTGGATTGAGCTGGATTACTTCCATTGGGATTAGTCGTCTTGGTAACCGGCCTTGGAATATCGACTGGCACTATAGAAAGGGAAGATCCCACATCCTCTCCCCCTTCTCTATTCTCATTTAAGACAATCACCATAAAACATAGAAGCAGAATTAGGCCATTCAACCCATCGAGTCTGCCCCGCCATTCAATCATGAACTGGTCCATTTCCCCACTCAGCCCCAATGCCCGGCCTTCATCCCATATCCTTTGATGCCCTGGCTAATCAATCTCTGTCTTAAATACACCCAATGACCCAGCCTCCACAACCGCTCGTGGCAACAAATCCCCCAGATTCACCACCCCGCCCCGGCTGTAGAAATTCTTCTGTTTTGCACGGATGCCCTTCAATCCTGAAGTTGTGCCCTCTTGTCATGGACTCTCCACCACGGGGAAACAACCTTTCTACATCGATACCTTTCAACATTCGTAATGTTTCACTGGGACCCACCCCCCCCCCCCCCCATTCTCCTAAATTCCAATGAATTCAGGCCAAGAGCTCCTCGTACAATGACCCTTCCATTCTCGGAATCGTCCCTGTGAACCTCCTCTGAGCCCTCATGTGATCCCACCACCACAAACATATTCCCCCGTCCTCCTTCCGCAGGGACCGCTCCCTGCATGACTCCCTCGTCCACTCGGCACCTACCCCCCTGTGACCGCAGGAAATGCTCCACTTGTGCCCACCCCTCCTCTCCTCACCGCCATTCGGGGACCCGAACCCTCTCTCCAAGTGAAGCAACCTTGCACTTGGGGTTTGTCTGCGGCATCCAGGGCTCCCGCTGTGGTCTTGCATCAGAGAGACTGGGCGCAGACTCGGCTCTGTGCGCTGCAACAGCGTGGATCTTCTAGTGGCCACCAATTTCAATTCACTGATCTGTTCTCATGTTAATGTGTCTCTCCCCGGTCTTGTGCCCTGCCAGACTGAGACCACCCGCAAATTGGAGGAGCAGTAACTCATCTTTCATCTGGGCTCCATCCAACCGGATGGCATTAACATCAGCTTCTCCAGTTTCTGTTAGAAATCCCACTCCTGTCTTGCTCTCGCTCAGTCTCTTCCTGGTGTCTCCCTTCACAGAGCCAAAAGCAAACCCACCCCCCATCCCCCATCCTCTCTCCCACCCTCCCTCTCTCAGCCTGCTTCTTGCTCAGGGCTCAGGACCGAAACATAATTTATGGAATGATAAAACCATAGAACATTTCAACACAGAACCAGGCCCTTCTGCTTTTTTAGTCTGTGCCGAACTATTTTTCTGCTTCATCCCACTGACCTGCACCCAGCCCATAGGCTTCCGTACCCCTCCCATCCGTGTACCTGTCCAAATTCCTCTTAAATGTTAAAATTGATCCCACATTCACCACCTCAGCTCGTTCCACACTCCCACCCCTCTCTGTGTGAAGAAGGTCCCCCTAAACTTTTCACCTTTCACCCTTAACCCACGTCCGCTGGTTTGTATCTCACCCACCCTCAGTAGGAAAAGCCGACCTACATTTATTCTGTCCATCCCCCTCATTTTAAATATCAAATCTCCCCTCGTTCTTCTCCGCTCCAGGGAATAAAGTCCGAACCTGTTTAACCTTTCCCTGTAACTCAGTTCCTGAAATCCGGGCAACATCCCAGTAAATCTTCTCTGCCCTCTTCCAATCTTATTGATATCCTTCCTGTGGTTCAGTGACCAAAACTGCACATAATTGTCCAAATTTGGCCTCACCAATGTCTTATACAACTTTACCACAACATATCAGTTCCTGGACTCAATACTTTGATTTATGAAGGCCAATATGCCAAAAGCTCTCGTTACAACCCTGTCCACCTGTGATGCTACTTTCAGGGAATCCTGTATCTGTGTTCCCAGATCCCTCTGTTCCACCACACTCCTTAGTGCCCGACCATTTACCGTGTACGTCCTTTCTCGATTTGTCCAAAATGCAACACCTCACACTTGCCTGCATTAAACTCCATTGGCCATTTTTCAGCCCATTTTTACAGGTGGTCCAGACCCCTCTGCAAGTTTTGAAAACCTTGCTTTTGAAAAACGACCCCTCCAATCTCAGTGTCATCTGTAAACTTGCTGATCCCAATTACCACATTATCATCTAGTTCAGGGATGTCAAACTCAAATTCACGGAGGGCCAAAATTAAAAACTTGGACTAAGTCGAGGGCCGAACTAAATATTTATTGAAAATTTTCAACAACATCTGCATGTTTTCTCTTCTTTCAACATATGTAATGTTAAACTTTTTCTTATTAAAATAAATGTTTAATAATAGTTTTGGATAAACTCTTTCCAGAAGCATTAACAAATGAGAAATAAAATATTCAATAAATAATATTTCTCTATAGAGGATTTGTCAAATGTTGCTAGTGTGCTGTCGAATAGTAAAATCTGAGGGCTATTGAGAATGTGGGAGAATAACATGATTCCTGAAACAATCAAATGGGTGACTGATTGTGGGCATGAACTCTAGCAGGGTTATTTGCCATGCCCTTTTTCCATTGGTACAGATATCCTTTGATTTACACACTTTTCAAGTTTTATGCCTAATGAGCTTGTATCCAGGTGCAGGACCATTTTAAACCAGGAATATATTTATCACTGTGACATGAAACTATTGGAAGATCGTTTTATCCTGAGATTAAAGTTCATAATCCTTACTCAGGCTTGTGTACGGGAAGGCGGGGTTTGCGGGCGATCGGGTTGGACAACGACAGTGCGGGGGCATCGGCTCTCGCTGCAGGGCGGCATCTCGGCGGATCAGCACCCCCGTCACCGTGAGTCGCGGGTCAGCCTGCGGCAGGGAAGGGGAGTGGGCAACGGTCCTGGCGAAGTCAGGCCCGAGGCCTCTGGTTCCGGGCGCTGGGAAGCGGCCTTGGCTTCCCCTGACACCGGCCAGGCCCCAAAACCAGAGTCCACGGTGAGACCCTGCAACGTAAACAGAGGAGGTGGGGGCGATTAGCGGGCTGACGCCAATGCATTCTGGGATTTATAGTATTAGCTGTGCATGCGTTATACTGGCGCGGCGGCCAGCGGGCCACCTCTAATACATTTTTGAAATGATCTTGTGGGCCAAATATAATTATATCGCGGGCCAGAGTTTGACAGGTGTGATCTAGATCATCGATATAGATAACAAACACCACTTGTCACAGGTCTCCAGTCTGAGAAGGTACTGTCCACCACTACTCTCTGGCTTCTCCCGTCCAGCCATTGTCGAATCCATGGACACCTAGTGTCTGAACCTTTCTGACTAACCTCCCATGCGGGATCCTTTATAAAGTCCATGTAGACAACAGCCACAGGCTTTCCTGCATCAATGTTCCTGGTAACCTCCTCAAAATTCTCTATATAAGATTGGTTAAACACAACCTACCGTGCACAAAGCCACGTGGATTATCCCCAATCAGTCCCTGGCTATTCAATTACTTGCATATCCGATCTCTTAGAACACCTTCCAATAATTTAAATTTGTAATTTATAATTTAATTTTTAACAATTTAAATATTTATAATTTTTAAATGTTCAAATTTTAAATGTTCAAATTTTTTTTTAAATTTCTAAATTTTTAATTTTTTTTAAACTTTAAAATTTTCAAATTTAACATGTAGAGTTGATTTTAAACCTAATCCCCTTCCCTGCCTTATTTGGTATTGTTGGAGAGAATGGCGTAACATTAACAGCATCTGATTTGCACGTATTAGGTTTTATCTCTCGGATGCCTGGGCGGGCGGCGTGGCTCAGTCGGAGGGACGTCACCCCTCTGAATCACGCGCAACGGCTACATGACGACGTGTCTAAACTTAGAGAAGATTCGATGCTCAATTTCCGATTTCAATGCAAAAGTTCAAATGCCACGGGGAACTTTTTGAGTGACTTTTCTAATCGTTGATTAGTTATGAAGATGGAACAGTTGATTAATGAGGTTATTTATCACAGTAATAAGAATTCTGTCTTCCTCCCCTTTTTTGGCCAAACAACTTCTTTCTTGGACATGGGTTTAGATTTTCCTTTTTGAATAATAATATTTAAAACGTGGGGAATCTTGGATGAAAGGAGATGATTTAAGAGTAATTTATCTATTTGACTTTTAACCTATATCCGTACGAACCTGTATTTACGGATGGGAAATATCGATGTTAATGAAAATATTGAAAAAGAACATTTCAATGTTTGAATTTAAATTTAGACGAACACCGCGGTAACAAGGCCTTTCAGCCCACAAGCCTGTGCTGCCCATTTGGAATGTTTTTGAAGGGTGGGAGGGAACCAGAGCTCCCAGGGAAAACCCACGCAGGCACAGGGAGAATGTACAAACCCCTTACAGACAGCGTGGGATTTGAATCCTGGTTCCGATCGCTGCCGCTGTGACAACATCGCACTGACTGTGCCCCCCCAATTTAACGACTACTGACCCTATGTCAGCACATCCTCTCTCCCACAACCTCCACCCCCCCACCCCCTGCCTCTGCTACCCACGGCCGCACATCACAGACATTTCCAGATCCAGAGGATGGGATCAGTGGGGTGCACGGGGATGGGGGGGGGTAGGTCTGTGCATTGGAGGGACAGGTGAGGGACCCGTGAACAAGGGCCGGGCAGGTCCGTTCATGTTGGTCTCTGCTTTTCCAGGCTATGGGAACGCACGGAGATTCCCGGATCCGGCAGGCTGAGCCACAGATAGCAATGTTCTGCGGAAAACTCAATATGTTCATGGATATCAACACCGGAACATGGGAAGTGGATCCATCAGGAACTCGGAGCTGTCTTGGAACGAAGGATGAGATCCTAAACTATTGCACCAAGGTACCTGTGTGATGGGACAGTGTGGAGGGACTTTCACTCTGTGTCTGACCCCGGGATTGTGTGTTGGGATGGTGTGGAGGGAGCTACATTCTGTGTCTGACCCTGGGAGTGTGTGATGGGACTGTGTGAAGGAAGCTTCACTCTGTGCCTGACCCCGGGAGTGTGTGATGGAGGGAGGCGGGAATGTTTGGTGGGGGGGTAGATTGAGAGGGAGGGACGGAAGGTTGAGGGGGGAAGGTTGAGAGGAGGGAGTAGGACGGTTTCATTGGGGGGAGGTTTAGAGGGACGGGGAATGTTAAGAGGAGGAGAAGGTTCGAGGGGAAGGTTGAGAGGGAGGGGGTACATTATGAGTGACGGGGGCAGAGAGCAGGTAAATGGAGTAGAACTGGGAACAGTTGAGATACAGGAGCTGCCTTCCTGCTCCGACAGTGCGGATAGATGGTCACTCCCCCCATCTTTGCCTCGTGTGTTCCAGGTTTACCCGGATCTACAGATAAGTGGGGTGATGGAATCGAACCAGCCTACGAAAATCGACAACTGGTGCAAGAGGGGAAAGAGAAAATGTAGCGGCCACATTCACATTGTTGTACCATTCCGTTGTCTGGGTACGTTCCGTCCCCAGTGAGGGTCAGTGAATGTGGGACCAGTCCCCCAGTGAGGGTCAGTGTGTGGGACCCGTCCCCCCAGGGTGGGTCAGTATGTGTGGAGATGGTTTAGTTGGGTGGGGAGGGGATTCCTGAGGGGTGATTCCTGTTGAGATGTCACTGAGTATGAAGAGATTAAAAGGGGCCCATCTGATCAAACTGGTCTGAGTCCCGGGGAATTCAATCACATCTTCCATCGTAACCTTTTTTTCTCCCCCTCCCTCTCTCCCCCTCCCTCTCTCCCCCTCCCTCTCTCCCCCTCCCTCTCTCCCCCTCCTCTCTCCCCCTCCCTCTCTCCCCCTCCCTCTCTCCCCCTCCCTCTCTTCCCCTCCCCTTCTCTCTCCCCTCCCTCCCACTCCCTCTCACCTGCTTCCCTCTCTCCCCCTCCCTCTCTCCCCCTCCCTCTCAACTCCCCCCTCTCCTCCCCCCACCACTCTCCTGCCCCTCCCTTATCTCAGTGGGGGAGTTTGTCAGTGAGGCCCTCCTGGTCCCGGACCGCTGCAAGTTCCTCCATCAGGAGCAGATGGACACGTGCGACAGCCATTTCTACTGGCACAGTGTAGCCAAGGAGGTGAGTTGTATCCCCTCGCGCCCTCACAACCCCACCCGACCCTGACCTCCTCCCCTCTCCTCCTCCCTTCTTCGCTCCCTCCCTCGACATCATCCCCTTCCCCTGACCCGTCCCCTCCCCCCAACTCCACACCTCCTCCTTTCCCCCTCAATGATCTCCCCTCACTCCTCCTACTCTCTCTATCCTTCCCAGCCCTCCCTCTCTCTATCCTTCCTCCTTAGCCTCTTCTCCTCTCTACCCTCTTCACTCACTCCCCCTCCCCCCCGCCCTTTCCCTTCCCCCTTGGCTCCCCCCCCCCTCCCCTTCCCCCTGTGGCCTAGTGAGCCGTGATCTGCGACTTCTCCCTGATCCTCCACCCTCCATCTCCACCTCCCCTTCCCTCTGTGGGATAGCATGCATGTGCTGGGCCAAGTGGGCTGGTCCTAACTCCTGCTCCGACCTCCACCCGGATAGGCCTGCACTGCCGAGACGTTGGAACTCCACAGCTACGGAATGCTGCTGCCATGTGGCCCGGACAGATTCCGCGGGGTGGAGTACGTCTGCTGTCCCTCCCGCTTTCAGGGGAACCGTGCTGAGGGAGAGAATCCCCAACTTTCCCCGGATAGGTAGGGGATGCTGCTCTGGAGGGGGAGAATCCGCGGGGGTGAGGGGGTAATGGGGACTGGTTGGCAAATGTTTGATGGGCCGAATGTCCTCCTTTTCTCCAGGGTTGAGGGAAGGAGAGGGCTTCAATGAGGGAGGGGGGTGGAGAGGAGGAATGGAGCAGAGAGGAGGGAGGGGTAAGAGAAGAAAGGGGTGGAGGGTCAGAGAGGAGGGAGGGAGGGGGCAGAGAGGAGGGAAGGGGCAGAGTGGAGGGAGAGGATGGAGGGAGAGGGCAGCAAGGCGGGAGGGGCGGCGAGGGTAGAGTGGAGGAAGGAGGGAAGGGGTGGAGAGGAGGGGGGCAGAGAGGAGGGTGGGGCGGAGAGGAGGAAGGGACAGGGGCAGGGAGGAGGGAGGGGGCTGTGAAGGAGGGGTGGAGAGGAGTGAGGAGGGAGGGGTGGAGGGTGGGGAGGAGGGAGGGGGTGGTGAGGAGGGAGGGGGCAGAGTGGAGAAAGGGGAGGAGGGAGAGGTGGAGGGGGCAGAATGGAGGAAGGGGCGGAGGGGGGAGAAGAGGGTGGGGGTGGAGAGGAAGGAGGGCAGAGAGGGAGGGGGCAGAGAGGAGGGAGGGGGCAATGATCCGAAGGGCACCCGATCTGACTGGAGGCCTTCGCCCTCCCTTCACCCCCTCAGGACGAAAACCATGGAGGTGGAGGAGGTGGAGATGATCCGATCCAAGGAAGAGGAAGGAGCAGAGGAACCCCAGGCGTACCGTGACCGCTGGAACGACTACATCGACTCGGGGCTGGTGGACAGCGATTTCTACGATGACCCCATCTCTGAAGCCCTGCTTACAACCACCACCATCGAGGCAACCTCTGAGGAGCTGAGAGGTGAGGCTCCCTTCCCCCACCACCCCCGCTTTATCTTTCCCAGAGGAAACCACAGCAGGCCATTCGGCCCATCGGGTCTGCAACCCCATCTAAAGAGAATGGCGGCTGATCTAGTCACCCTTTCCCTGCAACCCTTCGTTTCTCACACCATGCGCAGATCCCTCTCTCTCTCTCTCTCTCTCTCTCTCTCTCTCTCTCTCTCTCTCTCTCTCCACACCCTCTGTGGGCAGAGTATTCTCTGGAGGCAAAATCCTTCTGTCCAAAATTTCCACCCTCCCCTCACCTTGAGACACATCACCAAGTTGGAGGGGAGAAGAGAGGGGGGCAGGTCTCTTCCTCCCCATCCCTCTCTCTCTCTCCTTGTCTCTCTCTCCCTCCCCATCCCTCTCTCTCCCTCTCTGTCTCTTCTTCTCCGTCTCTCTCTCTCCCTTTCTGTCTCTCTCTCTCTCCTCTGTGTCTCCCTCTCCCTCTCTCTCTTTCCGTCCCTCTTTCTCCCTCCCTGTCCTCTCTCTCCCCATCTCTCTCTCCCTCCCTGTCCCTCTCTCTCCCTCCCTGTCCTTCTCTCTCCCTCCCTGTCCCTCTCTCTCCCTCTCCATCTCTCTCTCTACCTCCCTCTCCCCCTCCCTTCTGTCTCTTCCCTTTTGCCCTCCTTTTCACTCCTCTTTCTCTCACTCCAGTCCTTTTCCCTCCCTCTCTACCCACCTACTTCTCCCCTCCCCTGACTGCTCGCCTCTCCCTTTCCCCTCCCAACCTGCCCCTGTCTCACCCCTGCTGCTGTCTCCCCTCCCTCGACCCTCCCCCAGCTTGCTCCCTCCTCGACAAGCAATCCCATTGGTTGACTCACTTTGTTTACCTTGTTGCCCCACACCCCCGCTTGCCAGTCTCACCGACCCCTGACCCCAGCGATGGGGTGGATGTCTACTTTGAGAGCCCAGGTCATGAGAATGAGCATGTTCACTTCCTGCGGGCCAAGATGGACCTCGAAGAGCGGCGAATGAACCGGATCAACGAGGTGGGTGGGAAGGGGTAGGGGTGGGAAGGGGTAGGGGCAGATGGGGAGAGGCAGTGGGTTGGAGGAAGAACATCGACCTCAACCTCTCTGAACACCCCCTCCTCTCTAGTCTCCTTCCTTCTGTGTCCTTCCTTCCATCTCCCCTCTCCTACTCCCCCTGCCCCTTTCTCCCTCCTCCCCTCCTCCCTGCTCCTTCCTCCCTCCTCTCTTCCTCCCCTGCCCCTTCCTCCCTCTCCTCATCCCCTGCCCCTTCCTCCCTTCTCTACTCCTCCCCTGCCCCTTCCTCCCTCCTCCCCTGCCCCTTCTCCCCTCCCCTGACCCTTCCTCTCTTCTTCCCTTCCTCCCTCCTCCCTTACCCCTTCCTCCCTCCCCTCCTCTCCTGTGGTGAGGTGGGTGAGAGAAGGGTGGATGAGGGAATAAGGGGTGGGGTCCTCGGGGAGTGAAGGGGAAGGGGTGGGGTCTGCGGGGAGTGAGAGGGAAGGGGTGGGGTCCCCGGGGAATGTGGGGGAAGGGGTGGGATCTATCTGAGGTGCTGGAGGACAGGATGGATCAAGCAGAGGGAGGAGGTGGGGGTCTGGGTCAGGGTTTGACAGCTCACAGGGTTTGTCCTGTCCCCCAGGTGATGAGGGAATGGGCTGCAGCAGATCGGAGAGCAAAGAACGCTCCCAACACGGACCGTGTGGCACTGAACAAGGTGAGAGTGCAAATGCACGGGATGTACGTCAGTGACGTGTGCATGAGAGTGTGTGAGTGAGGTTGGGTGAGTGATATGGGTGTGTCAGTGTGTCACTGTGAGTGAGTGTGTGTCTGTCAATGTGAGTGTGTGTGTGTGTGAGTGCATCTGTGAGTGTGTTAGTGTGTGTGTCAGTGTTGAGTGTGTCACTGTGTGTGTGTGAGTGTGTCAGGGTCTGTGTGTCACTGAGTGTGTGTGAGTGTCAGTGTAAATGTGTGTCAGTGCATCAGTGTGAGTGTGTGAATGTGTGATTGTGTCAGTGAGTGTGTGTGAGCATGTTTGTGTGTGTCAATATTTGTGTGTGTGTCAGTGTGTGTGTGTGTGTCAGTGTGTGAGTACATCTGTGTGAGTGCATCAGTGTGTGTGAGCGTGTAAGTGTTTGTGTGTGTGTCAGTCTGTGTGTGTGTGAGTGCATCAATGTGAGTGTGTGTCAGTGTGTGTGAGTGC